>NC_055994.1:138193654-138510170 GCF_018446385.1 Zingiber officinale
AACATGATTAACTTAGTTTCTAAGTTCTTCAAGTCCCTAAATTCATGTGACCGAAACCCTAAGGTTTGAAACAAGGTTCCATATGACATGAAAGCATGGACAACTTTAAATCATATTTATAACATTTTTACCAAGGAACAAGGTAAACACATTTGACACATTTGAATTAGTTCCTAAGTTCTTTAAGCCCTTAACGTATGTCATGGTCAAAATTTAAAAAGTTCTCATTAGGGCTACAAACAAGCATACAAGTATGTGAACTTGGACCAACATCATGTATAAGTTCATACAAGGCATCATACAATGGTTATGGCCGAAACATACCCTAGCATCATTTTAGGTCATAAAGCAACATATAGCAATTGAACCTTGGCTTTCTACTTATCATAATTCATGTAGAGTGACATGAGCATATTTAATTTAAGTCCTAGGGTCTCTAAGGCATCTAAACCTTCATGGCCGAGACTTACAATGGTCCATTTAGGTCATGGAAAAATCATACAAGCATGTGACACAATCAATAGGTTATCATATTTTCATAAGAAGCATTTTAACACCTTTGGTTTAAATTCTAGGGCCTCTAGGTCATTTAAACCTTACTTGGTAGAAACTCATCAGTGTTTAAACTTGCTTCAAGTAACATAAAAACATATGAAGTCATACAAGTTTCATAGCATGTGTAAAGACAAGCATAATGAGCATATATATGAATTGTGTCTTAGGCTTTCTAGGTTTCTTTTTCCCTTTTTCTTTTATTTTTTTCTCATGGCCGAAACCTACCATTCTTTAGCTAGGTTTTTAAGTGGCCTAAAGCATGAAAAACCTAAGTAAATTTCATGGTAAAATTTACTAAGAAACATATATATAAATTTGGTTTATGAACAAACTTGGACTCTTGTAATCATACATGTCATATGTCATATAACAAATTTTTCTACACCCTAATTAAGCATGAGGGCATTAGACAACTTTCATATCTAAACATCACAGAGGTCTTGAGCATATTAAAGTTTTGTTTACGATTTTCTAAGCTATCCATCTCATCATGGCCGAAAACTCTAAGAAAGAGTTCATGAAGTTCTAGCAATATTCAAACATACAAATCTTTTAAGATCTTTGTATTCTATCACATGAGCATGTTTATTTAAATTTAAGAGTCTTCCCAACCCTAAACCCTTTCTTGGCCGAAACATATGAGTGGGTTTTCTTTTAGTTTCAAATATCTTCTAAGCAAGAAAACTAATACATGATCCTTAATATTTCATAGGGAGAACCTTGTACTAGTTGGGTAAAACAATAAATTTCCCTAGCCTCTTAAAAATATTTTTGGCCGAAATTCTAGGGTTAAGTACTTCTCTGATCAAGCATCATATAGGTATAAAAACATGAAGAAGAACCCTTTTCCATGGCATAGAAAATCTATCATGTAGTGAAGACTAGTTAAACATCACTAGATTTGTGAAAGCTCTTCTTAGCCGAATTTTCTCAAACTTGTTTCTAGGTTTTAAGATCCTCATAAAATCCGGAAAAAAAACACATAAAAGCCTTGTACCACAGGTGAGGGGAAGCTTACATCCTTTTCGCTTGTGGATCTAAGGTATGGTGAAGAAGAAGTAGCCTCTTCTTCTAGTTCCTTTCCCTTGATTCCCTTGCTAAGTCCTCCTTGTATCTTAGGTTTTCTTAGGAGAAAACCTTGGCTTGGGGCCGAAAATGGAGGAGAGGGGAACTGAGGTTTCGGTGAGGGAGAGGAGAGAATGAGAAAAATGAGAGAAAATAGAATTTTCCCTTTACATATTCTCTTTTATGTTAAGGGGGAAGAGGTAGCAAACTTAGTTTTTGCTTTCCTTCTCCCTTAGCCTTTTTTTCTATTTTATTTTTATTTTTATTTATTTATTTATCCTCATCATTCATGGTGAAATAAGGGGGAATGAATCCCCTTAATTCCTCTTTAAACATTTCGGCAAAATCAAAGAGAAAGAGGGAGAGGAAGGGAGGAAGGCAAGTTGCCATTCTCTTGTTCTTTTCTTGTTTTCTTTTGGCTATCTTTTATTCTCACCTTTATCATGAGTTTCCCTCCTTTGCTATCAATATCTTCTCTCTATCCCAATTGGTTTCTACTCATTAATTCTATGAATTGTAATATAAGAGGTTCAAGGTTCAATCCTTGACCATCACTTCTTTTTATTCCATTTTATTTCTTTTTACTTCAACTCACTTCTTATTATTTTTCTAAGGCAAATTCATCATTCTCATATTTATTCTTAAAAGCTTAGTGGGTGTTACAGTACCTCGTACCTCATAAAAAGTTCGTCCTCGAACTTTAAAATAGCTCCGGGTACTTTTGTTTCATATCGTCCTCGCGTTCCCAGGTGGCTTCTTCAAATCGTTGATTCCGCCACAAGACTTTTACTAAGGGTATTTCTTTGTTCCTTAACCTCTTGATTTCTCGGTCCAGAATCTGGATGGGTTTACTTTCGTAACTTAAGTCCTCCTGAACCTGTACCGACTGCGGCTCAATTACTTGATCTGTGCTGGGAATACACTTCTTGAGCATCGATACATGAAACACATTGTGAATGGCTGCCATGTCTGGAGGTAGTTCTAGTCTATATGCGACTTGACCCACTCTTTCTAAAATCCGGTACGGTCCTACGTATCGGGGGCTTAACTTGCTCTTCTTTCCGAACCTCATTATCCCTTTCATGGGGGATACTTTAAGGAATACTAAGTCTCCGATGTTGAATTCTAGCGGCCTGCGCCGTTTATCGGCATAATTCTTTTGCCGACTCTGAGCAGTCTCTATTCGTTGACGGATCTTTTGTATAGCTCGGGTGGTGTCATCAATAAGTTCCGTTCGGAACCCCATTTCCTTCTTTTCACCACTTTCATACCAGTATATAGGAGATCTACACTTCCTCCCATATAGAGCTTCGTAAGGTGCCATTCCAATAGTAGCTTGGTAGCTATTATTGTAGGCGAATTCTGCCAGGTATAAATATCGACACCAGCTCCCCTTGAAATCCAGGGCACAAGCTCTTAACATATCTTCCAATATTTGATTTACTCTTTCAGTCTGCCCATCAGTTTGTGGGTGGAAGGCTGTGCTAAACAACAACTTTGTGCCGAGGGCCTTCTGAACGCACTCCCAAAGGTGCGAGATAAAACGTCCGTCTCTATCAGAAATAATGGTCTTAGGGGTACCATGTAATCTGACGATTTCCTTAACATATCGTTGAGCTAGTTGTTCAATTGAATAAGTCATCTTGATCGCCAAAAAGTGTGCAGACTTCGTCAGTCTGTCCATATAGCATCATACCCGTTTGTCGTCTTGGGTAGACCTGAAATGAAATCCATGGAGATTTCTTCCCATTTCCATTCTGGAATTTGGACAGGTTGTAATAATCCGCCGGGTCTCTGGTGTTCAGCTTTTACCCTTTGGCACGTCAGACAAGTACTGACGTACTGAGCCACTTCTCTTTTCATACCGGACCACCAAAATTTCTTTTTCAGGTCCTGGTACATCTTAGTGGAACCCGGGTGCATTGCATAAGGCGTTGTATGGGCTTCTTCCAGTATCTTCTTTCGCAACTCTGGATCCTCTGGAATACATAATCGATCCCTGAGGTATAATATTCCATCATCTGCGATACAGAACCTGTCATTCTTTCCTTCTGCGGTCTCTTGTTTAATTCTTTGAAGGCTCGGGTCTTTGGTTTGCTTCTCTAACATGTTCTTGAATAACGTTGGTGTTATGGTGAGGGTAGAGAGTCGTCCGGACATGGTTTCAACTAATGGATACGAAACATGTTTCAGTTTCTCGATGGATTCCCTTATTAGTTCGCTTTCAGCATTGAATAAAAATTCTAGTATACTGACTGAAATTAGATATCTGACCTGTGACAATAGTAGAAGCGTTTGCCACGTCATCCTGAGCGAGAGAGTAGACTCTGACATTGGTCATAGTGGGAGGGGCTTCTAATCTTCCTTGGCTGATTGAAGTCCCTTCTATGGCAGCTTGCATCTGGTGAAGCTGTGCGGGGGCACTCCTGTTCTGGAAGTTCTGCGAAGGTAGTGCCTGAGACTGAGTAGGGCAATTTCTCGCCAAATGACCTTCCCCTCCGCAGTTGTAGCACTTTTTTGTGCTTAGAAGACATACTCCAGAATGCATCTTCCCACATGTGGCACACTGAGGGTACTTAGTCTGCTTATTGGCCGGACCACCTTTTGTTTTATTCTACTGTTTCCTCTTTCCACTTGAGTTTCCTTTCCGCATCATGCGATTTTGTCCGGTCGGTGCTTGGTTCTTGCCCTTATTCATTGCTTCGATAGTGCTCGTGATCAGGGCGCTGCTGACTAGTTCTGCCTGCGGTCTATTAACTCCGCTACGTTCAGAGCTATCTCGGGTCGGAGCATCTTTAACATTAACCGGACCCTTTCTTTTCGGTACGTTCTAGGCACAATCGAGCTAGGCGGTTGAACCTCTTGACGGCTTCATTGATAGGTCACCTTGCCGAAACTCGTGAACTCGTCATAGTGCTTGTTGGTCACTTGCATATGGAAGAATTCCTCTAAGAACTCTGTCTCAAAATCTGTCCACTGCATTTGGTTGATTTGTCTTTTCGCCTTTACTCTGTCCCACCACATCCGGGCGTCTCCGGTAAGACAGAACGACGCGCATTTGACCTTCTCGTGTTCAGGCCAATCCAATAATTCCATTATGTTCTCCACGGTTTTGAGCCAGGCTTGCGCATCCCATGGTTCACAGTTTCCCGAGAATGCTTCCGGCTACAGCCTTTGCCATGAATCGATAGGTCTCTTGTCGGACCATCGGAGTAGGGGCTGCCGGGGGCACTGGTGCGGCTGTAGGTATAACTGGTAGTGTATGCCTTGCTGACCCATCAAGGTAGTGATCAGCTGCTGTTGCTCTGCGATCTGATGCTGGAGGTCTGCGACCACCTGTGTCAGATCTGGTGGAGTCACTGTTCCTCCGGTTCGGGCATTGCGTGTCCTAACCATGTTGATCTAAATACGGACAAACAGACTAGTGTAAGTGGTTATCGTTTTTTTTTTTTAGCCAATCTAACCTATTGTTTTTGTTTCTATCTATTTGTTCTGGTATCATTCCTAACCTACCAATATGTAATCCTAATCTAAATTATACTAAAAGCATAGAGTAAAGCATCAAACATAAGCAAGTAAAACATTAAATTAAAGCATAAACAACATAAGGAAAAATAAGGAATATAATGACAACAATGTAACATAAAGAAATAAAGCATAAGCAATGTAGTAAAGAAATAAAGCATAGGCAATATAACAAGAAAGAAAATAAAGCATAAGCATATGACAAGAAAATCAAACATAAGAATATAACAAGCAAATTTAGCATAAATATTCTTACTTGGAGCGGCAGGTAGGAGGCTTGATGTGTGTGTAGTGAGCTGGCAATAAACTTTGGCTCTGATACCAACCTGTAACGCCCGCCCTCCCTGCTACCCTAAGGGACAGGGCTACGATACTCTACGTATAAATTTTTCTTTTTAAAACAGCGGAAGACTTAAAATAATTTTCATAGTTTTAATAAAACTTTTCTTTTAAATTTCTTTTGAACTATACTATCACATGGCATCAAAAATCATAACATCAAATCCAGTGGAACCATAATGTCAAACCACACATGTTTAGGTATCACAAGTCATAAAATACCAAAGCATAGTTCTTTAAAGAAACTTTGAGCAGATTCTTATTTATTTGGTTGCCTAGTCACTGCCACACACATCTTCGTTGCCCCTCCTGCTGCTCCTCTAACTCATCCAGCTTTTTCCTTTATCTGTGGTACAAGGAAAGTAAGCTATGAGCACTCATGGCTCAGTAAGTTCCTTTCCTACTCACTAAAACCAACAATCAGCACATAATCAAGAATGCATCAACAAGTCATAATCTCAACTAATCATGGCATAACATAGCATTCTATTCAATCATATCATGCATCATAATATAATCACAACTAGTCATAGTATATCAAGCATCACCATGGCCGAAACATATACATAGTGCATTGCATAAAACATAGCTAGACATGGCATAACAACAAGTATCATGGTATATCAAAGCATGGCCGAAACATGTATATCAAAGCATCATACTATGGCCGAAACATGTACATCAAGGCATCATCATATCCATGGCCGAAACATGTCTATAAGGTATAGCATGAACATAACATAATCATACCTTATCATGGCATATCATAATCAAGAGCATAACATGAAACATAGCATAATCATAAGGTGTATGCAATATGATTTTGGAAAACATGTATCCGCAAAACATGTGTATGTCTCATGATCTTTAAAACCATTTTCTTTTACATATATACTTGAAAATAATCTCAACATAAGGGGGATCCCGGCTATGTACCACTTACATATTGCGCGCAACCTTGTAGGTCCAAGGTAGCAAGTCTTGAACCCTACGAGGCAAACATACTAGGCCCTTAGTCCTAGGGGCACTTAGGAGCCCATCCCTAACGAGGTCCTTAGTCCCCGGGGCGCTTATGGAGCCCACCCTTGGTACAAGCCACACATAAAGTAAAGTACATGTCATACATATCATGTATCATAAAAGCATGCATCACTTAGGCACACATCATATCATAAAAGTATGCATCACTTAGGCATACATCATGTCATAAAAGTATGCATCACTTAGGCATACATCACATCATAAAGGTATGCATCACTTAGACATGCATCACTTCATAAAAGTATGCATCACTTAGGCATACATCATGTCATAAAAATATGCATCACTTAGGCATATATCATAGCATCAAATCATGCATTTTTAACCACATATCATATCATAAAGCATGCATACTTTTAAACACTTAGCATATCATCAAAGCATGCATATATTAACCACATATCACATTTTAAAGCATGCACATTTTTCAGCACTTAACATATCATCAAAGCATGCATTTTAACCACATATCATATCATAAAACATGCATGTCTCTAGGTACATATCATATCATAAAAGCATGCATATTTCTTAAGCACATATCATATCATGAAAGCATGCATATCTCTAAGCACATTTCATATCATAAAAACATGCATATCATATCATAAGTCATAAATCACAAACATACATGTTTAAGCATAAAGGTGTATCTTGTGATTATCCGATCATAAGAAACATGGTATCATATTTATCTTGGTTCTAAGCTTCCTAAACCCTTGTGGCCGAAACCCTTTAGAGCTCAATTTAGGTTAAACACAACATCCAAGCATGTGGCACCCAAATTATCATCATAACATTTTTCATAGGAAGTATTATAACATGATTAACTTAGTTTCTAAGTTCTTCAAGTCCCTAAATTCATGTGGCCGAAACCCTAAGGTTTGAAACAAGGTTCCATATGACATGAAAGAATGGACAACTTTAAATCATATTTATAACATTTTTACCAAGGAACAAGGTAAACACATTTGACACATTTGAATTAGTTCCTAAGTTCTTTAAGCCCTTAACGTATGTCATGGTCAAAATTTAACAAGTTCTCATTAGGGCTACAAACAAGCATACAAGTATGTGAACTTGGACCAACATCATGTATAAGTTCATACAAGGCATCATACAATGGTTATGGCCGAAACATACCCTAGCATCATTTTAGGTCATAAAGCAACATATAGCAATTGAACCTTGGCTTTCTACTTATCATAATTCATGTAGAGTGACATGAGCATATTTAATTTAAGTCCTAGGGTCTCTAGGGCATCTAAACCTTCATGGCCGAGACTTACAATGGTCCATTTAGGTCATGGAAAAATCATACAAGCATGTGACACAATCAATAGGTTATCATATTTTCATAAGAAGCATTTTAACACCTTTGGTTTAAATTCTAGGGCCTCTAGGTCATTTAAACCTTACTTGGCAGAAACTCATCAGTGTTTAAACTTGCTTCAAGTAACATAAAAACATATGAAGTCATACAAGTTTCATAGCATGTGTAAAGACAAGCATAATGAGCATATATATGAATTGTGTCTTAGGCTTTCTAGGTTTCTTTTTCCCTTTTTCTTTTATTTTTTTCTCATGGCCGAAACCTACCATTCTTTAGCTAGGTTTTTAAGTGGCCTAAAGCATGAAAAACCTAAGTAAATTTCATGGTAAAATTTACTAAGAAACATATATATAAATTTGGTTCATGAACAAACTTGGACTCTTGTAATCATACATGTCATATGTCATATAACAAATTTTTCTACACCCTAATTAAGCATGAGGGCATTAGACAACTTTCATATCTAAACATCACAGAGGTCTTGAGCATATTAAAGTTTTGTTTAAGATTTTCTAAGCTATCCATCTCATCATGGCCGAAAACTCTAAGAAAGAGTTCATGAAGTTCTAGCAATATTCAAACATACAAATCTTTTAAGATCTTTGTATTCTATCACATGAGCATGTTTATTTAAATTTAAGGGTCTTCCCAACCCTAAACCCTTTCTTGGCCGAAACATATGAGTGGGTTTTCTTTTAGTTTCAAATATCTTCTAAGCAAGAAAACTAATACATGATCCTTAATATTTCATAGGGAGAACCTTGTACTAGTTGGGTAAAACAATAAATTTCCCTAGCCTCTTAAAAATAGTTTTGGCCGAAATTCTAGGGTTAAGTACTTCTCTGATCAAGCATCATATAGGTATAAAAACATGAAGAAGAACCCTTTTCCATGGCATAGAAAATCTATCATGTAGTGAAGACTAGTTAAACATCACTAGATTTGTGAAAGCTCTTCTTAGCCGAATTTTCTCAAACTTGTTTCTAGGTTTTAAGATCCTCATAAAATCCGGAAAAAAAATACATAAAAGCCTTGTACCACAGGTGAGGGGAAGCTTACATCCTTTTCGCTTGTGGATCTAAGGTATGGTGAAGAAGAAGTAGCCTCTTCTTCTAGTTCCTTTCCCTTGATTCCCTTGCTAAGTCCTCCTTGTATCTTAGGTTTTCTTAGGAGAAAACCTTGGCTTGGGGCCGAAAATGGAGGAGAGGGGAACTGAGGTTTCGGTGAGGGAGAGGAGAGAATGAGAAAAATGAGAGAAAATAGAATTTTCCCTTTACATATTCTCTTTTATGTTAAGGGGGAAGAGGTAGCAAACTTAGTTTTTGCTTTCCTTCTCCCTTAGCCTTTTTTTCTATTTTATTTTTATTTTTATTTATTTATTTATCCTCATCATTCATGGTGAAATAAGGGGGAATGAATCCCCTTAATTCCTCTTTAAACATTTCGGCAAAATCAAAGAGAAAGAGGGAGAGGAAGGGAGGAAGGCAAGTTGCCTTTCTCTTGTTCTTTTCTTGTTTTCTTTTGGCTATCTTTTATTCTCACCTTTATCATGAGTTTCCCTCCTTTGCTATCAATATCTTCTCTCTATCCCAATTGGTTTCTACTCATTAATTCTATGAATTGTAATATAAGAGGTTCAAGGTTCAATCCTTGACCATCACTTCTTTTTATTCTATTTTATTTCTTTTTACTTCAACTCACTTCTTATTATTTTTCTAAGGCAAATTCATCATTCTCATATTTATTCTTAAAAGCTTAGTGGGTGTTACAGTGTCGACGTGCCTTTCGTGCCAGAAGTACCATAACTTCTACCACCGGCCGGCAGAGGAAATGAAGGCATCAACAGTCTCATATCCGTTCGATCAGTGGGGAATGGATATCGTTGGTCCATTTCCTATGGCGACCGGACAGCGGAAATTTCTGCTAGTAGCGGTCGATTATTTTTTCAAGTGGGTGGAGGCCGAGCCGCTAGCCAGGATCACCGAACAGATGGTTAAAAAGTTCATATGGCAGCACATCATCTGTCGGTTCGGCATCCCTCGCCGACTGATTTCCGACAACGGGCGGCAATTCACAGGGAAGTTGCTCGAAGATTGGTGCAAAAGCTATGGCATCGAGCAACACTTCACGTCCGTGGCCTATCCCCAAAGTAACGGTCAGGCCGAAGTAGCCAATCGGGAAATTCTCCGTGTTCTGCGCGCTCGGCTCGACCACTTGGGAGGAAGCTGGGTAGATGAAGTGTCGGGCGTCCTATGGGCCATCCGAACGACTCCAAAAGAAGGAACGGGCGTCACGCCTTTTCATCTAGTATACGGCGGCGAAGCGGTGATTCCCGTCGAAGTCGGTGTTGAATCCGTCCGGATCCGGTGTTACGATGAGGGCAACGCCAAGCGGAGGAGCATGGAGCTGGATTTGGTTGATGAGGAGTGAGCCAAGGCGTCCGTCCGGCTGATGGCGTATCGTCAACGGATGAAGCAAAACTACAACAGGCGTGTAATCCCTAGATCATTCCAGGTCGGAGACCTTGTTTGGAAGAAAGTCAAGCCGGTCGGCGATGTCGGCAAGCTGGAAGCTCCCTGGGCGGGCCCCTTCAAGGTTATCGAAAAGCTCCGCTCGGGCGCTTACTACTTGGAGGATGAAGATGGGCGGCAGCTGGACCGACCTTGGAGCGCAAATCATCTCCAGCCTTATCGAGCCGGGTGAAAGGTGCACGGATGTAACTCATTTTTATGTATATTCTGGTCGCCCATGTCTTTGTAATGCAGGAAGCAAAATTAATTCAAAGGATGACCAATGGGGTTGCTGAGCATCCGTATTAAAGTTAGCCTTAAAAAGGTCGTCGAGCTCCGACGTTAAATATCGAGAGACGAGCCGGCGTCTATAAACCCTCCGAGCGGAAGACCGTCGAGCTCCGACGTTAAATATCGAGAGACGAGCCGGCGTCTATAAACCCTCCGAGCGGAAGACCGTCGAGCTCCGACGTTAAACGAGCCGGCGTCTATAAACCCTACGAGCGGAAGACCGTCGAGCTCCGACGTTAAATATCGAGAGACGAGCCGGCGTCTATAAACCCTCCGAGCGGAAGACCGTCGAGCTCCGACGTTAAATATCGAGAGACGAGCCAGCTTCTATAAAGCCTCCGAGCGGATAGCCATCCACGTGATACATTCCGGCGGTAGAAGTCGATCGACGACAGATCCTCCCAAACTTTGAGGCCAACATACGGCCGAGCGGCTCGCTTAGCAAAAATATATGGAAAACCCCTTTGAGGTAAGGTGCAAAGCAAAAGATGGTTAATAAGAATTAAAGATGTGAGCACGTGAACGAGTGACGTTCGCGCGCCGAGCGGCTACACAGTCGCATGGCGAAAGACATTTTTTGAAGACAATCGGCTTGAGTCCATATTAGAGTATGAAGCTGAGCGGAGGAGTTTTAAAGAACACTTCAAACATGAAAGAAAAATTTCTTGCCAAAACAAAAGTTGCAAGAACGGAAAGATGATCTATTTACGCCAAACGCTGGGCAAACAAAAGAAGTTACAGCAAAAATAAGTTTTGCCGAACGGCGAGGGTACAAAAAAGTTGATAAAAAACACTCCTCACGCGTCAAAATCAAAAAGAGCATCAGGAATGGCGCCCATCACGGTAGCCATATCCTCTGGGGGGATGGTCAGCTCGGCGGTAAGGTGGCCTTTAGTCTTCAAGTAATCCACCGCCGCCTTGATCACCTCTTCGAACGTGAGGGAAATCTTGTCGGTGAATTTCTCTCCGAAGTCGTCCGAGCGGACAAATGCCTTCCTCACTTCGTCAGAGCGGGCTGACTCCCCATCCTGATACACTTTGAGCGCGGCTCGGGAAGCATCGTTGGCGGCATGGAGATCCCTCAAGTCTCCTTCAAATTTGAGCAGATCGGCCGTGCGGCTCTCTTTCTCGGTGGCCAGAAGGGCATCCAGATCTTTGATGCGTTGCTCCAGCCCTCTGATCTCCACCTTCATTAGGTCCATGCCGTCAATGGCTTGGCGCTTCCGAGTGTTCGCCGTCTTGATCTCTTTATCCCTTTGTTTGACCACAACTTCAAGCCGAGTGACCTCGCTCGCCAGATCGGAAGCGCGTTTCCGTTCGGCTTCCAAAAGCTTTTTGCTCTTCTCTAGAGCAGCCGTGGATTGCCCTTGGTTCGCCTCCGAGAGCTTGAGTTTTTTCATTTCTTCCTCCAGCTCGGCCAGTCGATTGCTGACCGCAATCTGCTCTACCCAACTCTGCGAACGAAGGCAGTTAAGCTAAAAGCTAAAACAAAAAGTATCAGTAAAGCAGAAAGGCATACCCCGGTCGCCTGCTGTAGGTTACTGTCCCCTAGCTGACTGGGGGATATGAGCGCGACGCGTACGCACGCGTCCTCCCAAACTTTGGCGAGCGGACCGGTGAGGGTGATCTGCTGTTCAGAAACCGATGGCCGATCGGCGGCCAGTAGGTATTCCTCCGAGGGAAATCTTAGGACAGTTTTAATCACCCTCGGGCCGCTCGAATCATCTTGAGATGCAGCAGCATGACCAGAGGACTCGCCGATCGGGACCGGACGGTCGCCCAGTCGCCTAAGACGATGTAAAGTCCGAGAGGTGGAAGGGTGCGCCTCAAGGATGGTCGGCGGCAAGTCAAGCTGAGTCGGAGTGTGCTCCGAGGAGACCGTCTCAAAAACTGCATGAGCATCATCGCTCCGCTCGGAAAGCTGCTCCCTTGGTGAAGGCTGTTGAGCGGCTTGCTCTAGCCGACGGCGCTTTCGAGTCACCAAAGGGGTCTCGTCAGCCGATCGACCTTCCTCCTTGCCCTGGGCAGATGTTGTGATATTGACCGCGACCTCGTCAGTGAAGACGCGGGCGGCCGATGCCTCGGGAGCAACTTGAGTTCCGTCGCTCCCTTCAGTTGCAGGGCTGGTCAGAACCAAACCCCGTTCGGCTACCTCTTTGTCTTTGTCCTTCACCGCCTCAATATTGGCCGCTTTCAGCTTGAGCTTTTCGGTTGCCTTAGCACGCCACATAACTACAGCTGCAGAAACAAAGAATAAATCAGTTAGCACAAAAGAAAAAGGGGGTTAAGAATCGCTTACTCATGCTGCAAGGCAGATCGGCTTGGATGGGAGACAAGCCGAATATATACATTACTCCAGGAAGGAGCAACTTGTCGATATCATAACGTTGGCCGACCAACTGGTTGGCCGCATGAAGATACGCTGGATGGCTCTTGAATTTGCCAAGACCCGGTTGATTCGGCACCGCCGTCTGCCACTTCATTCGGAAGGGCGGCCGCTCGGGGAGACGCATAAAAAAGAAATGCTCCTTCCAATGCTTATTGGAGCTCGGCATGTTGGTAAATAGAACGAAACCCGACCTAGATTGAAATATGAAGGTCCCCCACTCGGATTGTTTTGGGTAGAAGAAATAGTCGAAGATTTGGGGTCCAAGGGGATATCGTTCAATTTGAAAAGGACTATCACCCCGCTCAGCAACCTAATCAAGTTCGGGACTAATTGGCCGAGCGGGAGGCGAAAGTGGTTGCATATTTTGATAATGAATGGATGTGGAGAAAAGCGCAGCCCGCCCAAAAATTGATCATGGAAGAAGCAAATGGTGCCGGGCGGCGGATCATTAGGCCGATCGGAAGGAGTAGCCACAACTATCTCATGGTCCGCCGAAATTTCATACGTTCGAATGAGACGCAGTGTGTCTTCTTCATCGAATCGGCTCTCCATAGTCGTATACCAAAGACTAGGAGCGCCAACGGTAGGCGTACTCGCCATGGTCGAAACAGAAGAGATATTGACAGAAAAACTAAAAGAAAATGCCGACAGAATGAAAAAGAAAGCAATACAGGAGGAGGGGAGCTGAAAAGGAAGGCTTACGGGAATGAGAAAGATCGAGGAAAGGAAGAAGATGGCGAGCGCACCAAACAGGCGGGGAATAAGGATCGCCGGAGCAGAAACGACAGCGGGGGGTCGAAGGTCGATGAAGAAGAAGGGGGCGGAGAGAGGGGGCCGCGAGATTTATAACGTTTGCCCCGTACGGCCTTAGCCGTCCGATTCAGGTCGTGAAGAACGAGGTCATCATCCAGCCGTTCATTTCAAACGGCGGCTGTCCCATCGGAGGTGACGCCACTGCCATACCCTGACAAAAGAAAGATTGCCACGTGTCAGCAAGATACGGGTTACATTTAATGAGCGCCCTGTATCGCATGCAACGCACGTGGTTGGCAGTAGAGAAGAAGATTCAGCATAAATTCCAAGGCAATACAAGGCACGGGCAAGATACCGCCGAACGGATGAGCATCCCTAAGCCTGGCCGAGCGGATTAATATAGCGGTCGTTACTCAGTCAGATCGACAGTCCAGTCAGTCGGACTTCGCCTCCTTCGACTAGACTTGAAGGGGATGCAAGTGATCCGGCGGATAGAACAGGGGGCCCTCGTTTTGAGGGGTCGACGCCACGTGGAAATCAAAAGGCTAGGTGGACCGTGCGGCTGACCTGAGAAGGATGGGGCGACCTCCAGGCCGGCCGGATAGGAGTCGCGATTCCGGCGCTCGATTGAACAGTAACAAAGGGCCGAGCGGAGGTCATGCTTGGCCGAAGATATAAGGTAACATAGTGCTAACAATCCCTACATAGCACCCTACCGAAAATCTCCCCAGCATATCGATGCAAACGGCAGGCCGGATGTGATGGGAGTGCCGTCCGGTCGTCGCGTAAGATGAGGGCCGTCCGGACGGCACTCCCCGTCCAGCCGGCCGGACGAACGCCCCAGCCTGTGGTAGGTAGAGAAAGACAAGAACATCTTATGACAGCTGTCAAGTCCTAGGGCTAGGCCATACTCCAAGTCTGACAGTGAGGTGTTCTCTTGTCCCATCGAAGACGTGCTTGAACTGTAGTAGTATGGCGTTAGGTAAGCTTTCTGACAGACACATACCGAGGTATGGGCTGTGGACACGTATGCGCCTCGGTGGACGTGCAGGAGCTCTTTCACCGCTCTATATAAAGAGCCTCATACTTCGCCGGAGGTACGCGTTCAACACCTTTGGAGCCACTTTTTTCACTACTAGCTTGCCTGACTTGAGCGTCGGAGGGTCGCCGCCAGGAACCCCTTCCCGGCCCGACTTCTGTACAGATTCGCCGGAGTTTCGTGCGACCAGTCGAAGACCCACGTCAGCAATCGGAGAACGCCACGCGCCCAGCGTCTGTTGATTCAATATTCGGACAGGATCAATGGATATTCTCAAATTACTAAATTTATTTTAGTGGTATTGCATTGTTTAGAATTTTACAAGTTTGATGAAATTAAAATTGAAAATTTCTCAAATGCCTCTAAGGTATATAAGTTTTGATGCCTCAGCTCAGTCACACCCGATTTCTCCATACTTCTCCAGCTTAGTTTCTCAGACCTCTCCAGTTCAGTCTCTCAAACCTCCCTAGCTCAGCCATCTTTTAGCTCCTCGAGCTCTGTCGCACATGACTCCTTGAGCGCAGAGTCACCCGATCTCTCTAACTTGATCTCCCTGATCTCTCAGCGGGCAGTACCAAATATCCTTGGATGTAAGTGGGAAAGTGGAGGCAGATACATTATTTAAAACTATAATGTATTCTAAAATAATCATATATGAATTTTTTTTTTTTAAATGTAAAGTGTTGAAAAATCTCCGGCCGAAACGCCTCCGGTCCGACAACACCTACGGCGACGCCTACGCCGTCAGATTCGCAGTACGCATTTCAATGCTTCTGACAATTAATTATGTGACACGTGGGAATCAATAATCACTCTATGGATCATTTCTATAAAAAGGAAAGAAAAAGTAGCATTTGATGCCCACGTGATCGCGCATCTTTAGAAACTGTTGACTTCGATTGCATGTGATCGATAGATCACGTTCGAATCATCTGAGAACGTCGTAATTTATCTAATTTGAGGATTGCTAACGTTCGAATCTTTTGAGATCTCTCGAAATCTTAGCATTTTGTGTGCGGGTAGACGACGATGCACCTCATTAATTAATAATTCTTCGCCGTCTCCCGCCGCGAGCAGTACATGTATCAGCTAGTCGCCGGCGGGAGAACGGGGCTTCACGTCCACCATGCGATCCTTCTTTGAATAATATTTCATCTTCGCCTTGTTGCTGTTATTCTCCGGCGGAGCTCTCCTCCTGCTGTTTTGGCGGCGGAAGGCGACGGCGAGCTCGGTGAAGGCCCTCAATATGTACTTGTGGACGCTCCGGTCGTTGAGCTCCAGGTAGCAGAACAGGAGCTCCTCCATGAAGTCCCAATCCAGCGGCTGGCCGGTGCACACCCCGTGGCGAGCCTCCACCATCTCCTGCATCGAGCGGCGGAAATCCTCGTACGGGTCCTTGGAGAACGTCGTCACCGCCACCCCGCCGCCCGGCACCTCCTCCGCCTTCCTCTGAGACGAACCCGACGGCGGCGAGGTCGAGGTCGACCGCCGGCCGTTCTCGTCGTGGAGGGAGCTTGAGGAGCCGGGCGACACGAAGAAGCGCTCAGAGGAGTGGAACCCGGTGGCCGGGCGGGTCGCCTCCTCCTCTTCTTCTTCTTCGTCGTGCCGGCGGGAACAGAGAGAGTTGAAATTCTCGTAGAGGAAACGGTCGACGTCGGAGAGCGTGGCAGCAGGGTCAACTCCTCCGCAGCCGCTGACTCTGTCGTCGTCGTCCGGGTGGCGATCGCGGTCGACGGCGAAGGAAGGCGTTTTGGGATGCTTACATGCCGAGAGAATCCAACTGGTGGCCGAGGCGGAGGCGGCGGGACGACCTGCCGACGAACTCTGCATGCTGAGTTGAGATGGGACCTTCTTGATCTTGGAAAGACAGATCCGTAGAGACTTTTGGAGCTTCTTTTTCTTCCCCATCGATCTCTTTCTAAATCGAGACGTTAATTACAAGAGCTGAGGGAGAGAGAGAGAGAGGAAGGAGATGATGTTTTGGAGAGAATTAACTATAACAAACGTTTGCTTAAGGGGTTAGATTAAGCAAACGTTTGTAGTTAATTAATCAGAGATATTCAAAACTGACAAATAAGGGGGTTAGATTGACACGTTAAATTTTTTAAAAAGCACTTAATTTCAATGTAATGTTACCTTTAATAAAATAATAATAATAATAATATAATTTAACATCTAATTCGATTGGCAATACATATAATATGATGTTTATTGTGCAACTATTTGATTAAACAAAAAAAAAACTAACCCAGCCGATTTATTTTAAAAATTTAGTTCGGCCCATTCAATACGAGTAACCACAGACTTCACCAGCTTGTACTTCTTCACGGCATGCATCCCTAAATCCCACCCGAAATCGCTCATATTGAACCCGCCGAACAGACAACCCGGGTCGAACGGGAAGTAGCAGTTAATTCAAATCTCCCGGCTCTAATCGACCTCAATACCTGGTTTGTTACGTTCAGATCCTTGGTCACAATCCCTGCCACCAAACCGTTCAGATCGTCCTGTAGCCAAATTGAGGCAGCTGCTGGATCCAATGGACCATGTGCAATGGCTGCTTTAATTTATTAAAGAGTTAGCTCAACTCTTTAGAGCATTTTCAATGAAGGTTTATAAAATAAAAAAACCTTTAAAAAAAAGTAAAAAATTTGTAGGGGTAAGGTTTGGAGTTTTTATTTTAGGAACATGTTTAGAAAATTAAAACTGTTTTTCTCTTAAATAAAGTTAATAATTAATAATAAAATAATATTACATGTTGACTCTTTTATAAAGCATTTAACTATAATATTTTATTCCATAAATTATTAGTAATAATTAAAATTATACTTTCTCTATTTTCTCCCGGATGTCTATTTTCTCCCGGATGTTAATTACAAGATCGAGTAGCAAAAGAGAGGATGCTGTTTTGGTGAGAATTAAGGTTTCCTTAAAGGAGACACGTTAAATTTTTTAAAAAACACTAAAAAAAAAAAAAAAAAAATAGAACCATCACGTCTCTTAGAGTCGGTACCATAGATATGACGAGAGATAAATATAGATACACAGCTAAAAGTACATAGTCGGGACGCTAACCCCAGACAAAAAACTAAGGTAGGGTAAACTTTTTAACGTGACTAGGCCCAGCGCTCCGTGGCCCCATACTTAGAAACTCCCGAAGGGATTTTTTGGGGAGCCTCGGTACCACATATATATCCGACGGATAACGAGTTGATAAGAGGATTCGAACGCGACACCTCAATCAACAGTACCTAAAATAGAGACTTAAATTGATAAGAGCATACGTAGATGAGGACTCGAACCTGACACCTACCCCTAATTCGGTTGTTTTTTTTTTAAAAACACTTAAGTTTCAAATAATGCCACCATTTTAATAATAATAATAATATTTAACATTTAATTCCATTGGCAATAATAGTAATACATATAATATGATGGTTAGTGTGTAACTATTTGGTTAAACAAAAATTGATCATATCGATTTATTTTGAAAATTTAGTTCGGTCAATTTAAAATTTTAATTTTTTTTTTAAAAAATATCATTTAATGCAGTTAGGTTGTAATTTCTGGGTCAAAAAAATTCGGTTAACCTAATTATTAAAAAAAATTAAAATTTTATTTATTAGACTTTAAATAATTTATAATATTTGTTTAATGTTTTATATTTAATATTATTTGTCATTTTTGTTATTAAATAATATTAAATTTTAATTATATATATATATATATATAATAAATTCGGTTAATTCGGTATCAATCAAAATAATTATTTTTTAATTTAGCTAATCAAATTTGTAATGTCATGTAATGTAATTTTGATTACATTACTAGTAATGTAATATATGTAATCTTTGATTACAAGGGTCATTACATTCTTTTGTTTGGTGTCAATTATTTTTTAGAAAAATGATATTGTAGTACCCAAAATCACTTATTTAATTAAAAAAATTTATTGGATTAAATTATAATTTAATTAGAATTCGGATTTATTTAGTTAAGGTATTTATTGAATTAATTACAATTAGTTTTTTTAATTTATTTAATTAAGTATATTTTTGGTTAATTGTAATTATTCATTGGATTTAATTAAGAATTTATTTACATAGATTTAATTAATTCAGCTAGCTTATAATTATGGAAATTTGATTAATCAAGTATATTAAGAAAATAGTAGAACCTAAATATACAAAATTTATAAAGACCTAGTATTTATATAATATATGTGTATAATTTTTTATATAGATTATTCATCTAATTAATATAGAAGTAAAACATGAGTAATATATTATACATAATATAGAAATATATAACTAAATAAAAATAAATAAATAAGAAGAATATTATATATATATATATATATATAAAATGTAGAATATATAGTATATGTAATATAGTCATTGCATTAGTTTGATATATAAATATATATCCATATACTAATTTCATATATATATATATATATATATATATATATATATATATATATATATATATATATATATATATATAGATATATATATGATCCTGTCCGAATGCTGAATCAACGGACGCTGGGCACGTGGCGCTCCCCGATTACTGACGTGGATCTTCGACTAGTTGCACGAACCTCCGGTGAACCTGCACAGAAGTCGGGCCAGGAAGGGGTTCCCGGCGGCGACCCTCCGACGCTCAAGTCAGGCAAGTAAGTAGTGAAAAAAGTGGCTCCAAAGATGTCCAACGCGTACCTCCGGCGAAGTATAAGGCTCTTTATATAGAGCGGTGAAAGAGCTCCTGCACGTCCACCGAGGCGCCTACGTGTCCGCAGCCCATACCTCGGTATGTGTCTGTCAAAAAGCTTACATGACGCCATACTGCTACAGTCCAAGCATGTCTTCGATGGGACAACAGAACACCTCGTTGTCAGACTTGGAGTATGGCCTAGCCATAGGACTTGACAGCTGTCATAAGATGTTCTTGTCCTTCTTTACCGGCCACAGGCCGGGGCGTCCGTCCGGCCAGCATTCCTCTTACACCCGGCCGGACGGCCCTTACATCACGTCCGACCTTCCCTCTTCATCGGCATGCTGGGGAGATCTTCGATAAGATGTTATATAGGGACTAGTAGCAGTATGTTACATTGTCTTCGGACGATCATGACGTCCGCTCGGCCCTTCGTTACTGTTCAATCGAGCGTCGGAACCCCGATCCCTGTCAGGGCGCCTTTTTATTATCGGATGTTCATCGGTCGGCCGATCGGGAGGCCGAGTCATCCTTCTCCCGGTCGACCGGTCGGTCTGCCCTTTTCTCATGAGTCCGGTCGGCTCACCCTTCTCCAATGGACCACCTGGCCCTTTGACTTCCACGTGGCGTTGACCCCTCGCTATGGGGTCCCGTGTTCTAACCGCCAGATCACTTGCCTTCCCCTCAAGTCTAGTCGAAGGAGGCGAAGTCCGACTGACTGGACTGCCGATCTGATCGAGTAACGACTGATACATTAGTGCGCTCGTCCAGGATCAGGGATGCTCATCCATTCGGCGGTATCTTGCCCGTGCCTTGTATTGCCTTGGAATTCATGCCGAATCCTCTTCTCTACTGCCAACCACGTGCGTTGCGTGCGATACAGGGCGCTCATTAAATGTAACCCGTATCTTGCTGACACGTGGCAATCTTACTTTTGTCAGGGTATGGCGGTGGCGTCACCTCCGATGGGACAGCCGCCGTTTGAAATGAACGACTGGATGATGACCTCGTTCTTTCCGACCTGAATCGGACGGCTAAGGCCGTACGGGGCAAACGTTATAAATCTCGCGGCCCCCTCTCTCCGCCGCCTTCTTCTTCATCGACCTTCGACCCCCCGCTGTTGTTTCTGCTCCGGCGATCCTTATTCCCCGCCCGTTTGGTGCGCTCGCCATCTTCTTCCTTTCCTCGATCTTTCTCGTACCCGTAAGCCTTCCTTTTCAGCTCCCCTCCTCCTGTATTGCTTTCATTTTCTTTTAGTTTTTCTGTTAATATCTCTTCTGTTTCGACCATGGCGAGTACTTCTATGCCTACAGTCGGCGCTCCTAGTCTCTGGTATACGACTATGGAGAGCCGATTCGATGAAGAAGACGCACTGCGTCTCATTCGAGCGTATGAAATTCCGGTTGACCATGAGATAGTTGTAGCTACTCCTTCCGATCGGCCTAATGATCCGCCGCCCGACACCATTTGCTTCTTCCGTGATCAATTTTTGGCCGGGCTGCGCTTTCCTCCACATCCGTTCATCATCAAAATATGCAACCACTTTCGCCTCCCGCTCGGCCAATTAGTCCCGAACTCGATTAGGTTGCTGAGCGGGGTGATAGTCCTTTTCAAGTTGAATGATATCCCTGTTGGTTGCTACTCGGAAAACCTAGAGGTTCCACTGTACAAAAATTTTGTACAAAGGTCTGAACCTTTTTCCTAGCTACCATGTGTTCTTTTAGATTAAATTTTGGATCGCCTGCGGAACTTAACACGTTTGATCCAAAACTTAATCTATTTGTTCTTTTAGGTTTCAACTTGGATCTCCTGCGGAACTTAACACGTTCGACCCAAGTCTCCTTAAGTTATTAATTCCATTAAATACTAATTTCCATAAAAGGTTCCCAGTACTGACGTGGCGAGGCACATGGCCTTCTTGGATATGGGAGCAACCACCACCGACTAGACAAAACCTTTAATAGAAAGCTAATATTTAATTTCCTAAAATAACTTTAGGTTAACCAAAGAGAACAATCAAATCACAAGGAAAAGAAAGAAAACAAAAGAACACAACATCGAAAAACATATTCGAAATACTAGATCATAAGCCTCTTGTATTTGGTATTATTTCCATAAATAACTAGCATGATGCGGAAATAAAAATTACTAATTATACCTTGTAGAAAAACCTCTTGATCTTCTACCGTATTCCTCTTCTAACCTCGGACGTTGTGTGGGCAACGATCTACCAAGATGAGAAACCACCAACCACCTTCTTCTCCTCCAAGCAAGGTTCGGCCACAAAGGAAGAACTTTACCAAAGAAGAAAATCAAAATACTAACCAAGCTCCAAGAGATGCTAACTTTCTCTCCTCCTTCTTCTTCTTCTCCAAGTAGTATCCGACCACCACAAGAACTCCAAGAAAGATGAAGTATTCGGCCACCACAAGAGGAAGAGAGGGAGAGGGTAATGGCCGGCCACAACACCAAGGAAAAAGGGAGAGAAAACAATAGAGGTTGTGTCCCATGAAGGCACCCTCACCCCTTCTTTTATATTCCTTGGCCTAGGCAAATTAGGAAATTTAATTACAATAAATTTTCCTTAATTTCCTTGACTTGATTTAATTGAGAGAAATAAAATAAAATTTCTCAAATCAATTTCAAGTGGCCGACCACATCATTGGAAAACAAAAGAGGACAAGTTTTAATCAACAATTAAAACTTCCTAATTTGTTTCCGGAAATTTTAAAAAATAAAATTTCTCTTTAAAATCTCTTCATGGTTAATAAAAGGAAATATCTATAATTTTAATTTTATTAACATGTGAATAATTTTAAAGAGAAAATAAAACATCTCTCCAATCTACAAATAAGGAAAGAGATATAATCTCTTTCTTTAATCTTTTGTAAATATTTTACAAGAGAGATATTTTAATTCTAATTCTCTTTAAATTATATCTTCCACATTATAATAAAAATTAAAATTAAATTTCTTTTTTAATTTATTTTGGCCGGCCCTACTAGCTTGGGTTCAAGCTAGGGCCGGCCTGCCCTAGCTTGGTTCCCAAGCTAGCTTGGCCGGCCCCTTATTGGTGGGTATAAAAGGTGGGTATAGGTGGGTATAGAACTCTATAAACAAGAGGCTACGATAGGGACCGAGAGGAGGAATTGGTTTTGGTCTCCCGATAAAATTAAGCATCCTGTGTTCGCCCCGAACACACAACTTAATTTTATCAATGATAATTCATTCCACTAGAGAACTATCATTGAACTACCGCACCAATCCCAAATTACATTTTTGGGCTCCTTCTTATTATGAGTGTGTTAGTCTCCCTGTGTTTAAGATATCGAATGTCCACTAATTAAGTGAGTTACTGACAACTCATTTAATTAATATCTAAGTCCAAGAGTAGTACCACTCAACCTTATTGTCATGTCGAACTAGGTTTAACATGACAATCTTTATGAGCTCCTCTTGAGGACATTATCAACCTAGTATCTCTAGAACACAGTTTCCTTCTATAATCAACAACACACACTATAAGTGATACCATTTCCCAACTTATCGGGTTTATTGATTCAACGAACTAAATCTCACCCATTGATAAATTAAAGAAATAAATATAAAATATATGTGCTTGTTATTATATTAGGATTAAGAGCACACACTTCCATAATAACTGAGGTCTTTGTTCCTTTATAAAGTCAGTATAAAAGAAACGACCTCAAATGGTCCTACTCAATACACTCTGAGTGTACTAGTGTAATTATATAGTCAAGATAAACTAATACCTAATTACACTACGACCTTCTAATGGTTTGTTCCTTTTCCATTTTGGTCGTGAGCTACTGTTTATAATTTATAAGGTACTGATAACATCATCTTCTGTATGTGACACCACATACTATGTTATCTACAATATAAATTAAATGAACAACTACAAACAAATGTAGACAATTAGACCAAATGTGATTCTTTATTCATAATAAATGTTTACAAAGCTTAGGCTTTCAGTATACATTCCAACAATCCCCTTGGACCCCCAAATCTTCCACTATTTCTTCTACCCAAAACAATCCGAGTGGGGGACCTTCATATTTCAATCTAGGTCGGGTTTCGTCCTATTTACCAACATGCCGAGCTCCAATAAGCATTGGAATGAGCATTTCTTTTTTATGCGTCTCCCCGAACGGCCGGCCTTCCGAACGAAGTGGCAGACGGCGGTGCCGACTCAACCGGGTCTTGGCAAATTCAAGAGCCATCCGGCGTATCTTCATGCGGCCAACCAGCTGGTCGGCCAACGTTACGATATCGACAAGTTGCTCCTTCCTGGAGTAATGTATATATTCGGCTTGTCTCCTATCCAAGCCGATCTGCCTTGCAGCATGAGTAAGCGATTCTTATCCCCCTTTTTCTTTTGTGCTAACTGATTTATTCTTTGTTTCTGCAGCTGAAGTTATGTGGCGTGCTAAGGCAACCGAAAAGCTCAAGCTGAAAGCCGCCAATATTGAGGCGGTGAAGGACAAAGAGGCAGCCGAACGGGGTTTGGTTCTGGCCGGCTCAACAACTGAAGGGGATGGGGGGACTCAGATGGTTCCCACTGATCCGGCCGCCCCTATCTCCACTGATGACGCCGCACTCGATCTTACTACTACTGATCATGCCGAGGAGGAGGGCCGATCGGCTGATGAAATCCCTTTGGTGACTCGTAAACGCCGTCGGCTAGAGCAAGCCGCTCAACAGCCTCCACCAGGAGAGCAGCTTTCCGAGCGGAGCGATGATGCTCATGTGGTTTTTGAGGCGGTCTCCTCGGAGCGCACTCCGACTCAGCTTGACTTGTCGCCGACGATCCCTGAGGCGCAACCTTCTGTTGGTTGCTACTTGGAAAACCTAGAGGTTCCACTGTACAAAAATTTTATACAAAGGTCTGAACCTTTTTCCTATCTACCATGTGTTCTTTTAAATTAAATTTTGGATCGCCTGCGGAACTTAGCACGTTTGATCCAAAACTTAATCTATTTGTTCTTTTAGGTTTTGACTTGGATCTCCTGCGGAACTTAACACGTTCGACCCAAATCACCTTAAGTTATTAATTCCATTAAATATTAATTTCCATAATTGGTTCCCAGTACCGACGTGGCGAGGCACACGACCTTCTTGGATATGGGAGCAACCACCACCGACTAGACAAAATCTTTTATAGAAAGCTAATATTTAATTTCCTAAAATAACTTTAGGTTAACCGAAAAGAACAATCAAATCACAAGGAAAAGAAAAAAATAAAAGAACACAACATCGAAAAACATATTCGAAATTCTAGAATCGTAAGCCTCTTGTATTTGGTATTATTTCCATAAATAACTAGTATGATGCGGAAAGAAAAATTACTAGTTATACATTGTAGAAAAACCTCTTGATCTTCTACCGTATTCCTCTTCTAACCTCGGACGTTGTGTGGGCAACGATCTTCCGAGATGAGAAACCACCAAGCACCTTCTTCTCCTCCTAGCTAGGTTCGGCCAATACAAAGAAGCTTCACCAAGGACGAAGAACAAAACACCAACCAAGCTCCAAGGGATTCAAGTTTTCTCTCCTTCTTCTTCTCCGAGTAGTATCCGACCACCACTAGAGCTCCAAGCCAATAGAGAAGGTTCGGCCACCACCAAGAGGAAGAGAAGAAGAGGATGGCCGGCCATAATAACTTTCTTCAAGCATGAAGAATTTCGGCCACCACCAATGCTCCAAGAGATGCTAGAGACGAGACTTGCTTTCTCTCCTTCTTCTCCTTCCTTGATCCGGCCACAAACAAAAACTCCACCAAGAAGATAGGTTTCGGCCAACAAGAGGAGAGGAGAGAAAGGGAAGGGCCGGCCACCACACCAAGGAAAAGAGGGAGAAAAATAATAGAGGTTGTACCCCATGAAGGCACCCCTACCCCTTCTTTTATATTCCTTGGCTTTGGCAAATAAGGAAATTTATTTATAATAAAATTTTCTTAACTTTCCTTGACAACAATTAATTAATAAAAAATTAAATAAATTTTCCTAATTAATTGTATGTGGCCGGCCACCTCATGTAGAGCAAATAGGATAATTTTAATCAACAATTAAAACTTCCTTTTTTGTCTTTGGAAATTTTAAAAAATAAAATTTTCTTTTAAAATCCCTTCATGGTTGATAAAAAGAAATTTCTATAATTTTAATTTTCAACATGTGAATAATTTTTCAGAGAGAAAAATTAAAATATCTTTCCAATCTACAAATAAGGAAAGTGATCTAATCTCTTTCTTTTAATCTTTTTGTAGATCTTTTTAAAGAGAGATATTTTAATTTTAATTCTCTGTAATAAATTATATCTTCCACATAATAAAAATTAAAATTAAAATTCTTTTTAATTTAATGGGGGACGGCCACCTAAGCTTGGGTTCAAGCTAGGGCCGGCCACCTCAATGGCTCAGCCTTTAGGCTTGGTCAGCCACTTTCTCATGGGTATGAAGGTGAGTATAGGTGGGTATAGTACTCTATAAATAAGAGGCTACGATAGGGACCGAGAGGAGGAATTGGTTTTGGTCTCCCGATAAAATTAAGCATCCCATGTTCGCCCCGAACACACAACTTAATTTTATCAATAATAATTCATTCCACTAGAGAACTTTTATTGAACTACCGCACCAATCCCAAATTACATTTTTGGGCTCCTTCTTATTATGAGTATGTTAGTCTCCCTGTGTTTAAGATATCGAATGTCCATTAATTAAGTGAGTTACTGACAACTCATTTAATTAATATCTTAGTCCAAGAGTAGTACCACTCAACCTTATTATCATGTCGGACTAAGTCCACCTGCAGGGTTTAACATGACAATCCTTATGAGCTCCTCTTGAGGACATTATCAACCTAGTATCTCTAGGACACAGTTTCCTTTTATAATCAACAACACACACTATAAGTGATACCATTTCCCAACTTATCGGGCTTATTGATTTATCGAACTAAATCTCACCCATTGATAAATTAAAGAAATAAATATCAAATATATGTGCTTGTTATTATATTAGGATTAAGAGCACACACTTCCATAATAACCGAGGTTTTTGTTTCTTTATAAAGTCAATATAAAAGAAACAACCTCAAATGGTCCTAACTCAATACACTCTGAGTGTACTAGTGTAATTATACAGTCAAGATAAACTGATACCTAATTACACTACGACCTTCCAATGGTTTGTTCCTTTCCATTATGGTCGTGAGCTACTATTTATAATTTATAAGATACTGATAACATGATCCTCTGTGTGTGACACCACACACCATGTTATCTACAATATAAATTAATTGAACAACTACATTTATCATAAATGTAGACATTTGACCAATGTGATTCTTATTTCTAGATAAATGTTTATACCAAAAGCTAGGCTTTTAGTATACACTCTAACACCTTCCACCTCTCGGACTCTACGTCGTCTTAGGCGACTGGGCGACCATCCGGTCCCGATCGGCGAGTCCTCTGACCATGCTGCTGCATCTCAAGATGACTCGAGCGACCCGAGGGTGATTAAAACTGTCCTAAGATTTCCCTCGGAGGAATACCTACTGGCCGCCGATCGGCCATCAGTTCCCGAACAGCAGATCACCCTCACCGGTCCGCTCGCCAAAGTTTGGGAGGACGCGCGCGTACGCGTCGCGCTCATGTCCCCCAGTCAGCTAGGGGACAACAACCTGCAGCAGGCGACCGGGGTATGCCTTTTTGCTTTACTGATACTTTTTATTTTAGCTTTTAACTTAACTGTCTTTGTTCACAAAGTTGGGTAGAGCAGATCGCAGTCAGTAATCGACTGGCTGAGATGGAGGACGAAATGAAAAAACTCAAACTTTCGGAGGCGAACCAAGGGCAATCCACGGCTGCTCTAGAGAAAAGCAAAAAGCTTTTGGAAGCCGAACGGAAACGAACTTCCGATTTGGCGAGCGAGGTCGCTCGGCTTGAAGCTGTGGTCAAACAACGGGATAAAGAGATCAAGACGGCGACCTCTCGGAAGCGCAAGGCCATCGATGACATGGACCTAATGAAGGTGGAGATCAGAGGGCTAGAGCAACGCATCAAGGAGCTGGATGCCCTCCTGGCCACTGAGAAGGAGGGCCGCTCGGCCGATCTGCTCAAATTTGAAGGAGACTTGAAGGATCTCCATACCGCCAACGATGCTTCCCGAGCCGCGCTCCAAGGGTATCAGGATGGGGAGTCGGCCCGCTCTGACGAAGTGAGGAAGGCATTTGTCCGCTCGGATGATTTCGGAGAGAAATTCACCGACAAGATTTCCCTCACTTTCAAAGAGGCGATCAAGGCGGCGGTGGATTACTTGAAGGCTAAAGGCCACCTTCCCGCCGAGCTGACCATCCCCCCAGAGGATCTGGCTACCGTGATGGGCGCCATTCCTGATGCTCTTTTTGATTTTGACGCGTGAGGAGTGTTTATGTTTTTGTACTCTTGCTGTTCGGCACAACTTATTTTTGCTGTAACTTCTTTTGTTTGCCCAGCGTTTGGCGTAAATAGATCATCTTTCTGTTCTTTCCAAAACAAAAGTGTTCTTTAAAACTCCTCCGCTCGGCTCCATACTCTAACATGAGCTCAAGCCGATTGTCTTCGAAAAACGTCTTTCGCCATGCGACTGCATAGCCGCTCGGTGAGCAAACATCATTCGTTCACGCGCTCACATCTTTAATTCTTATTAACTATCTTTTGCTTTGCACCTTACCTTAAAGGGGTTTTCCCCATATTTTTGCTAAGCGAGCCGCTCGGCCGTATACTGGCCTTAAAGAACAGGCTCTGTCGTCGGTCGGCTCTTACCGCCGGAATGTATCACGTGGATGGCTATCCGCTCGGAGCGTTTATAGACGCCGTCTCGTCTCTCGATTTTTAACGTCGGAGCTCGGCTGGATCGGGTTTAAGGACGCCGCTCGTCTCGATTTTAACATCGCAGCGAGTCTCGGTCTTCCGCTCGAGCGATAGACGCCGCTGCCGTCTCGATTTTAACGCCGGGCTCGGCGGTCTTCCTTCGGGCGTTTATAGACTCCGGCTCGTCTCGATTTTTAACGTCGAGCTCGGCGGTCTTCCGCCGGAGCGCGATAGATGCCGGCTCGTCTCGATTTTAATGCCGAGCTCACGCTTCTTCCGGCGATGACGCCACCGCTCGTCTCTCGATTTTTAACGCGTCGGAGCTCGGCGGTCTTCCGCTCGAGCGTTTATAGACGCGCTCATCTCTCGATTTTAACGCCGGAGCTCGGCGGTCTTCCGCTTCGGAGCGGTTATAAACGCCACTGCCTCGTCTCGATTTTTAACGTCGGGCTCGGCGGTCTTCCGCTCGGCGTTTATAGACGCCTGCCTGCTCTCGATTTTTACGTCGGAGCTCGGCGGCCCCCTTCAGGAGCGTGCGTCGGCTCGTCTCTCGATTTTTAACGCCGGAGCTCGACTGTCTTCCGCCGGAGCGTTGCCGGCCGACTCTCGATTTTTAACGCCGGAGCTCGACGGTCTTCCGCCCGGAGCGTTTATAGGCCGCGTCTCTCGATTTTTAACGCCGGAGCTCGGCGGCGCGGAGGTTATAGCCGAGCTCGTCTCTCGATTTTAACGCCGGAGCTCGGCGACCTTTAAACTAACTTGACACGCCTGTTCGGCAGTCTATTTGCCCTCCTTAATTATTTTGGCTTCCTCGCATTACAAGGGCATGGGCGACTAGAATATACGAAAATGAGTTATATCACCCTGACCTATATAAGTGGAGATGATTCGCGCTCAAGGTCGGTCCAATCCATATATCCTCAACTAAGTATGGACTCTAGTTGATAACCTTGAAGGGGTAAAGCTTCAAGCTGGTCGTTAACGCGTCGAAGCTTGTCTTCAGAGCATGGGTCGACCTGGAATGATCTGGGGATTACGCGCCTGTTGTAATTTTGCTTCATTCTTTGACGATACGCCATCAGCCAGACGGATGCCTTGGCTCTTTCTTCCTCAACCAAATCCAGCTCCATGTTCCTCCGCTCGGCGTTGTCCTCATCATAATTTTGGATCCAAGCGGATTCAACTCCAACTTCGATAGGAATAACCGCTTCGCCGCCATACACCAAATGGAAGGGCGTGACGCCAGTTCCTTCCTTCGGGGTCGTTCGGATAGCCCATAAGACGTCCGACACTTCATCCACCCAACTTCCTCCCAAATGGTCGAGCCGAGCACGCAGAATACGAAGAATTTCCCGATTAGCTACTTCGTCTTGACCATTGCTTTGGGGGTATGCTACGGACGTGAAGTGTTGCTCGATGCCATAGCTTTAGCACCAATCTTCGAGCAACTTTCCAGTGAACTACCGTCCGTTGTCAGAAACAAGTCGGCGAGGGATGCCGAACCGACAGATAATGTGTTGCCAGATAAACTTCTTGACCATCTGCTCGGTGATCTTGGCTAACGGTTCGGCCTCCACCAACTTGGAAAAATAATCGACTGCCACCAATAGAAATTTTCGCTGCCCGGTTGCCATAGGAAATGGACCAACAATGTCCATTCCCCACTGGTCGAACGGGCAGGAGATCGTGGAAGCCTTCATTTCCTCTGCCGGTCGGTGAGAGACATTGTGATACTTCTGACAAGATAGACATGTTGCGACGGTCCGAGCGGTATCAGCTTGCAAGGTCGGCCAAAAGTATCCAGCTAGCAGGATCTTTTTAGCTAATGATCGCCCGCCCGGATGTCCTCCACGTGATCCTTGATGTACTTCTTGGAGGATGTAAGCCGAGTCTTCCGAGCTCACGCATTTCAACAGCGGGCGAGAGAAAGCCTTCTTGTAGAGTTGATCACCGATGAGTGTGAACCGACCGGCTCTCCTCCTTAACAGCTGGGCTTCATTCCGATCGGGCGGTGTGGCGCCCGAACGCAAAAACTCCGTGATGGGTGTCCTCCAGTCGCTTGGAAACGTGAGGCCTTCCATCCGGTCGACGTGCGCCACCAAGGATACTTGCTCAATTGGTTGCTGGATGGCGACCGGCGTTATTGAGCTTGCAAGTTTAGCTAACTCATCGGCCGCTTGATTCTCTGCTCGGGGTATCTTTTGGATAATAACCTCTTGGAAATCGGCTTTGAGTTTTTCAAATGCTTCTGCGTAGAGTTTGAGCCGAGCGTTGTTAATTTCAAAGGTGTCGGAAAGCTGCTGAGCGGCCAACTGCGAATCCGAATGGAGCGTTACCCGACCAGCTCCAACATGCCGAGCTGCCTGCAAGCCGGCTATGAGGGCTTCATATTCCGCTTCATTGTTTGTAGCTCTATAATCTAGCCGGACGGATAAGTACATTTTTTCTTCTTGGGGAGAGAGCAGCAGTACTCCAATTCCGCTTTCGAGTCGAGTGGACGATCCGTCCACATATATTCTCCACATAGCTTCTGGCTCCGGCTTTTGCACCTCAGTCACAGAATCCGCCAAGGACTGTGCTTTAATTGCCGAACGGGGCTGGTATTGAATGTCGAATTCGCTCAACTCTGTAGTTCATTTGATGAGCCGTCCGGACGCTTCTGGATTCGACAAAACTCTCCCCAGTGGACTATTCGTTCGGACGATGATGGAATGAGCCAGGAAATACGGGCGAAGACGCCGGGCGGCGAGGACCAGAGCGAAAGCCAATTTCTCGAGCCCGGTGTAGCGAGATTCAGCATCTTTTAAAATATGGCTCAAAAAATATACAGGCTCTTCTCCGCTCACTCTCACTAGTGCCGAGCCGACTGCTTGCTCGGTTGAAGATAAGTAAATACAAAGCGGCTCACCTGCAGCTGGCTTGGCTAGTATCAGGAGAGAATTCAAATAGGTCTTCAAATCTTCGAATACCAGATCGCATCCTTAATCCCAATGGAACTTGGTGGCTTTGCACAAGATTTTGAAAAAAGGAAGGCTCCGGTCGGCGGTTTTGGAGATGAATCTCGATAGAGAGATTATCCGACCGGTCAAATGCTGCATTTCCCTTGTATTTCTTGGAGGCCGCATGTCTTGTAAAGCTTTCACCATGCTAGGATTTGCTTCGATGCCCCACTCGGTCACTATGTAACCTAAGAAGCGCCCTCCTTTTGCTCCGAACAGGCACTTCTGAGGATTTAGCTTGACTCCATATTTCCGTAGCGTTCGGAAGGTTTCTTCCATGTCTTTGAAGAGATCGGCCGCTCGGACGGATTTGATAAGAATGTCGTCCACATAAACTTCCAGATTCCGCCCAATCTGCTCTTTGAACACTTTGTTCATCAACCGTTAATAAGTGGCCCCCGCGTTCTTTAATCCGAACGGCATCACATTGTAGCAGTAGGTGTCATCGGCCGTCACGAAGCTAACTTTTTCTTGATCTTCCCGGGCGAGCGGCACTTGATGGTATCCCTGATAGGCGTCGAGCATGCATATCAACTCGCAATGTGGCCAGAATCCACCGCTGATCGATTCAAGGTAAAGTCCTTGGCACGCCTTGTTAAGGCCCCGAAATCGATGCACACTCCACTTGTTGCGGTTTGGAAACTAGCACCACATTCGCCACCGAACCTGACTCGCAGATATGGCGGCCTCAAGAGTTTCTCCACCTCGGATGATGGCATTCTCGCCCTGAAGTCCTTTTCTTTGCTTTATCGCCGAGGTCCCTTGGACGTGAGCTCATGTCGGCAATACTTGGTGAAATTCGCATCATGTGCCACCGACGAAGACATCATGGTTTCTTCGAGGCATTGGATCTCCTCTTTCCGATTTGCCTCTAGATCGACGCGATGAATGTCGTGGCCTCCGATTGGGGTGTATTTGCACTTCCTCTTTTTCGTAAACTAAAGAGGGAGGCTTTTCGATTATAGCATTCACCTCGATCCGTGGCGACTTCGAGTTGCTTCTGCTCGGACCATTTCGACGTAGCATCGCCGAGTTGCCAGTTGATCCCGCATTTCTCCCACTTTGTCTTCGACGGAACTTGATCTTCGGTGAGGAGACGGCCGCCGAACTCGCCGAGCGGGTCCCAAAATGACGCTATGATGAGGGAGAGTCGACCATCACGAGTTTGCTGTCCGCGTCCACGGCTCTTCTCCCAATGAAATAGCCATCCGGATTTGTCCGACCGGCAGACTTCATTGCCGGAGTTGTCATGGGTAGCAGCTCGGCTAGGTCAATTTGTAGTTGATCGAATGCCTTTTGAATATGATGTTGACCGAGCCTCATGTATAAAACGCGGTGAATAGTGTAGTTGGCTATTACCGCTTTGATGAGCAGAGCGTCGTGGGGCACTTCAACCTTCCAAGTCCCCGCCCAAAACCATTTCGGGTCCACTTGCCCGCTTTACCGCAATTAATCGCATGGATCCGGAGTCACGGACGCCGCTTTTCTTGCTGGTTGAGTCCTCCGTCGGCCCACCATGATGTTGATTTCACAGAAGTATTGCTTCTATTTTCTTCTCCTCAAGGTCGGGCGTCCCTAGACATTCGGAGATTCTCCTCCTGGAGAGCGATGCCGCCGAGTTTTGTTGCTCGCTTGGCCACCGTCCGATCGGCTTCACGAGGCCTCTGTCGCCTGTCGGCTGATGGCGACCGACGACCGACGCCTCGGGAACGGGTGGGCAATTAGAGGAAGACGCGGAAACTTTGGTGTGTGTGTCCGTTCCGTGGAAGGAGCGTAACATTGGGATCCATCTTCTTTGTCCTAGGGCCTACCGCACTTCTGGACATGAGGTCTTGGATGAGCTCAATTGCTTGACCGTGGTCCTCGGGTGGCTGATGGGCAACGTAGACTCCGCTCGGCAGAGGAGCCCGCCTACTGAGTTTCTTTTTTCCGGGCCGCCTTCCTCCACGTTGATGTATTCGTTGGCGGTGTAGCATGTGATCATAGTCTCGGGCGGCTCGAATGAGCGATCGGAAGAAATCCCCATCCACGAGGCCTTGTGTGAAGGCATTCATCATGGTCTCCGAGGTGGACGTTGGAATATCCATGGCCACTTTGTTGAACCGCTAGATGTAAGCTCGGAGCGATCCACGGGCTTCTTGTTTGATGGCCAATGCACTAACGCCGGTTTTTTGATATACCACCGCCATGGGGTGGAGGAAGGCCGTCCTTGAAGCTTGTGATGGATCCGTCCGAACATCCGAAACCAACGTTGAGCCGATCCGATAGGGTGGTGAGGAAAACCCGACACTTCACCCCATCCGTATTGATGCAGGGTTGTCGTGTTATCAAACTTGCCCAATGATCATCCGGATCGGTGGTTCCATTGTATTCGCCGATCGTCGGAGGCACGAGTGCTAGGCGAGGGTCTCGAGAATAGCCTCAAAATTTGCGATTAATCCTCTCGCATGAGTCCGCTCGAGGGCTTTTCCTTTTCTGTCATCTCGTCTCGGCATTTCATCCGAAGAAGATCCCGATCTCTATAAGTGGGTGCGCTTCGAGTGCGTGGAATAGGGCCCGATGAAATGCAACGTGGCATGTGGTGCTTCCGCCGACCACCGACGCCGACGTTGTTGTCGCTCCTCTACCGTTGTTTTTTTGCTTCATCAACTTACGGCGTCTCAACTCGACCGCATCGAGTTCTTCCGTGAAAGGCCACCGTCGCCGCTCCACCGCCCATTGCTTCCGCTCGATGTAGGAGCCGTTCCACAGACGGCGCCAATTTGATCCCCGTCTCAATGTCAATCAACGACTGGCACGTGGCGCCCCCGGCCGACGTGGATCTTTGACTAGTTGCACGAACCTCCCATGAACCTCAAGTGAAGTCGGGCGGAAGGGTTCCCCATGCATCCGACACTCAAGTCAGCAAGTAAGTAGTGAAAAGTGGCTCAAAGGTGTCCAACGCGTACCTCCGAGATATAAAGCTCTTTATATAGAGCGGTGAAAGAGCTCCCGCACGTCCACCGAGGCCTTACGTCCACCCCATACCCTGTGTCCGTCCGTTTAAAGCTTACCCCGCCATACATCGCTAGCCTAAGCATCGTCTTCGATGGGACAAAGTAACACCTCGTTGTCGACTTGGAGTATGGCCAGCATAGGACTTGACAATTGTCATAAGATGTTCTTGTCCTTACCGGCCAGTGTCGGGCGTCACGCCGGATGAGTCGTCCGTCCGCCAAGATTCTCTTCTCTACCGGACGTCCCCTTACATCACGTCCCCTCTTCATCGACATGCGGAGATTCTGAAGATGTTATAGGGACTACTAGCAAGATAGTTACATTGTCTTCGGACGATCATGACGTCCGCTCGGCCCTTCGTTACTGTTCAATCGAGCGCCGGAACCCCGATCCCTGTCAGGGCGCCTTTTTATTATCGGATGTTCATCGGTCGGCCGGTCGGGAGGCCGAGTCATCCTTCTCCCGGTTGACCGGTCGGTCTGCCCTTTTCTCATGAGTCCGGTCGGCTCACCCTTCTCCGATGGACCACCTGGCCCTTTGACTTCCACGTGGCGTTGACCCCTCGCTATGGGGTCCCGTGTTCTAACCGCCGGATCAATATATATATGGAATTAATATATGGATATATATTTATATATGAAACTAATGCAATGACTTAGTATTAAGAAACTATAATATTAATTATATATGTTACCATGTGTATCCAATATAAACATAGATATATAAAAATATAAAATTAGTATATGGATGATCCGGCGGTAAGAATGGGGGACCCACAGATGGGGTCCCGTCCGAGCGGAACCAGAGATTACCCAGCAAAAGGTTTGGGTTTCCGACGCCAAAGCAGAAGAACCGGAGCCGAATGGCCGAGCGGATATTCGCTCGGCTCGGGATATGATATGTCAGCAAAGGCATGATAATTAGACTGTACGCAAGATGTCACTATTAAAGGCCCCACCATCACGTCACGGAAAGGTTGATACAGTAGCAGTATGGTCTTATGGATGACCTTCTGACAGGCCCACACCTAGGCATGGTCGAAAGCAGGTGATCGCTTCGATTGGTGTGCCCAGGCTCCTTCGAGAGGTCTATATAATGCCTCCATTTCTTCAACCGGAGGTACACAAGTCTACATTTTCTGAGCCACTTTCTTATTCCTTCGCCTAACTTGAGCGTCGGAGGGTCGTCGCCAGGACCCCCCCCCCCCCCCGGCTCGGTTTTGTTGCAGGTTCGCCGGAGCACTCGAGGATCCAGCAGGGAGCGCCATATCCCCAGCGTCCATTGAGCCTGGTTCGGACAGGATCAATGGATATAGACTTCTATTTAGACTTAGTATTAAGTTTTATAAAAATAATATAAATGATTTAGCATTTATAAAATTAATTTATGGATTTTTATATATGTAGATATATATGGAATTATATTAAAAATAATAATAATAATAACAAGATACAAATTTATAAAGACTTAGTATTTACATAATTTAAGTGTATAAATTATCCTTTAAAAAAAATATGGAAATGAAATATAAATAGCATATATTATATAAATATAAATTATATATAATATAAAAAAATAGATAAGATTTAAAATAACGTATAACTAAGAAATATTATATATAATATAAAATATATACTATAAATCATATAGTATAAATAAAGGTTAAACATGTAAGAAACTATAACGCTTTAATTTTATATATATATATATATATAGGACATCCGGATGCCCGCGACCCACACATTCAATTTGATATTTAATTTATTTTTTATTTTTTTACCATTGTCATTCTCGTTGCTATATGCCGAATGTGCCAGCACTCCTCGCCTCTGGCCGGCCGGCCACCATCCATCGATCGCCCTGCCTCCAGCCTCCCGCCACCCGCCACCCGCCGACCACCCAGCGGCCACCCACTGACAGCAAGAATCCCGGTCGAAATCCGACCACAATCGCGGTCGCTAGCATGGTGGTTGGATCGCAGCCGGATTTCGGCCGGATTTCGGTTGCAATCCTGCTGTGAACCGGCGGGGTCTGGTAGCGACCGGATTCCGGCCGAGATGACACCTGATTCCGGCCGCGACAAGAATAAATGGACCGGATTCATGTTATAGTTTGGACGCGATGGCGCCAGAATCCGGTCGCTTTGACACCGGAATCCGGTTGCTATGGCACCGGAATCCGGTCGCTATGGCACCGGAATTCGGTCGCTAAGGTGCCGGAATCCGGTCGCCTGCCCAACACGATCGCGATAGCGCTGGATTTATGCCGCGATCCCCGACGGGTTCACCCCATGGCCTATAGTGTGGGTGGGTCCAGGCGGCCGGAGGCCGCCGACGGTGGGCAGATAGCCGGCGGTCGGGCGAGGATGGGTGGGTGGCGGTGGGCGATGTGCGGGTGGTCGGCCGCGAGGCGCTGTGACGAGGAGTGGCGAGAACGAAGAAGCAGGAGAGAAAAAAAAGGGAAAAGTTACATTTAAAAAATTAAAATGAAAATGACATGTCAAAGTCCATAGCAATCCGTAGAAAATAGTCCGTAGCATAACAATTCTCTCTCTCTCTCTCTCTATATATATATATATATAGTAAATTTGATGACTTGGTATATAGGAATTAAATGACTTAATATTTAGGGATAAAACTTAATATAAAGTTTTAGAGATTATTCAGAAATAAAATATATTATAAAATTATATAATATACATTATAAAGCATAAATGAAATTAAATAAGGAAAAATATAAGATATAGAACGTGTAAAATTTCATATAAATAATATATTATATTGATCCCGTCCGGAAGCTGAGTCGGATGGAGGCGGGCCTTGATGTACTGGAAGTTGACGGAAAGTCGCCGCAGCGTCGGATCTACCTGGCACCCCCCGGAAAGGTTCGCACGAGCGGCTGACGAAAGAAGATGACCAAGACGATGACACTGCTACTCTGCGCACACTCAGACGAGCTCACGAGTCGTTAGAGACCAGAAACCAGGAAAAAAAGTCCCCGGGTCAGGCCCTCCGACGCTCAAGTCAGGTACTATTTTCTCATAAAGCACAGAGAAAGGACGAAAAGTAAAGACTAGTGAGAAATGACGAGTGAGTGTACCTGCATAAGGGACAAAACATCGCTTTTTATACAGCAACTGATGTTTCTGAGACCTGGCGGGCGTCAGGGAATGTCGGCTGTCAGGCTTTGTCTGACGATGAATGACACGTGGCTTCTCCTGATAGGCTGGCGATAGAACCAAAGGAGGAATGAGCCCTGACTGTTAGCATATTCTCTGACACACTGATTATTCTCTGACATTCTCGACGGATGTTTCTGGGACCTGGCAGGTGTCAGGGAATATCAGTTGTCAGATCTTGTCTGGCAGTAAATGACACGTGGCTTCTCTTGATAGGTTGGCGACAAAACCAAAGGCGAAGTGAGCCCCGACTGTTAGCATATTCCCTGAGAGACTGATTATTCTTTGACATTTTCTGACAAGTGGTTACGATTCCTTGGCTTGCTTGTCTTTTAGTGCCTGGACGCAAGGTCTGCATCCTGACTTGCCCCGGTCCATTGCTATCCATGGCTTACTCCTTCCGACCTGCTCGACCGATCTGTTTCCTGACCTGTCTTCGTCTACTGTGATCCAAGGTTTGTATGTTCCAACCTGCCCGACCAATCTGTTTCCCGACCTGTCTTCGTTTAGTGTTATCCTTGGCTAGTACGACCTGTGTACATTCTGACCTGCCCGACTAATCCGCTTCCCTGCCTGGTTTCGTCTATCGTTATCCATGACTTGCATGTTCCAACCTGCCCGACCTGCCTCTGTCTACTATTATCCATGGCCTGCACGTCCCGACCTGTGTACGTCCCGACCTGTATGCCAGGTCTGTATCCCGACCTGTATTTGTCTACTGTTATCCATGGCTCGTACATCCCGACCTGTATGCCAGGTTTGTATCCCGACCTGCACTTGTCTACTGTTATCCATGGCTTGTACGTTCCGACCTGTATGCCAGGTCTGTATCCCGACCTGTATTTGTCTACTGTTATCCATGGCTTGTACGTTCCAACCTGCACGATCGGTCTATTTCCCGACCTACATTTGTCTACTGTTATCCATGGCTTGTACGCCCCGACCTGTATGTCATGTCTGTATCTCGACCTGCATTTGTCTACTGTTATCCATGGCTTATACGTCCCGACCTGTATGCTAGGTCTGTTTCCCGACCTGCATTTGTCTACTGTTATCCATGGCTGGTACGTCCCGACCTGTACGCCAGGTCTGTATCCCGACCTGCATTTGTCTACTGTTATCCATGGCTTATATGTCCCGACCTGTATGCTAGGTCTGTATCCCGACCTGTATGCAGGTCTGTATCCCGACCTGCATTTGTCTACCGTTATCCATGGCTAAGTTTAGCTAAGACTTTAAGGATACTTAGATAGTTAATCTAGGTATATTTTATTTATGCTAAATCTTGCCATGATTGTTTGCCCATCATATGACATCATGTCTATTTTTGCATTCATGTGTTATTATGAAAAATCCAAAAATACCATGTCATGACATTCATACATCATGTAGCAATAGGATATTTTCTTTTGAAAATTATTTTCTTTTGATGTATGCCATAACATAATCATGCATTAAGTTTAATTCCTAGTAATTAAGGACAAATGGCATCTAATGACACTTATTGACAAGTGACATCTTGGGTGGATGTCTAATATCTCTAAAATGCCTAGATAGATATGCATGATCCCTAGAATAGGGCAAAACCAAATTTTACATCTCACAAAGAACTATAAGGTGACTTGTATGTGTTTAAGTGCATATTATATACAAGTGAGATGTTAGGATGATGAACAAAACTCAAGATGTTGATTCAGTGCATTCTTTTGAGTTTTAGGTTCATCAAAACACATAGTTATGTGTTTTCCCATCATTGGGAAAGCTAATGTACAAGTCATGTGCATTAAGCCCAAGGAATGTGATGGGATATTGGTTTTGAAAATGGTTTTAAAATGTTTTTGGAAAACCTTGGTGAAGGCTATCTTTTGATAGTAATCACCATTGAATAGTTAGACACAAACTTGAAGAAAAACACTAAAGTTTTTGCAAGTTTTCAAGTTTGTGTCAATCTTTGAAAATATGATGTATTTTCATGAAAGCTATTTTTCCATGATTAAGTATGCCTAAATAATGTCTACGAAATTTCATAATTTTTGATTTTGTAGAATTTTCTAGGGGTTTCGAAGTTGACTGAAATGGAACTTCAGCAACTATCGCTAGATCGATCCATGGATCGATTGGGTTCTCGAATCGATCGTGTTATCAAACCAATTCAGATGATCATTTGGATCGATCGATCCGATGATAGTCTGAATCGATCCGTGGATCGATTCGAGAAAGGTTCAATCGATTGGAACAACTGTCGATCCAAGTTGCTGATTTTGGTGGAAGGCTGATTTGACATCTTTGAACCTCTTGGTCTAGGTAACCATTCCAACCCTTAAATACATTTGTATACATACAAAGGGTGTTTTCATGTTGAAAACAAGGATGGATTGGTTAACGAAGACTAAGTAGAAGTTTAGGTTGAGGTTGTTTCAAATTTTGAATATTTGAACCTCAAAACTTCAAATTTGGGTTTCCTAATGTTTTAGGATTCAAGTCATTGTTGGTGCAATGACAGTACCAACATGTCTTTAGGGAGGGACTCTTTAAAGACATGAAATTATTTTCATGAACCTTGGAAGGTGGTTAACATACATTGTGAACTTGCTCAAGGTTGAGCATTTAAACTTGAAATGGGGAGAAATGGGGTGGATATCCTCATTATTTCAAGTGGACACTCAAGTGGTAGATGCTCAAGGTTGGGTAGTTGTCTACATTGAGGAGAAGTTAAGGATAAATGAAGGGTATGGGACCTTCATTATCGTGTTGATCATGAGTGATGTTGTGAACAACGATGAGCAACTCTTCGGGAGTCTTCAACAAATGGATTTGTTGAAGTGTGCACAGAATCGTTGATGTGTGTCCAGCGATGGGTTGATGTGTGCCAATAGGGGAGAATGTATGGTTAAGCTTAGTCCTTCATTACCTATGGGAAGGTCATAGGGGAGAATGAAAGGACTCATGAAGGGAGTAAGCTTTCATTACCTAGAGGGAGTTTGCCCTCTTAGGAGGAGAATGAAGAGCTTAATTTATGCTTTCATTACATAGTGGCATGAAGAAGGAGGCTATGGGATTAGCCTAACACATATGGGATTGTAAGTGTTATTGTGGTATTGTCGAACATCAAAGAGATTGGTGCAATATCCCTCGGGTCAGGTTGACACAGGTAACCAAGCTGAGTCTTGGTTTGGGTTTAGATGTTTGACAATAAGATGATTGAAGAAGAGTCAAGTAGGTCAAGGTTGGTTGGATACTTGACTGGGAAGTCCTAACTGGGATGTTAGGCAAGTGAAAGTCCTAGTGGTGAAGCTAGGCGGATGGAAGTCCTAGTGGTGAAGCTAGGCGGATGGAAATCTGGTGAGTGAAGCTGGTGAAAATCACGGTGAGTGAAGCCGGTGAAAGTCCTAGTGGTGAAGCTAGGCGGATGGAAAACCCGGTGAGTGAAGCGGTGAAAGTCCTAGTGGTGAAGCTAGGCGGATGGAAAACCTGGTGAGTGAAGCCGGTGAAAGTCCTAGTGGTGAAGCTAGGATGGAAAACCACGGTGGTGAAGGGTGAAAGTCCTAGTGAGTAAAGCTGGCGGATGGAAAATCTGATGGTGAAGCTGGGTGAAAGTCACAGTGAGTGAAGCCGGGCAAGGAAAATCGAGATGGATCAAGGATGATCGGACATCGAGTTCAAATGAGGTCAAGGATTGTTGGATTGGCATGAAGAAAAAGTCAAGTAGGTCAAAGGGATTGATTGGATGGAGAGAAAAGTCCAAGTGGGTCAAAGGATTGACGGACACTTGGTAAGGGAGTCCTAGCGGTCAAGGGTGATGCTAGGCATGACATACCAACAGGTCAAGGTTGACCGAATGTTGGTTAGGGATGTTTGGGACTTGGTTTTGGACAAAAGTGCTTGGATCGATCCGTGGATCGATCCGAGGCCTAGTACTCGAGCACAGCGATCCACGGATCGATCCGTGGATCGATCCGAGGTCTCGATCGATGGATCGATTGGGCGCCACATGACAGCGCGGATCGATCCGTGGATCGATCCGTGCGCTCGCGCCGGTACAGGCGCCCGGATCGATCCGTGATCGATCAGCCTCCCGATCGATTGGAACATTCGAATCGATCGGGATCCGACCGTTAGGCGTCGTTTAAAGCGCATGGACGTGGTCTTCGGCATCTCTTCGAGCTCTTCTCGTATTCATTCCAGCCTCCACGCTCTCTACAAACACGTGATCGCGCTTGAAGGTTCTTGGAGGCTTTCCAAGTCAAGAGGCGGATCTATTGCAAGAGGAAGAAGTTAGGTTAGGGTTTTACTGACATCTTGTAAGCTTTTGCTTAACTTGTATTTCTTCTTCTTCTTGTATTGAGAGTGTTGTAGGGCTTCGCATTTGGTAGTTACCATAAGGAGTGTTATTCATAGTGGAGGGTGTGTGTTGGTGTGGATCCTTGATTAGTCACCTCTTGTGAGGTGGATACCAAGTAAATCCTAGTGTTAGCGTGTTTGTGTTTGTTCAGATTTTCCGTTGCACATCAAGAAGAAGCAACCAAGAGCAAAACGAAGAGCCGACGAGCTATTCACCCCTCTAGCTACTTTTGGTCCTAACACACTTGCCATTAGTAGAGTTCACCTACAATAACAGCTATCATTCAACTATCCAGATGACACTGTTTGAAGCGTTGTATGGTAGGCCTTGTCGGACACCCACCCTCTGGGAGGAGGTTGGGGAGACCCAGCTATTAGGACCTCATAGAGCTCAGCAGGAGGCAGAGTTAGTCCACACTATTAAACGGAGGATGTCCGAGGCACAGGTCTGCCAGAAGAGTTATGCCGATCGGAGACGGAGACCCCTGGAGTTCTCTACTGGCGACCATGTATTTCTGAGAGTTTCACCCACGAAAGGGGTGAAGAGATTTGGCCTCCGAGGAAAGCTAGCTCTACGATACATTGGACCTTTTTAGATCTTGGAGAGGATTGGAGTGGTAACTTACTGTCTGGCACTACCACCATCCCTGACAGGCGTTCACGACGTATTCCATGTGTCTATACTGAGAATATACGTAGTCGACCTAATACATGTTCTGTCAGATATACCAGTTCCCATTCAGCCTGACGTTACCTACGAGAAGGTTCCGATACGGATTCTAAACCAAAAATAGCGTCAATTGTGAAACAAGACTATCCGATTGGTTAAAGTCGGATGGTAGCATCATTCTGACGAGAAGGCTACTTGGGAGGTCAAGAATACGATCCGATCTCGATACCCCCATCTTTTCACTTGAGGTATATGGGTTAATTTTCGTTCAACATTTATACTGTTTAGTTTTTGCTAGTACTTGCTGATGGTAAATAACAAAATTTAGGGACCAAATTTTTATTAGTGGGGGAGAATGTAAAATATGGTACCCCAAATATTAATTAAATAATAAGGTTAAATAGAGGAATAACCTTAACGGAATTTTATGAAATTTTCTGGAAACTTTTTGGAGGTCGTATGGTGTAGGTTATGGGGATAAATATTGGGGGTAGGAGAAAACATATTTAAGCTACCCCATTTATGCGAGGAAAAGTTTAATTTTTCCTTTTCTTTTTTCTTTTTCATTTTTCTTTTTCTCTCCTCGCGTGCCCTAACCGACGTTGTTTCCTTCTCTTCTTTTCCCCGACATCGTCCCCTTCCTTCCTTCCCTAATCGCTTCGACTTCTCCACCGACAGCGCCTCCTTGCCTCGATTCACCTCCTTTTGCGCATAAAACAGTGACCAAGAGAAGCCGACACTTCTCTTCCTCCTCTTCTCCTCCTCCCTGAGCTCGCGACACCTCTGACCCTTTTCCCCTTTCTTCATGTCGTTGTGCTCTAGTTTCCTGATGTCGATTTCTTCCTCTCTGCCGAGGTTGTGTCGTTGCCATCCACTGCGGACTCACACCCGACATCGCCGAGCTCACTTTTTCTTCATCACATCGCCGTCGACGATACTTTGCTTCCCCTCTACCCTAGTGCCAGCAGCCGAATCTCTTCCACCTCCGGCCGCTACAGGAGCTAGTCAAGCAGTGTCAAGCTTTTCTCTCGCGTATCTGCCCAAGAGCCCTCCAGTCGATAGCCTCTGATTGATCGATGTTCTTCGTCTCTCCTGTGCAACTCTGTTTCATTGACGAGGACTGATTGAGGGTAGGTTGTCTAGCTTATAGTTGGTTTGGGTACTTGGTTTGGAGGTGAGATTGCTAATTTAGGGTCTTTGGTTGGTGGACAGCAGCTTCGTCTACTTCCAGTAGCTACTCCTTCTGGCAGCAAACACCCTAGCAGTGAAGTGGCTGTGAGTTTGAGGTAAGGTGTAGAGAATTGAATCTTTTCTGTAGATCATGGATTTATTTGTAAATTGTAGAGAAATTATTTCTTTTATTGTAGTGCACACAGATTTGAAGCTAGGAAAGGTTAGGAATGAATGATACTAGAACTTATATAAGTTTAAGTTGATTTTGTAGAGATTTGAATCTAATTGAATAGTGGAATGGTTAGTGTTAATGGAGCTAACCCTAATTGACCATTGAGTTATATTTAATTGGGGTTAAATTATGGATCTAATCTAAGATTCGGATTAGACTCAAGTTATGTAGCTAACCGAGATTTAATAAATGAATTAGGGTTCTTGGTAAATAGGAGTTTGGTTTAGCTATTTGATATATGTGGGAGTAGCTAAATTAAATGTGTTGTTACAAGACTTTGATTTATGACGAGCTACCTTACGTGGGATCACTTTTGGCATGCGCTATTTTTGAGGCGAATACCTTGACTTATCTCTTTTGATAATGTCATGTTGATATGCGTAGTAGGTTATAGCCTCTAGTAATAATTATATTTATCTTTGCTTGGGTATGTCATTACATCATACCTGTTGCATGCTTTCTGCATTTATGTTTTATACTCTCTTGTTTATTTCCATGATTATTTATGCTTATAGAGGTAGTGACATACCATGCCTTATGAAACACTGGACTAGACATTTACCATATCTGACCCGTGTACCTAGATCTGTTTATTTGATCCATCTATTTTTGGTACATGTTTTACGGAGGTAGATATGGTCAAGTTTTTCATATTTAGTGTCATGCACCATCTTGCATGATTGCATGCTGAGTGATTGGTAGCCCCATTATTGTTGAGCTCATCGCCAGTTACATGGATCTGCACACACAATCACTCATGGGTTAGTGGTATATCAGGCAAGATGTGTGACAGTTTGCTCTGTCAGTGCTCCGCTGGTCCACTCATGGGTAGCGTGACGCAACGTTGTAGCACGTCAAGGATCCCTCCTGTGGACTATCTTAGGGAGATGAGAGCACCTCCTCCAAACTGCCCAGGAAAACCAGGAAAATAAGGGTCCGGTAAATTGGGTTTTTCACCCATTAAACCAGGTTTTCTCGTGATTCACCCTGAACCAAATTTGTAGATCTTGAAATTATCTTCAATTTGATACTTGGATCGAGCCCTGGCTCCAACCGGGCTGAAAGTTATGACGGTTCAAAATTTGGTCTGCAGTCTGGGCGGAGGTCCAGTTGAACCTGCAGTTGGGAGGCACGGTCGTGCCATTTAGCATGGGAAGACAAGTCTCTCTCTCTATTAGACCTGAAGAAAAGTTGTAGATCTTGAAGTCTGATACATTTCGGTATAAAGATCATCCAAAAACTCAAACCGAGCGCAAAGTTATGGCCGTTTTACGACCAGTCTGCAATTTGCCCAGAATTCAGCACACCTCTGTTTTGGCGTGGCACGACCCGTGTTCTTCATCACACGGCCGCGTGGAATCCACACGGCCTCACACGGCTCCCTCTCTGGTTGAGTCACAGGACCGTGGCGTTCTTCTTCTCTGCCGAGGCCACACGACCGTGTGGATTCACACGATCGTGGCCTTCCTTGCCTCTGGAAAGTTGGCAAATGACACGGTCGTGTGCTGCTTGGCCACGGGGATAATGGCTCGGCCGTGTGGGTCACATGGCCGTGGCCTTTCTTCGCATGTGGTGCTGGGACGGTCGTGCCATTTGGCACGACCAAAGCATGTAATGGCCACACGGCCGTGTGGCATACACGACCCACACTAGATTTCTTCCGGAGTTGTTCCCGTGTGCGTTTTAGCTCTATTTTCGCTCCAAATAGCGTCCTGTCAATCAAAACAAGCAAAGAGCATATCTTTGAACAAAATATAATGGAAGTATGACATTACAATGAAATATGGTGCAATAAACATAGATTATGCTAATGAAATACAAGTAGATGTGCATCAAGACATGCATAAAAGTATATATAACCTACGCGCATCACACCCAGACTTAAACATTTGCTTGTCTTCAAGCAAAACCCGCAATCTAGATTCATGTGGTTAAATAGTGCATCATAATCTCTAGCAAGTCAATCTAATCCTATCAAATGATTTCATTAGTGAGCAAGATACAAAAGTAGTTTGAGTATGGCCTAAATAGTAGTCCTCCATGCTCAGTGTGAAAGTGGCCTAAATTTATCAAGTTTCAATCCCTAAGTCTAGTCAAGTCATCATAAAATTGAGTTCCTTATGCTTCCGGCGATAGGCACTTACCTGCCACACGCAAGGTTCGTTCCCCACAAAGAATGTTATGCATCGTCTACACAAGGTCTTAAAGGAATACTCAGTATCAAGAGAAACATAACATTCATTTCCCAAGTAACCTAACTCGGTCTCAAAGGGGTGAATTACTAGTTTCCACTCACGATAACTGTTTTTTATCTCTTATTTTTCTCTCTTTGTTTTTAAAATATCAAACTTGAACAAACTTTCATTTGGGGGAGGGATTGATTTTTCCAAATGAGCTTACATGATCTGAGTTTATCCAGTAACCAAAATGTAGTTGAGAGGTCACCATAGAAGCACAAGTACTAGTCCAATTCTATGAATCATGACTATTTTAGAGTTATCAACCATCAAAAATAGGCATAATGTATAGAGATCCTAAAACAATGCCAATACTTAAACTCTTATAGTAAAAACATTGCTCACTTCATGCTATCATAGATATAAAAAGATAGATCACTAAACATAATAGCACTATAAGTAACCAATAAACCACATGGAATCTAGAATAAACGTGCTAGTATTTTGCAATAAGGAACAAATAATCATGATATGATGAATGATGCAACTAGTAAATTTTATTATACAAAAAGAAAAACTAAACTAAATGCATCTAATGCATCCCCCTAGACTTAAACTTTTCATTGTCTCAATGAAAACTAAAAACAATGTGGAGGAGATTTAAAGTAAGAGAAGTTACCAAGAGATAAGCTCCAAATAGTTGACATTCATGTTTTAAAAATACTCCTCTATCCAATGCTCACATCCCTCCACAACTTTAAATTCTACAAAAAATAAGATAGACAAGAAAAATTAAGTAGTGGATATGATTTATTATCAATGAAGTAAAAAGAAACTAGAAAGAACTAAAGACATAAAAGAAAACAAGGAAAATGAACTTGGATTGCCTCCCAAGAAGCATTTATTTAAGGTCATTAGCTCGACCCCTTAGTAGACTCATCGAAATCGTGATCTTGCCGGAGTGAGAAACTTCCGGACTTTTCTTCCAATGACCCTATGTATTTTGAAGAGAGTTGTCATTATAAGAACAATGTAGTGCATCACCGCTCTCTTCATCTTCGTCTCCTTAAAAGTCCTTTCCGGCGGTCGGAGATGGTTCAATGTGAGCATCCAATTATTGGCCTCTTGAAAACTTGCACACCTAAAAGAAAGGCCGACCTCCCACAAGCATGTAATAAAAGAAAGAACTAGAACCATATTAGTATAAACTAAGTATTTATCAAAAATTGAATCACATCCAATAAAATCAATTATAGGTACCTCTATGAAATTTTCTAAAAGATCACAAAAAATACTAATCTTGCATTGTTGAGATGTACCTGAAAGTTCTAAACAAGTGGATGTGACATCTTCAAAATTTTGTAGTGGTTCTAGCTCTGGTTCGAGTGGTGGTGCCTCTAAAAGTAATGATTCTTGGGGATTTGCTTCTATTGCACAAGTCCCTACACAATTATCATCAACCAATTCCATATTTGCAAATTCCATAGTATCGATTGGTTGTGCGACCAAGAGAGGTGATCCTTGGAACATTTCCTCCATAGTACATGTCCCTACACTTTTTGTAGGACCGTTGCAGCTGGCTGGAAGGGGGGTTGTTGGATATCCTGTAAAAACAAAAGCAAACGAACAACCCTTCCTCGAACTCTTTAAGCTAACACTTGTATATATAAAGTAAGCCGATAAATTAAAAGCATAAAGAAAAAGCGAGGCACAAGGATTTACTTGGTTACAACCGATGTGGTTGTTAATCCAAGGAAGATTAAGCTCACTAAAAACTCCTTCAAGCGGAGAATCCTCGTACAGTGTTGAAGTGCAAAAATAGAAGCTCAACTCTAGACTAAAGCTTACAAGCGTTGGAATTACAATTCAGAGTTTGTTATAAAGCTTCTGGACCAAGGCTCTATTTATAGCCTTGGTCGGGGCGCCTGGAAGGGTTCCGGGCGCCCTAGGGGGATAAAACTTTATCCCCCAACGTTCAAAATGCATTAGACGCGTTCTGGTCAAAACTGCTGGTTCGGGCGCCCGGAGGGGTTCCGGGCGCCCCGGGCTTGTCTGGGCGCCCCGAACAGTTCCGAGCACCCCAGACCCTAAGTCAACTCCGATTGACTTTTTTGGCCTCGGTTGGGTGATCTCTGCCATCCAGAAAAGGGCTCGCCCGAACCCAACTTCCGGTCATCTCGAGCAGGCTTCCCTCCGGCTTCTCGTCCCTCGGAATCGCTGCGTGTTTCCTTCTCATCTGCCGGCGTACTCATCCGCAGTCTTCGTCCCTCAGACGCACCACGTGTCGTCCTTCTCGCTAGCTACGTCTCTTGCTACCCGAGCAATCTTCCGCTCCGGCTTTCGTCCCTCGGAACCACCACACGCTTCCTTCTCGTCCACCGGGGTACTCTTCCGCAGCACCTCGTCCCTCGGACTGCCGTCCTTCTCGCTAGCTGCGTCTTCCGCTCGACTACCTGTGTTCCTAAGCTCTTGCACACTTAGACACAAGGTTAGAAACACACAGGACCTAACTTAACTTGTTGATCACACAAAAACAACCTTGGGGTTCCAACAATCTCCTCCTTTTTGATGTGATCAACCCAAGTTAAGCTAGGGTCAAAATAGACGTAAAATAAAACTAACTTAGTTTGCAATTTAGTGCAAAAATATAGAAACATTAAATTTCAAAATTTTGTAATTTTTAATTTTCTACCTCCCCCTATACTTATACTTTTTCTTCTCTCCCTTTGATCACATAAAAAATTGGGGTTGCAAGAAAAAATCTAAGGGTTGACACTTAGAAATTTTATAAGAATCTATTTCAATGATTTTATGGAAAATATCTAAGTCAAGAAAATTTTCTAAGTCAAAAATAACTTTTGAAAAATTTCTAAGCATTCATTATCAAGAAAAAACTTTCTAAGCCGAAAACTTTATGCAAAAAATTTAAAACAATTTTTGAGAATATTTAGAAAAAATAAAAAAAATTCTATGCATTTATTTAATTTTTAATTCTCATTATTTTATCAGTAAGTTTTAAATTTTCATTTTAATTTATCATAACTTCTTAAATCATAATTTTTTAGATTTAAGGCAACAAATATTAAACATACTAAAAATTTTATTCGATCTTTTAACATGTCATTTTCTGTTATTTTTGATTTTCTACTTCACAAAAATATTTCAATAACTTAAATTCTAACTTGATAAAATTTTTCGACAATATAATTTGTAAAAATTCTTTCGGCAATGTGCAAAATTCGTTTGAAGAAATATTTTGTAATTTGCAAGAATTTTTTAACAAAAATTCTAATTTGCAAGAATCTATTGCAAGAATTTCTTAATCTGAAAAACTTTTTCGATGATTCAATTTCTAATTCGCAAAACTTTTTCGAGAAAGTAATTTGTAATTCGAAAAAATATTCGAAGAAAGTTTTCGATAATATTTCTGATTTGTAAAATTCTTTTGACAACATAATTTGTGATTCGTAAGAATCTTTTGTCAAAAAATTTTGTGATTCGAAGAATTCTTTCGATAAGTTAATTACTTGTTCAGAAGGTGGAGACCATACCTGACTTACCTTGTCAGTAGTTGATTCTCCCCCTATCGAGTTGCTTTCTTTTGAAGTCTCTCCTCCTTTATCGGTGCTCATCTGGGATGAGCTTTCTGTAGCTTCGGGATGGAGTTCGGCTGTCTCGGCAGTTTCTTCATTCTCGGACTGTTCTGTCGGCGGCTTGATGTTCATTGAGTTGTCGGCTTCCAAAGGTTCTTCGTAGAGCTTTAAGAACTTCTCCCAAAGTTCTTTTGCGCTTTTGTATTCTCCGACTCTATTGATATCTGCATTTGGTATTACAGTTAGAATGTGAAATTTAGCTCGCGCGTTTGCCATAAACTCCTCATGTTGCTTGTGAGTCCAGAGACGTTTATCGATTTCTTCTCCGTAAGCGTTCTTCGGTTCTTCATAACCAATTTTAATTATTAAAGAAATACCAAAATCTAAATTTAAATATACCTCCATTTTTTTCTTCCATGAAGAAAACTCCCCCTCGAATGCTGGTGGATATTCACTAGCTCCGACCATCGTTTTGTTGCTTCAGATGGCGGTTAGTCCTTCTAAGGCGTCTCGGCTCTGATACCACTTGTAGGACCATTGCGGCCGGTTGGAAGGGGGGTTGTTGGATATACTGCAAAAACAAAAGCAAACGAACAACCCTTCCTCGAACTCTTTAAGCTAACACTTGTATATATAAAGTAAGCCGATAAATTAAAATCATAAAGAAAAAGCGAGGCACAAGGATTTACTTGGTTACAACCGATGTGGTATTTAATCTAAGGAAGATTAAGCTCACTAAAAATTCCTTCAGGTGGAGAAGTCTCGTACAGCGTTGAAGTGCAGAAAATAGAAGCTCAACTCTAAACTAAAGTTTATAAGCATTGGAATTACAATTCAGAGTTCGTTGTAAAGCTTATGGACCAAGGCTCTATTTATAACCTTGGTCGGGGCGCCTGGAAGGGTTCCGGGCGCCTGGGGGGGATAAAACTTTATCCCTTAACGTTCAGAACGCATTAGACGCGTTCTGGTCAAAACTGCTGGTCCGGGCGCCCCGGGCTGGTTTGGGCGCCCCGGACTGCTCCGGGCGCCCCGGACTGCTCCGAGCGCCCCGGACCCTAAGTCAACTCCAGTTGACTTTTTTCGCCTCGGTTGGGTGATCTCTGCCATCCGGAAAAGGGCTCACCCGAACCAAACTTCCGGTCTTCTCGAGCAGGCTTCTCTCCGACTTCTCGTCCCTCGGAATCGCTGTGTATTTCCTTCTCGTCCGCCGACATACTCATCCGCAGTCTTCGTCCCTCGGACGTACCGCGTGTCGTCCTTCTCGCTAGCTGCATCTCTTGCTCCCCGAGCAATCTTCCGCTCCGGCTTTTGTTCCTCAGAACCACCGCACGCTTCCTTCTCGTCCACCGGGGTACTCTTCCATAGCACCTCGTCCCTCGGACTGCCGTCCTTCTCGCTAGCTGCGTCTTCCGCTCGACTACCTATGTTCCTAAACTCCTGCACACTTAGACACAAGGTTAGAAACACATAGGATCTAACTTAACTTGTTGATCACACCAAAACAACCTTGGGGTTCCAACACTTTTATCTACCACATCATCATTATAAGTAGGGAAAAGTCCACTAACACTAATGTAATCAATAGAGGGATCAACAACATTATTAGAAATTTGAAGTAATATTCGTAAAGCTAAAATCCCCCGTTGCACCATTAGCTCTTCAGAAACTTGTGTTGTGGTCTCCAAATGACTTGGAGCAGGAATATTTGTGTCTTGGGAGTCCTCCAAGTCAATCGGCTCATCTGGTTGTGAATGATGTGGTCTATGTTAGGACCTTCGGATAGCGGCTAGAGAGGGGGTGTGAATAGCCGACCCCAAATTCGTGTTTCTTTCTACAAATCAAGTTAGCGCAGCGGAAAAATAACAACAGAAACGTAAATGGAGAAATCAAACCTCAAGCACAGCGATGTAACGAGGTTCAGAGATGAAACTCCTACTCCTCGGCGTGTCCGTAAGGTGGACGAAGCCTATCAATCCGTCGGTGGATGAAACCCCGGATAACCGGCTAATATGAACTCCTTCTGGGTGGAGAAACCTCACCACAAAGTCTTTGCAACAGCAAAACAGAGGAGTACAACAATAGAGGAAACAAACAAGAACAATAGAAATTGTAAACACACTTGCTTGCCTTCTCGTCGGAGTCCGTTGATGAAGCAGCAGCTTCACGGCTCCAGCAGCTAGAAAACCAGCACGAAGCTCACGTGAAGCTTCAGCAAACCGAGAGCTCAGCAAAGCTCAAGTCGCAGTTAGGAGGAAGAAGCGTTGTTACTGTAGAGGCCCTCGACCTTGATATATAACCTGCGAAGAAGAAGACAGATAAACTAGCCGTTGTGTCGCAACGGCTATGGCCTGGACCGATCAGGCACACTCCTGATTGGTCCAGGAGTGTTCTGATCGGTCTTGGGACCGATCAGGCCTTAGGTTGATCGGTCCCCAGACCGATCAGCCAACTCTCTGTGAGAGTTGGCCTCGTCTCTGATCGGTCTGTGGACCGATCAGGACTCAGGTGGATCGTGTTGGTGCAATATCCCTCAGGTCAAGGTTGACCTGGGTAACCAAGCTGAGTCTTGGTTTGGGTTTAGATGTTTGACAATAAGATATTGATTGAAGAAGAGTCAAGTAGGTCAAGGTTGACCGGATACTTGACTGGGAAGTCCTAACTGGGATATTAGGCAAAATGAAAGACCTAGTGAGTGAAGCTAGGCAGTAAGAAAAGTCCTGGTGAGTGAAGCCAGGCAGATGGAAATCCTGGTGAGTGAAGTCAGGTGAAAGTCCTAGTGAGTGAAGCTAGGCAGATGAAAGTCCTGGTGAGTGAAGCTAGGCAGATGGAAATCCTGGTGAGTGAAGCCAGGTGAAAGTCCTAGTGAGTGACGCTAGGCAGATGGAAATCCTGGTGAGTGAAGCCAGGTGAAAGTCCTAGTGAGTGAAGCTAGGCAGATGGAAATCCTGGTGAGTGAAGCCAGGTGAAAGTCCTAGTGAGTGAAGCTAGGCAGATGGAAAACCCTAGTGAGTGAAGCTAGGTGAAAGTCCTGGTGAGTGAAGCCAGGCAAGGGAAAATCCAGATGGATCAAGGATGATCGGACATCTGGTGCTGGGAAGTCCAAGTAGGTCAAAGGATTGACTGGATACTTGGCATGAAAGAAAAGTCCTAACGTGTCAGAATGAAGTGGTGGGACCCATACTTAAGTGTGGGCATCATCCCAATGTGAGAGGTTGAGGCAGTGCCTGTACAGGTAGGAGTCGAATTAACCGGTCAAGGGAGTGACTAGATGCTAGGCATGACATACCAACAGGTCAAGGTTGACCGGATGTTGGTTTGGGAGGTTTGGGACTTGGTTTTGGACAAAAATCAAGTGCTGGATCGATCAGTGGATCGATCCAGACCTGTCCCAGCGAACAGAGAGCCTCTGGATCGATCCGTGGATCGATCCAGAGGTCCCAATCGATCAGTGGATCGATTGCGCGCAATAAGCGCTGGATCGATCCGTGGATCGATCCAGGCGCTTTTCCAGAGCACAGAGGCGCTCTGGATCGATCCGTGGATCGATCCAAACCCTCCCCGATCGATTGGGAATATTCGAATTGATCGGGATCCGACCGTTGGCGTCGTTTATAGCTGTAGGCGTGTGATGGCTGCGGCATCTCTTCACGATTTCATCTCAGATCTTCGCCAGCTCCTCTACAGCACTCTCAAAGCTCGTGATCGCCAGTTCTTGAAGGTTCTTGGAAGCTCTCCGAGTCAAGAGGCGGATCAAAGGCAAGAAGAGAAGCTAGGGTTAGGGTTTTCTGCATTCATTGTAAGCTTTGTGCTTGTATTTTGTATCCTTTCCCTCTCTTCTTGTATTGAGTCTTGTAGGGCTTCTCCACCCTTGGTAGTTACCATAAAGGAGAGTTTTATTTAGTGGAGGGTGTGTGTGTTGGTGTGGATCCTTGGATTAGTCACCTCTTGTGAGGTGGATACCAAGTAAAACCAACCGTGTTAGCGTTGTGTGTTTGTTTCTGTATTTTCCGCTGCACATATTCTTGAAACCGAGCAACGCCGAGCAACGAGCGAACGCGACGAGCTATTCACCCCCCCCCCCTCTAGCTACTTTTGGTCCTAACAAGTGGTATCAGAGCAAGGCCGCTCTTCACCGGAATCATCGCCGGAAGGGTCAAGCATATCAAGAAAAGCTAGAGGGTGAAGAAGTTGGAGCAAATTCTTCAAGTTCAAGACTTTATCAAGCTCAACTTCAAGATGCAATTCCAAGATGGGCTTGGATTTGACACAAGGGTGGCTCCACCATATTCATCTACAAGCTTCGATTCTTGGAAATCAAGAATCGAAAATTTTCTTATGATGGAGATAGAGCAATGGTTTGCTCTAATGGAAGGCTTCAAGGCTCCAAGAAATTCAAAGGGCAAAGTTCTAAAGAAAAGCAAATGGAGCCCGGAACAAGTCGAAAGGTGCGAGGCAAATGACAAAGTGACCAAGCTTTTGGTCAATTTATTGCCAAGCACCATTCTTTGCAAAATTGGAGAATTTGAAGATGCAAAGGAACTTTGGAGCAAATTGGCTAAGCTTCATGAAGAGATCCCCTCCACTGTACAAGATCATGAAGAATCCAGAGAGGGTGACTCTTTGGAGCAAGACCAAGAGGAGGACATCGAGGTTGAGAGATGCTCAACCTCCGAAGAAGAGGAAATCCAAGAAGCTTCATCCTCAAGGGAATGCAACGAAGGGAACAAGGAGGGAGCATACTCCTTGCTTCATATTCAAGATGATGAAGCCTCCACCTCTAGGATTGAGGGGGAGCAATCTTTGGTGACACCGGATCAAGAGCAAGAAGAATCGTCTACATCCGGGTCAAGAAGAGAAGAGGATGAAGAAGCTTCCACCTCCACAAGTCAAGAAAAATCAAATGGAGGAGCATCACTATCGGATCAAGAGGAAGCCTCTACATCCACATCACATGGAGGAGAAAGCGCCACCCCTACACAAGAAGGTATAAATGTTTCAATTAAAAATAAAAATCATATAATATGTTTTGAGTGTAGGGAAAGTGGGCACTACAAGAGCAAATGCCCTAAATTGGCCAAGAAGAAGGGCCAAGTGGCACAAAAGGGCAAGGAGAAGCCCAAGGAGACCATCCCCGGAACAAAGAAGAGCAAGGAGCACATCGTGTGCTTCTCTTGCAATCTAAAGGGGCATTACCGAAGTCAATGCCCTAAGGGGAAGAAGGTGGTCAAGGCTCATGGAGGAAGCTCTAGTCAAGGGGGAGCCTCTAAGGTAAAGAAGAAGGTAACATTTATTGAGCCTACTCCTTTACATTATGGTAAAAAGCATGATAGTTCAAATTTATATCATTTTAATGCTATTTACCATGAAAATAGAAAGCATGATGGCGTTAAAGAAAAACATATAGCTTTTCATGCTAAAACTACTACACCTAAGGCTAGGATTGTAGGTAAAAATCTAGACGAAAACTCTAAGGATTTTAGATACAAGCCTAGAAACAAAAATGCTCATGGGTCAAATACTAAGGACTTAGTGAGAGAAAATCAAGTCTTGAGGTCAAGACTTGATAAAATGGAAAAGGCCCTAAAAAGGATGGAAAATATCCTATTAGGGCAAAATGAGCATAACCTAGGTTTAGGGGTACAAAAGCCATCCAATGGCCATAGAGGTTTGGGATACAAACCAAAGGCTAAGAAGGATGTGCCCTCTTACCATAGAGTTCCATATAGTTATGGAACAAACCCTAGGTCTAGTGGTCAAGCCAAAAATACTAGGGAAGTCATCCCTAAAAGTATTTTTGCAATAAATGTGACTAAGACTTCTAAGAAGTCTAAGAAAGTCACAAACAAGGTCACAAGGGAGGTTATCCCTAGAGTTGACCTAGAGAATGTGACCAAGGCTTCTAAGAAGCCCAACAAGGTCACTAGGAAGGTATCTAGTGAAGTTATCCCTAGTGAGTACCTAGAGCATCCAAGGAGCACCAATAGGTGTTGGGTTCCTAGGAGCATCTTCTCTACCTCATAAATGGGTTAGAGAGTGTCAACTCCGATTAGAAGGGTAGTTAACCCAACTTTGAGGAAATTGACACTCAAGGAGCATTTTCAAGGTTTTAGTTAACCTTTGAAAATGAAATGGAATTATTATTTACTCCTTGAAAGAGTAAAATGTGCCTAATGGTGGAAGAATTGATTTTAATCTTAAATGGCACATATTGGGAAATTCATAAGAACTATCAAGTTGGGATTTTGGTATGTTCTTAGGCAATTTAAGGCAATCCGGGCCTTAATTTAAAAGTGCTACTCTTGAGGAAAAAAAATGGAATATGCCAACATTTGAGGACATGTTTATTTTCAATTGGCATACATTAAATCAAGGAAATTAGAAATGCCAAATTTAGGCTTTAGCATTCTCTTGAAGCACTTTAGGGCAATCTAGGTTTAAATTGCAAGTTTAGCTAAGGTTTTAAGGATACTTAGATAGTTAATCTAGGTATATTTTATTAATGCTAAATCTTGCCATGATTGTTTGCCCATCATATGCCATGACATCAAGTTTATTTGTGCATTCATAACTTATTATGAAAATACAAAAATACCATGTCATGTCATACATACATCATGTAATTATAGGAATTTTTCTTTTGAAAGTTATTTCATTTTGATGTATGCCATAGCATAATCATGCATTAAGTTTAATTCCTTGTAATTAAGGACGAATGGCATTTAACGACACTTATTGACAAGTGACATCCTGGGTGGATGTCTAATATCTCTAAAATGCCTAGATAGATATGCATGATCCCTAGAATAGGGCAAAACCAAATTTTACATCTCACAAAGACCTCTAAGATGACTTGTATGTGTTTTGTCCACAATAGATACAAGTGAGATGTTAGGATGATGAACAAAACTCAACATGTTGATTTAGTGCATTCTTTTGAGTTTTTAGGTTCATCAAAACACATAGTTATGTGTTTTCCCATCATTGAGAAAGCTAATGTACAAGTCATGTGCATTATGCCCAAGGAACATGATGGGATATTGGGTTTGAAAATGTTTTCAAAATGATTTTGGAAAACCTTGGTGAAGGCTATCTTTTGATAGTAATCACCATTGAATAGTTAGACACAAACTTGAAGAAAACACTAAAGTTTTTGCAAGTTCTCAAGTTTGTGTCAATCTTTGAAAATATGAAGTATTTTCATAGAAAACTATTTTTCTTTGATAGTATATGCCCTAAATAATGTCTACACGAAATTTCATGATTTTTGGATTTTTGTAGAATTTTCTAGGGGTTTCTGAAGTTGACTGAAATGGAATTTCAGCAACTATCAGAGCTCCGATCGATCCATGGATCGATTGGAGTTCCTGAATCGATCCATGGATCGATTCAAACGGCAATTCCCGCGAGCAGAAGCTCGCTGGATCGATCCAGGGAGTCTGAATCGATCAGTGGATCGATTCAGCAAGGTTCAATCGATTGGAACCCAACTTCAATCGATCCAAGTTGCTGGTTTTGGCTGGGAAGGCCTGATTTCAGCATCTTTGAACCTATTTTAGTCTAGGTAACCATTCCAAACCCCTTAAATACATTTGTATACATACAAAGGGTGTTTTCGTGTTGAAAACAAGGATAGATTGGTTAACGAAGACTAAGTAGAAGTTTAGGTTGAGGTTGTTTCAAATTTTGAATATTTGAACCTCAAAACTTCTAAATTTGGGTTTCCTAATGTTTTAGGGATTCCAAGTCATTGTTGGTGCAATGACAGAAGTTACCACCATGTCTTTAGGGGGAGGGACTCTTTAAAGACATGAAAATTATTTTTCATGAACCTTGGAAGGTGGTTAACCTTCTGTTGTGAACTTGCTCAAGGTTGAGCATTTAAACTTGAAATGGGGAGTGGATATCCTCATTATTTCAAGTGGGAACTCAAGTGGTTAGATAATGCTCAAGGTTGGGTATTTGTCTACATTGAGGGAGAAGTTAAGGATAAATGAAGGGTATGGGACCTTCTTTATCGGGTGATCACAACGAGTGATGTTGTGAACAACGATGAGCAACTCTTCAGGGGGAGAGTCTTCAACAAATGGATTTGTTGAAGTGTGCCCAGAATTGGAGCATAGGTTGATGTGTGTCCAACGATGGGTTGATGTGTGCCAATAGGGGGAGAATGTATGGTTAAGCTTAGGCCTTCATTACCTATGGGAAGGTCATAGGGGGAGAATGAAAGGACTCATGAAAGGGAGTAAGTTAGACTTTCATTACCTAGAGGGAGTTTGCCCTCTTAGGGGGAGAATGAAGAGCTTAATTTATGCTTTCATTACCTAGTAGCATGAAGAAGGAGGCTATGGGATTAGCCTAACTTACATATGGGATTGTAAGTGTTATTGTGGTATTGTCAAACATCAAAAAGGGGGAGATTGTTGGTGCAATATCCCTCAGGTCAAGGTTGACCTGGGTAACCAAGCTGAGTCTTGGTTTGGGTTTAGATGTTTGACAATAAGATATTGATTGAAGAAGAGTCAAGTAGGTCAAGGTTGACCGGATACTTGACTGGGAAGTCCTAACTGGGATGTTAGGCAAAATGAAAGACCTAGTGAGTGAAGCTAAGCAGTAAGAAAAGTCCTGGTGAGTGAAGCCAGGCAGATGGAAATCCTGGTGAGTGAAGCCAGGTGAAAGTCCTAGTGAGTGAAGCTAGGTAGATGAAAGTCCTGGTGAGTGAAGCTAGGCAGATGGAAATCCTGGTGAGTGAAGCCAGGTGAAAGTCCTAGTGAGTGAAGCTAGGCAGATGGAAATCCTGGTGAGTGAAGTCAGGTGAAAGTCCTAGTGAGTGAAGCTAGGCAGATGGAAATCCTGGTGAGTGAAGCCAGGTGAAAGTCCTAGTGAGTGAAGCTAGACAGATGGAAAACCCTAGTGAGTGAAGCTAGGTGAAAGTCCTGGTGAGTGAAGCCAGGCAAGGGAAAATCCAGATGGATCAAGGATGATCGGACATCTGGTGCTGGGAAGTCCAAGTAGGTCAAAGGATTGACTGGATACTTGGCATGAAAGAAAAGTCCAAGTAGGTCAAAGGGATTGACCGGATACTTGGCACGAGGAGAAAAGTCCAAGTAGGTCAAAGGATTGACCGGATACTTGGCACGAGGAGAAAAGTCCAAGTGGGTCAAAGGATTGATCGGACACTTGGTAAAGGAGTTCTAGCAGGTCAAGAGTGACCTTCCGGCATCGCATGACTCTATCGGCGCCTCCAGCGACGCTTCCTGCGCCCCGGATGTTGGTTTGGGAGGCTTCGGCGACACTTCTGGCGTCGATCGATGGATCGATCCGGCCATTCCAATCGATCGATCCGGACTGTCAGAGAGCCTCGGATCGATCCGTGGATCGATCGAGGTCCCAATCGATCGATGGATCGATTGGGACGCTGGCGCGATAAGCGCCGGATCGATCCGTGGATCGATCCAGCGCTTTCGCACAGAGGCGCTCTGGATCAATCCGTGGATCGATCCAAAGCCTCCCCGATCGATTGGGAATATTCGAATCGATCGGGATCCGACCGTTGGCGTCGTTTATAGCTGCAGGCGTGTGATGGCTGCGGCATCTCTTCACGATTTCATCTCAGATCTTCGCCAGCTCCTCTACAGCACTCTCAAAGCTCGTGATCGCCAGTTCTTGAAGGTTCTTGGAAGCTCTCCGAGTCAAGAGGCGGATCAAAGGCAAGAAGAGAAGCTAGGGTTAGGGTTTTCTGCATTCATTGTAAGCTTTGTGCTTGTATTTTGTATCCTTTCCCTCTCTTCTTGTATTGAGTCTTGTAGGGCTTCTCCGCCCTTGGTAGTTACCATAAAGGAGAGTTTTATTTAGTGGAGGGTGTGTGTGTTGGTGTGGATCCTTGGATTAGTCACCTCTTGTGAGGTGGATACCAAGTAAAACCAACCGTGTTAGCGTTGTGTGTTTGTTTCTGTATTTTCCGCTGCACATATTCTTGAAACCGAGCAACGTCGAGCAACGCCGAGCAACGAGCGAACGCGACGAGCTATTCACCCCCCCTCTAGCTACTTTTGGTCCTAACAGATCGGTCCACAGACCGATCCCCCCTCTTTCTTCTCCCGATCTTCTTCGCTTCTGATCGGTCACCAGACCGATCAGGTAATTCACAGAAACACACTGTTTGGTTACTGATCGGTCACCAGACCGATCAGTCAACCAGCGTATCACTGGATCGGTCACCAGACCGATCCAGGTTTAGAGCTCCCAGCCCTAAACCCTACCTAGTCCGGAGAACGAGCTACTGAGCCCTCTCCGACTTCGTCCGGTCCAGAGAACGAGCTACCGAGCCCTCTCTGACCTAGTCCGGAGAACGAGCTACCGAGCCCTCTCCGATTTCGTCTGGTCCAGAGAACGAGCTCCCGAGCCCTCTCTGACCTAGTCCGGAGAACGAGATGCCGAGCCCTCTCCTACTTCGTCTGGTCCAGAGAACGAGCTCCCGAGCCCTCTCTGATCTAGTCCGGAGAACGAGCTGCCGAGCCCTCTCCGACTTCCCATGCCAAGCTTCCATACTTGGACTTCTCCCGTGCCAAGTTTCCATACTTGGACTTTTCCCGTGCCAAGCTCCCTGCTTGGACTTTTCCGTGCCAAGTCTCTATACTTGGACTTTCCCGTGCCAAGCTCCCTACTTGGACTTTTCCATGCCAAGTCTCCATACTTGGACTTTTCCCGTGCCAAGCTCCCTGCTTGGACTTTTCCGTGCCAAGTCTCCATACTTGGACTTTTCCCGTGCCAAGTCTCCATACTTGGACTTTTCACCAGATGTCTGGTCAACCTTGACCTATCTGGATTTCCCTTGCCTGGCTTCACTCACCAGGACTTTCCAACTGCCTGGCTTCACTCACCAGGACTTTCCCTTGCCTGGCTTCACTCACCAGGACTTTCCAACTGCCTGGCTTCACTCACCAGGACTTTCCAACTGCCTGACTTCACTCACCAGGACTTTCCCTTGCCTGGCTTCACTCACCAGGACTTTCACCTGGCTCCACTCACCAGGATTTTCCGAATCAGGTCGACTCACCTCGGGTCAACCAGGTCAACCTTGACCAAAGATTACACCCACAATCTCCCAAGTTTGTATTCTGTCAAACATCAGAATACAACTTTTCTACTCTCGTCAAACATCAGAATAGAGCTTTTCTATTCTCGTCAAACATCAAAATACAACTCGAGTCAGGTCAACTCGAGTCAGGTCAACCAGGTCAACCTTGACCTAAGGTTGCACCAACAATCTTCCCCTTTTTGATGTTTGACAAAATCATAAACAAGTTAGGTTAACCCGATAACCTAACTTAGGTTTCCCAATATTCTTCCTTGAACATTCTCCCCAAACTCTAATGTTCTTCCTTGAACATTCTTTGGATATTCTCTCATTCTCCCCCTTTTTGACACACATCAAAAAGAGTGAATCAAGGTCAAGAGTTTATTCCTAATGAAAGTCCTATACCTCTCATTGAAACCCTTAATTCCACCTTGATACTAAAGTCAACAATCAACTTAGTGATAATCCCATATCACTCAAGTCTTTAGAGTAAAAAACTCCCCCTAAAAATCAACTCCCCCTTGACTAATAGGTAAAACTCCCCCTAAAGGTCAACTCCCCCTTGACCATTGCACCAACAATGTCTTGGAGAGTTTCAAACCTTTAGAAATCCAAAACACAAACTGTGTTTTAACTTTCAGCTGAAATTTCAGACAACACAGTCGAAAATCAGCATTTTGGCATGCCCGATCAGTCACCAGACCGATCAGGAGCTCCCTGGATCGGTCCAGTGACCGATCCAGCATCCCCTGGACCGATCAGGGAACCTCCTGATCGGTCACACATCTGATTTCTGAATTTCTTCCTCCCGAAATTCAGAAATCCCTACAAAATTACAGAAAATTCCAAAAATTATAAAATTTTGAGGATACATTCCTCATAACATATACTATCATGGAAAAATAGTTTTCTATGAAAATAACTTCCATTTTCAAATCTTGATACAAAGTTCGAAAAGTTTTGAAATAGCTCAAAGTTTCAAAAACTTTGTATTAACTTGCTCAATGATGAATGCTATCACTAGAAAAGCTTCATCAAGGTTTTTCAAATCAATTTTGAAATGATTTTAAATCATTTAATTTAGGACCACAATCTTAGGGCTAAGTGTACATGACTTGTACACAAGCTTTCCCTATGATCCTCCATTTTGAATTAGGCTCATCTAGGTACAAGAACTATGCACATTGATCCTAACTCATGATCCTAATATCTCACACACATCTAAGGTGTATCAAACACATCCAAGTCAATTTTGATGTGAGATATGGTTTAGGTCATCTTAATCTAAGTTCTCATGCATTTTCTAAACAACAATTTGATCTCCATATCAAATTGAGTTTTTATCCTTAAATCAATTTAATTGATCATTAATGCAAGAGATGATGACATGACATACAATAATATCATAAGTGAAAACATGTGCCAATGTCATGATGGCATGTCATAAAGTATGAAACTTAAATAAAGCATGACATATAGCTAACCTAAGTATTATCATGACATTTCAAATGATAATAAATTAAATATGATGTCATGACATGGCATATGGCAAACAATATATGGCAAATAATATATAAAGGTATAGAAAATACCTAATTCTAGCCTTAGTTGCCATTTTTGATAATTTTGATCATTTTGTCATAAATTCCATATTCCTAAGTGTAATAGACCTAAAATCATATACTAAAGATTTTTAGATCACTATGTGCCAATTAGATTGACCCTAGAGAATTCCTCAAATATGATTGGCACATCCTAATCACCTTAGGAATAACTTTTAATTTCATTTTCAAGGCTTGATTACACCTTGAAAATTCCTAAAGTGCCACCTTTTGTCATGAATAGATTAACTACCTATTCAATTAAGGTTGGCACACTCTAATCCATCTAGCGTGATGGAATCATGCTCTTAGGAACCCAATACCTATTTGAGCTCATTGGGTTCACTAAATATTCACTAGGGATGACTTCCCTAGCAACCCTCCTAATGACCCTCTTAGGCTTTAAAGCCTTGGCCATTTGGGACTCATCAAGATCAACTCTAGGGGTGACTCCCCTTGTGACCTTGGTGATGGTCTTCCTAGCCCTAGGTCTTGTTCCATAATCGAATGGAACATTATGATAAGTGGGCTTGACCACTTGAGACTTAGGTTTGTGACTCAAACCTCTCATGTCCTTGGGCTTTTGCTTTTGACCCTTAGACCCTAGAGTTGACTTCTCCAAATTCTTAAGGGTCTTTTCTAAGGTGTCAAGTCTTGACCTCAAGACTTGATTTTCCTTTTCTAATACCTCAAGTTTTAATTTGTCATTTTTCTTTGAGGTATACCTAGGCATATGTCTAGTTGTTTTGGGATTCCTACCTAGGTTTTCCTTAACCTTAGATGAGTTAATTCTAGGGTTGGTTTTCCTAGTATTGTCCTTATCTAGGCTAATATGTTTGACACCTAAGCACGTGTATCGGTTACTATAGTTATCATGCTTATTATTATTGACAATAGCAATAAGGCTACTAGCATGCATCCTACTAGAATTGCAAGAATGTAGCCCTCAACTTCTAATTCCTTACCTCCATGATGTGAGCTACTTGGCTCACTTGACTCCTCTTCATGACTTGAATTGGAGCTCTCCTCATGGAACTTAGCCAAGTTGTTCCACAACTCCTTGGCATTGTTGTATCTACCTATCTTACACAAGATATCACTAGGTAATGAAAATTCAAGGATTTTCGTTACCTCGTCGTTGATTGTGGATTGGTGGATTTGTTCTTTCGCCCACTTCTTTTTCTTGAGAAGTTCTCCCTTTCTATCCACCAGAGGAATAAAACATACTTGTACACAATTCCAATTTGCTAGGTTGGTCATAAGAAAATACTTCATTCTTACCTTCCAATACGCGAAGTCGCAGCACTCGTAGAAGGGTGGAATCGTGATGTCTTCTCCGAGTCGATCCATTCTCTAGCTTGTGCTCCCCGGGTGTTAATCCGATGAAGAGCAACCTTGCTCTGATACCACTTGTTAGGACCTTCGGATAGCGGCTAGAGAGGGGGGTGTGAATAGCCGACCCCAAATTCACGTTTCTTTCTACAAATCAAGTTAGCGCAGCGGAAAAATAACAACAGAAACGTAAATGGAGAAATCAAACCTCAAGCACAGCGATGTAACGAGGTTCGGAGATGAAACTCCTACCCCTCGGCATGTCTGTAAGGTGGACGAAGCCTATCAATCCGTCAGTGGATGAAACCCCGGATAACCGGCTAATATGAACTCCTTCTGGGTGGAGAAACCTCACCACAAAGTCTTTGCAACAGCAAAACAGAGGAATACAACAATAGAGGAAACAAACAAGAACAATAGAAATTGTAAACACACTTGCTTGCCTTCTCGTCGGAGTCCGTTGATGAAGCAGCAGCTTCACGGCTCCAGCAGCTAGAAAACCAGCACGAAGCTCACGCGAAGCTTCAGCAAACCGAGAGCTCAGCAAAGCTCAAGTCGCAGTTAGGAGGAAGAAGCGTTGTTACTGTAGAGGCCCTCGACCTTGATATATAACCTGCGAAGAAGAAGACAGATAAACTAGCCGTTGTGTCGCAACGGCTGGGAACTGAACCGATCGGCACACTCCTGATCGGTCCAGAGTGTTCTGATCGGTCTTGGGACCAATCAGAACTTAGCGATCGGTCCCCAGACCGATTAGCCAACTCTCTGTGAGAGTTGGCTCGTCTCTGATCGGTCCATGGACCGATCAGGGACGGACAGAAGGGTTGCCCCTCTTCTTCTCCCGATCTTCTTCGCTCCTGACGGTCACCGATCGGTTAATTCCGAAACACCTGTTTGGTTCCGATCGGTCACCCGATCGATCAACCAACAGACTATCCGATCGGTCACGGACCAATCCGGTTTAGAGCTCCCCCTAAACCCTACCTAGTCCGGAGAACGAGCTACCGAGCCCTCTTCGACTTCGTCTGGTCCAGAGAACGAGCTGCCGAGCCCTCTCTGACCTAGTCCGGAGAACGAGCTGCCGAGCCCTCTCCTACTTCGTCTGGTCCAGAGAACGAGCTCCCGAGCCTTCTCTGATCTAGTCCGGAGAACGAGCTGCCAAGCCCTCTCCGACTTCCCATGCCAAGCTTCCATACTTGGACTTCTCCCGTGCCAAGTCTCCATACTTGGACTTTTCCTGTGCCAAGCTCCCTGCTTGGACTTTTCCGTGCCAAGTCTCCATACTTGGACTTTTCCCGTGCCAAGCTCCCTGCTTGGACTTTTCCATGCCAAGTCTCCATACTTGGACTTTTCCCGTGCAAAGTCTCCATACTTGGACTTTTCACCAGATGTCTGGTCAACCTTGACCTATCTGGATTTCCTTTACCTGACTTCACTCACCAGGACTTTCCAACTGCCTGGCTTCACTCACCAGGACTTTCCCTTGCCTGGCTTCACTCACTAAGACTTTCCAACTGCCTGGCTTCACTCACCAGGACTTTCCCTTGCCTGGCTTCACTCACCAGGACTTTCACCTGGCTTCACTCACCAGGATTTTTCGAATCAGGTCGACTCACCTCGGGTCAACCAGGTCAACCTTGACCAAAGATTACACCCACAATCTCCCAAGTTTGTATTCTGTCAAACATCAGAATACAACTTTTTTACTCTCGTCAAACATCAGAATAGAGCTTTTCTATTCTCGTCAAACATCAAAATACAACTCGAGTCAGGTTAACTCGAGTCAGGTCAACCAGGTCAACCTTGACCTAAGGTTGCACCAACAGTCTATACAATTAAAAATCATCCTGAAATTATGAGAGACTCTGAGATGCTTGAAAAGAATGATCAACACCTTGCACGCTTCTATAATCAAAATTTTGATAATCCATCCAATCCTGATTGTAGTGCTGAGGTGGGTCACAGTTCTGCTGCTGGGAAAATGATTGCTCACTCTGCTCTAGAAATAACTGAGGTTGAAGGTTCTGAATTTGATAATCTCCCCAGTCATAGCCATAAGTATCAGGAACTTGCTCATATGTATCTTGATGTTGAGATTGAACCAAACATTGAAGTTCCGGAGTTATAGCAGTCTTTTGGAAAAAAAATGGCAAATAGCAGCTGGATGAGATGTGCTACTACACACTCCACAAAAGAACTCAAATTGATCATCTTCTGAATCATAATATTCATCAATGGAAGATCTTGCGCTCATGGGTGTGAAAAATTCTCTTGAAGCCCTGCTTGACATGTTAGTGCTCAAGATATCTAAAAAAAATTATAAGAAAAACTAAAAATTCAGAATTAAAGACAAGAAATAAAATGCATAATGAAAAGCAAGAAGGAAAATGCAAAAAGAAAAAGAAAAATGTCTAGAGTAACTCATATGCTAACCAACTAATATTAATCGAAAATAGTCCCCGGCAACGGCGCCAAAAACTTGTTGACCTCCGCAAGTGTATGAAAATGTCGTAAGTAATAATAAAAGATATCGTATCCACATGGACTAAAATAAGCACTAAAGATGTCTCAACGCGAATTAGCTAAACAACTAATCAACTGGTTTACAGAATCTAATCGTAACTATGAAAAGTAAACAAAAAAATGAAAGAATAAGAAACACGAATAAGGGTGACGATAAAGGGTATGTTCTAGGAGTTTTGGTTTCTTTGTAAGGATTGTTCAATGTAAATGATCTACCAAATCTTATTCCTCAATTATCCATCATTTGTAGAAGGTTGCCGGTTCTCTCTTGCAATAGACAACCGGCCAAGGATTGAAATCTATACCTAAATGTGATCAATTAGGAATGAATCTATGTTGTCCTTACACGGGCTTGCCTGTCACGTGCATCCCTCGGAAAATCAACATAGAATCCATCACTCCTCGACCGCATTGAGATATAATATATAAACACATACAATCTATCCTACTCTCTTGAAATACTTAATTTCCCCTTCAAGATTACCCCTCAAACGTCCTTACATGGGCATGTTCCTGTCACGAAAGTCCCTCGAAAAATCGAATGAGGAATTACTTCTACAAGACCCACAAGTTATCCAAACATTCAATCAAGCATGGTAATTAAGCCCTAATCACAATAATCCACACATGAAAGAATAGATTAAACATGGCAAAATCATATAAATAGGAAATTGGCACATCCACAAGAGTTTTACATCAAATCATCCTTACAATTACTCCCTCCATCTTAGAACAAGAAATCTACTCCATAAAACAAGGAAAGAAATCCCAAGAAAAGAAGATTACAAGCATTCTTATCCCTCAAATCCAAGAAAAGAGAGAAAGAAAACTTATCTACAAATAAGAACGTCTTCGGATCCAATCCTTGCTTTCCCTGGGTCGATTCGGTGAAGATCCGCCCTTAGATTGCTAGAAATCCCTCTAAGAATGGTAAGGAATGCCCCAAATCTTATTTCCCCCCACCCCAAAGGGGAGAAGATCCCTTTTGAAATGAAGAAGAGACCTTTATATAGAGGGGGAAATTCGGACGCTACACGACCCCAGGACCCGCCCGTGTGTGGGACACGGCCTGGTTCACTCCCCTCTATGCCTGTCTCACACGACCGTGTGTGAGACACGACCGTGCCTCGCTTCTGCCAATGCTCCCCTTGCACGCCCGTGTAGATCTACATGGCATGCACTGCCTCCGCCTCTGGAAACCTGGCATGGTCATGTGGTGTACACGACTAGAGCCTTCTTGCTCATTGGAAACCCTGCACGGCCATGTGGTGTACACGGCCAGGGCCTCCTTGGTCTCTGGAAATCTTACATGGTCGTGTGATGTACACGGCCTAGCTCCATTTGGCTTCAAATCTTAGCATGATCGTGTGAGGTTCACACGGCCAAGTCATCTTCCTTTCCTGCTGCAGCTACACGGCCAAGGATCTCCACACGGCCTGAGCAACCCCCATGGCAGGGTCGTGTGAGGTACAAGAATGGTGCCTTCCTGCTTTGCTTCGCTTGTGGATTTGGCCTTGAACATGAAACCTTCACCAAATTCGACTCCTGTGTACAGAAAATGTACAAAAGCATATCTCCGAACAGAAAGATTAAATATGCTAAAAGAAAAGCTGGAAGTATGAAAATATGTAGACAAAGCATGTACAAAGTATGCTAATGTGCGTCAAAACATGCTAAACAAGTGTATACAATCTACGCACATCAGCTATCATGCCTCCTATTCTCATGATAAATAGCATTAAGATGTTAAAAATCATTTCTAGCATGTTTTTTTATCATGTGTCAAAGGAATGGATTCATTAAATGATACCTTGGTTTTTACCTTGGAAGCTCCCCCTAGACTTGTGCTTCCTCCTTTGACTTTGGTTGTTTTCTTCCCCTTTGGATATTAGCTTCGATAATGTCCATTTTGGTTGCACAAGAAACACACAATATGTTCCTTTATTTTCTTTGTTGTGGAGATTGTCTCCTTGGGCTTCTCCTTGCCCTTGGGTACTACTTGACCCTTTTTCTTGGCTAATTTGGGACACTTGCTCTTGTAGTACCCATGCTCCCTACACTCAAAGTGAATGATATGATTTTTATTTTTTACAATTGAAGTTTCTATACCTTTGCTTGTAGGGATGATATGCTCATCCACTTCTTGACATTTGGTGGGGTTCTCATGATAGGCAATGATTTTTTTTCAAAGATCACTTGCACTCGTGCATTCACCTACACTCAAAATTATGTTAGAGGGTAATAAATTTAACAAAAATTTTGTTACCTCCTTATCCGCCTCTGCTTGCTCTCTTTGTTCCTCGGTCCAATGTCGAGGTCAGAGGCGCTTATCCTTCTTATCCGTTGGAGCTTCAAATGGGTCCTCCAAAACAACCCATTGGTTCCAATCCATTTGGAACCATGTCTCCAACCGAGTTCTTCAAAAATTGAAGTCTTCTTTGTCATATGGTGGTGGAATCTGGATGTCCCATCTGAGCGGTCCTTCGGACTCCATCTTCTTCTTCCTCTAGCTTCTTGCTCTCTTGGCGGTTAGTCCGTAGAAGAGTGGCCTCGCTCTGATACAAATTGTTGAGACCTTTGTGCTCGCTAGAGGGGGTGAATAGCGTTTCGTTACGCACTTGTGCTTGCTTTGTCTTGATATGCAGCGGAAAATAAAATACAAACACACACAATACTAGCAACTAGGGTTTACTTGGTATCCACCTCAAGAAGAGATGACTAATCCAAGGATCCACACACCGACTCACTCCTCCACTATGAAATACTCCTTCTCGATCGTAGCCGGAGGCGGAGAAGCCTCATACAAACACACACAACACTACAACACTCACACAAGAAGAAAATACAAGAATACAACTGAAATACACCCTTCTTCTTGCTTACTTGTTGCTTGTTGTTGTTGCTTCTTGAATCTTGGAGATGCACTCCAAGAACCCTCAAGAACTGGCAAGAATCTTGGAGGAGATCGCTGGTGAAAATCATAGAAAACTGCAGGAGAAGAACGCAAAGTGCTAGCGAAGAAAACGTTCCGCCCAGGCTTTAAACAATGCTCCCAATCGATCGAATTCATCCTCAATCGATTGTCACATCAGCACCGCTCCATCGCAGCCGTCCATCACCTGCGTCCTGCGCAATGGTCACTTCCCAATCGATCGATCGATCGGGACTTCCTGAATCGATCGCCCGATTGATTCAGAACCTTTCTGTGCGCCCGCATCCGCGTGAGAGCTTCTGCTGCCCAATCAATCGACTGATCGATTGACATCTCCTAATCGATCGCCCGATCGATTGGGGAAGCCTCTGTGCTCGCGATTTCACATCCCAATCGATTGGTCGATCGATTGGGTCTTCCCACAATCGCAGCACAATCCAAATCAATCGACCGATCGATTTGGACCCTGTTCAATCGATCGCCCGATCGATTGAACACTCTGAACTTGACTCAAACTCAAGTCCAAAGTCTCAAACCCAACTTCCGGTCAACCTTGACCTGTTGGGTCTCCATGCCTAGTATTTGGCCACACCCGACCAACCTCGAACTAGCCTTCTAGCCTCCTCCATCAGCCTCGTGTCCCTCGGATATCTCCCCATCCTTCGCCTTGCCTTCAGGAGCTTCCTTCGGCCTCATCCTAGTTGTTGGGTCTTCCTTGCCAAGTCATACCAGGACTTACCTTGCCAAGACCGCATCCTTGGACTTATACTCTTTGCCAAGATCACACTTGGACTTTCCAATTGCTTGGCTCCTCACCAAGACTTTCTCCTTTGCCAAGATCACACTTGGACTTTCCAACTGCCTGGCTCCTCACCAGGACTTCCCAATTGCCTGACTCCTCACCAGGATTTCCAATTGCCTGGCTCCTCACTAGGACTTTCCACTTGCCTGGCTCCTCACTAGGACTTTCCAATTGCCTGGCTCTTCACCAGGACTTTCCCTTGCCTAGCTCCTCACTAGGACTTTCCAAATGCTTAACATCCAGTTAGGACTTTCTCAGTCAAGTCTCTTGTCAACCTTGACCTACTTGATTTGTATTCTCATCAACCTGGTCAACCTTTTGACCATCTCCATAACCGGACGATTGCTCCAGCAATCTCCTTATATTATCAAACATCAAAACTCAAATCCCGACTCAAGCTTGACTCAACTTAAGTTTAGTCAAACTGGTCAAACTTGACCTAGGGAAATTGCCCCAACAAATAATACGTACCTCCGTCGATGCATGAACTCCCTTTATATAATGCTCTAGTGTGTGACGTGTGCACTTCTCTCGAGACGTGGGTTCGTTCTCCAATTAATCGTGAGCATGTTCTCCAATTTGTCTTATGAAAGGATATGTCAGAAAAGTACCTCTGACACTATACATTAACAGGGCATGCATATCCCTAACAAGACAGTAAAAACTTTTGTCGTATGATCTGCCCATTGACCGTGTCTTGTGTCAGTGACACTATCTCCCCGAAGAATACGTCAGTGATCCATCTGCTCGGCCGAGTAGGATAGTCGCTCGGCTGAGTACTCCTCCGCTCGATCGAACTTGGCTGCTCTTCCGCATGGTGATAGCTTTCGATAGTTTGTTTTCGTCCGACCGGACTAACACTTCGGTCATACACACGCTCTTCTGCTTTGTGACAATCGTCTGATGGTCTTGGTTGAACGGGCGTTTCGCTTCGACCGACCCTTTGTCGATCGGGCAATACATGCTCGATCGGCCATTATTGGAGAGATGCGCTTGGCCCCTCAGCGTTCGACTCTTTGCCGTTGACCTCTTTGACTTGACCTTCACGTTGGTTGCTACCTTCGTCGTTTGACCGATATTTAGTGGGTCCCTCTTTATCTAGGTCAGATCCTCTGGACCACTTTTGTGGTCCAGAGGATGCTCCCTTATCATGCATTGGTAGGGATGCATGGTCCCCACATGTAAAATAGATGGGGACCATGCATCCTCACCAATGCATGATAAGGGAGCATCCTCTGGACCACAAAAAGTGGTCCAGAGGATCTCCTCTCCTCTTTATCATCGCATCAGGGCTAATGACGAAGATGAAAACCAAGCCGAAATTTTTTAGTATTGAATCCAAACTAAAACTTTGCAAAAACTATTTCGGTTTGGTTTGCAACCAAACCAAACTTTGTATTTTGCAGTGAGTTTCTATATGACCTAACTTTTAGGAGCAAGTTAAGCAGGGTAAGCACGATCGGGGACTCTTGTTTTTATAACATAAAATCCATTAGATACATACACTTGCTTTTGTATCTCCTTTGCACTAGCAGCTTTTGGAACACAAGCAACTTCGATAAGAAAGCTCATGATACCAAATCAATGGCACGCTTAGAAGGGCAACTGATTCCTAAGTACCTCCTGAAACCATCAAGCATCTTGTGATCTCCCTGTTTAGTTACATGATCAATGACCATCCAAATGAGCTTAGGCCTTCTATGGTTGCTGAGCTGCATCAGTGTTTTTAAATTTTATTTTTTGCTCTCTTTATGAAAAACCTTTTGACTAGCGGATGAAGTTTCCAGTTGAATGACAATTCTAGAATGTTCTCTGGATAAGTCTTATAAGCACTTCTTTTTGTAGGTAGTGAATAGAAAATTTTGGTAGGACGAAATTAATTACCTTCAAAATTAGACAGTTAAAAAAAATACTTAGATTATTAAAAAAAAATCTCTTTGAAAAACCCTGAGAATTGAAATTTGTGGACAGAAGCATTGAAGCAATGGAGTCAAGCTTATGTGATTTTTTTATTGGATTCTCAAAAGTTCAGAGAGATTTTTGTTGAATTTTCCTGTTAAAATTATTTGTAATATTACTTTTGCAGCTTAAGACTTGAGGAATATATTTATACACTGGGATGTGGAGATTTTGTAAACCATGACTGCAAAATCAATTTGGAATATTCACTTTTATTTTAGAAATAAATTTAGAATTTTTATTTTCTAGGAATATTTATCGTCTTTTCAACTTCGTTCTATTCTATAATAAATTTTAAAAATCTAATAATCAAATGTCTTACCCATTTAGGCTAAATTTAAATTACTAATAATTGAAATTCATAGATGGATAGAATTTAGATAGAAAATTTAGTATCAAATGGATATTTAATCTTAGTTTGGTTCGGGCCCTATGTTGGCCCGAAAGGAACAACTAAAAAACACAAGTAATTCACACACAATCCAAATGTGCAATCGGATTCCCCATAGCTGCTGGGAGCGCAGCGCCCAACCACTGACATGATGTTGTTCGCCCTGCCTGTTGTGAAAGCGGCGGTGCTGCATCGTAGTGCGCCATCTCACAACAACTGTCGGGATCGATTTCTAAGGACATGTTTGGTTCAGGGTTATTTTTCATAACCTTGATTATCCAATCAAGATTATATTATTTAACCTTGTTTGGTTTAGGTGATGAATGATTTCAAAGTTATATTTGATTCCTGCCACATCAGCAAAAAGGGGTTATATCCCGGAATCAAAAAACCTCCAAATCGTAAGGTTTTGGACGATTCCGGGGTTAAGTAAATTATTTTCTCAAATATAACCTTCCTTCTTCGCTGTTTATCTCGACACTTTTCTTCTTTTTTGGGGCAAAGCCTAGAGCAGCGGCGATAAACCAGCGGCGGCAGACTTCAGCTTCGTCTCCCACTTTGTTTTCTTCGAACCAACGGCGACAGACTTCTCCGCCTTCTTCATCGAAGCAGATCTCGCTGCCGCCGCCGACACAATCTATATATATTATAGAAGAAGATCTCAAAGCAGATCTCGCTGCAGATCTCGCTGCCGACACAATCAGCCTTCTTCGCCTTCTTCATCGAAGCAGATCTCGCTGTCACCGACGACGCAATCTATATATATTATAGAAGAAGATCTCGAAGCAGATCTTGTTGCCGCTGCAGAGTTGTCCTTCCGCCTTCTTCATCGAAGCAGATCTCGCTGCCACCACCTTCTTCACTTTTTCATCTTTCAATTGTAGGAGATGAAATCGACACCTTACCCAAAAAAACAAAAATGCTTGTGAAAAGAAATTTACGATTTTTGCTACTTGTTTCCATTGCTGAAATCATCTTCCTAAGCTGTGTTTGGAATTGGAAGTGATCCGTCGATGCCTTATTCTTGGCCGTTTAGTTTAGTTTGGGGAAGATAACTAAATATTAATATTAATAATTTATTTTATTTTAAAAACATTAATCAAATATTAAATTAATTTAACTATAAAAATATCTATTCAGGGTATTAAAGTAAATGTTGAATTAGGTGATACACTAAAACCTCCAACCAAACAAATTTTTATTACATTATCTAGGATTGAACCAAACAATATTAGGTTATGTTGTATTCCCTATAACCTTGGTTATGTGATTACCTAGTAATCACATAACTAAGGTTATAAATGATGACTTGAAACAAACGCACCCTAAGTGGCATCCTTCAACACCTGGGCAGAATGGTAGCATATCTATGCTGAGATTTAATGTTGATTATTTTAATAATACTTTAATATTTTTAGATAAATCAAAATGAGTAATAAAGGTTATTATTTGACTTTTTACTACTTGAGAAATCCACATAATTTAAAATAAGTTTAATCGGACTTATCTAAGTCTATCAGTGAATTTCAGTCAAAATTCACTGATGAATCTAGACAAATTCGATTAGACCCATTTTAGATATTGTAAATTTCTAAGATTGTAAAAAGTCTAATGATATCATCTATGACTTATTTTGATTTATCTAAAGGTGTTAAAATATTCTTTGAACAATCAGCTAAAATATTTCAACGTGTGCATGATATAATTCATATCAGGTAGGATCAACTACACGTTGTACATTGTAAATTTTAAAATATCATAACTTTTGATTCAGTTTGAATCATGAAACACGTAATATATAAAATCGAAGCTCATTCAAATATCTTCGATTTGATATATTGTACATCTTGTGTATCAATCTGAGTCAAAAGTTGTGACTGTTGGTGCATTCTTCCTTGGGTCAAGGTTAACCAGGATGACTGCGTTTGGGTTGGCTTGAGCTCTAGTTTCGGTGTTTGGACAATATGTGTGAATGAGAAGTCAAGCAAGTCAAGATTGACCGGAGACTTGACGAGCAAAATCCTAACTGGAAGTTAGGCAAACAAGAAGTCTTAACTGAAGGTTAGACAAATGGAAGTCCTAGTGAGACTAGGCAAACCTAGTTGGGATCTAGGTTAAGTCTATACTAGGTTAGCTGGGAGTTAAATACTTGGCATAAGTGAAGTCCTAGTGGGGCTAGGCAAACCTAGTTAAGAACTAGTTTAAGTCTAATGTAAGTTAGCTGGGAGCTAAACACTTGGAACAAAGGAAGTCTTAGTGGGACTTGGCAAACCTAGTTTGTTACTAGGTTACGTCTAAGCTGGGTTAGCTGAGAGCTAAACACTTGGTACAAGTGAAGTCTTAGTGGGACTAGACAAACCTAGTTGGGAACTAGGTTAAGTCCAAGGTGGGTTAGCTGGAAGCTAAACACTTGACACAAGGGAAGTCCTAGTGGGACTAGACAAACTTAGTTGGAAACTAGGTTAAGTCTAAGTTGGGTTAGTTAGGAGCTAAACATTTGGCACAAGTGAAGTTCTAGTGGGATTAGAAAAATCTAGTTGGGAACTAAGTTAAGTCCAAGGTGGGTTAGTTAAGAGTTAAACACTTGACACAAGAGAAGTCCTTGTTGGGAACTACATAAAGGAAAATCTAAGTTGGTTAAGGGTTGACTGGACATTTGGTAAAGAAGTCCTAACATGTCCATGTTGACTGTATGCTAGGTAACAGGAGTCCCAACAAGTCATGGAAAGCTTTGAGTTGGATAAAAGAACCCTAAAACCAAGGATTAGAGTTGGACAATTGATTGATCCAAAGTCAATCGATTTGGTGATCGATTGAGAACTTTCCTCGTGAAATAAAAGGGCTCTAGATCAATTGGGTAATCGATCAAGAGCATCTCCAAACTATTGAGTAATCAATTGAGAGGAGTTTTTCATGAAACAAAAGGTTTATGGATTGATTGGATAATCGATCAAGAGTATCTCCAATCGATGGGGAGAAATCACGAATAAATAGTAGCTTCCCAGATCGATCGGGAAGGAGTTTCTTTACGAATAGAAGCCTCTTAATCAATCAGCTAATCGATTGAAAGTTATTCAATTGATTTCTGTAGGGCTTAATCGATTGGGAAAAATGGAAAAGAGTCGTTCAAAGGTTTAGACAACTGGATTCAATCTGATCTGATGTGGTAATTGATTAGGAGTAAGGTCAATCGATTGGGAACCCTAAATCAGCGCGATATAAAAGGATTTTGTGAAGGAATGAAGCCAACTCTTCTCCGCCAGTTCTTGAGATGTTGAGAAAGAAGTGATGCTGCATTTCCAACCGATCAAGAGACATTTTCAAGCAATAAGATAGCAAGATAAGCAAAATCTTAATGTAAAGTGGTTACTTTCATTTTCGCTTGTATTTTTGTTATATTTCTCGTGTTCGGGATTGTACGAGGTTTCTCTACCTTTGAATTGTTTCTAAGAATGAGTGTATTCATAGTGGAGTAGTGTCCATTGTATGGATCCTTGGATTAGTCACCTTAAGAAGTTGGAGACCAAGTTATTCAGAGGTGTTAGTACTGTGGAGTCTTCACTTCGAGTATCTGCTGCAAAATCATCATCGAAAAAGTGAACGAAATATTCCCCCCCCCCCCCCCCCCCTCTGGCTCTCAAAGTATCATAACAATGACCTTTTAAAGTTGAACTTATAGTTGTAGCAGCTATAGTTTTGTAGTTGCTAGAACGTGTATGCTAGGTAAATTTTGAGAGACTATTATTTTTGACCGGGTTGATCCATAAGACACACAATACATCAAAGTGAAGATATTTGAATGAGTTTCGATTTGATATATTGTGTGTTTCATGATTCAACCTGAATTAAAAGTTATGACCTTTTAAAGTTTACAACGTGCATATTACTAATCTTAGAGGACCAGCAATAAGCTATTGCTGACACGTTGTCGATCCTTTAAGATCAGCACCATGTTATAAACTTTAAAAAGTCATAACTTTTAATTCAGATTGAACTACAAGATGCATACTATATCATATCGAAGGTCTCTTAAAGAATTTCGATTTGATACATTATGTATTTCATGATTCAATCCGAATAAAAAATTATGACATCTCAAAGTTTACGATTTAACACATTATTATTAGTCTTTGTTGCTGATCTTCTGAAGACCAATAACACGTTGTTGTTAATTTTTTAAAGACTAACAACACATTGTTGTTGGTCATCTAAAGATCAATAACATATTGTTGTCAGTCTTCTAAAAATCAGCGACACATTGCAGTAGCCGAGAAATCATAATTGTTATAACTATAAGTTTTAACTTTTGATTTGGGTTGAACTAGGGGACGCATAATATATTAAACTGAAAATCTCTGAATGAACTTTGATTTGATAATTTTTTTTATTTTTGAATGTCCCAGGTTCATTAGTTGGTTTCATCCCAAAAATTGACTAATAGATCTAGAGAACTCAAAATGATATAAAATCATGATCTATGTGCTCTATTTCTCAAGACTAGAGAGCCATATCCTTAACCATAGATGTAATATACCGTATTAAGAGCAACTTTTTTTTTAAAAAAACCAATAATACAAATTCATTCCTTAATATGCCATACTCAATATCATTTTATAGAAAAAGTCATATGAGAAAGTATTATCAATAATTTAATTACCAATATATATTAAAATAATAATATTTTTAAGTACAAGTACAAGATTATTTTATAATATACTAAATAATAATTTACAATAAATAAACTAGTAACTATAATATATCAACAATAATAATAATCTAATAAAAAATAATTATCATACTAACATTAATTTACAACTGCTATACCATAAAATAGCAACAATAGTTTTATTTAATTTTATAACAACATCACACATTACAACAAATACACAAACAAGAGCACAATAAGTTAGAAAAAATAACAATTAGCTATATATATATATCAATAACAATTATGTAAACAGCAATAACAATAAAATATTATGAATATTTCTCTTCAAAATTTATAGTAAATCAGTCATGTTTGCGATTTTATTGTCTAAGAAGAGCAAAGTTCTACATATCACTCAATAAAAAAAATCAAATTCTCTAGTATTTTCAAATAATCTAGATGATTTTTTTGTAGTAAGATAACTCAAGTAGTCATCCTTGGTATGACTCTTACTTCAAATCTTTTATTATACTTACTCATTTGTAAGAAGAGATAAATATTATGCAAATAAAAGTTAAAGAGGTTTATGCTAATTCAGAAGAAAAAAAAGAATTAAGTAGGATTAGTGTTACTATAATTATAAGAATAAATAATCTCTTAGTATTATTATATAAATTTAGCACAAGATTATAACATTTTATAACATAATTTATTCCATGATTAACAATTAAAGAGGTTCTGATTAATTAAAGAGGTTCCTCTCTGGTATGTCATTTTTTCTCTATATTGTTTTCAAAAGGTAGAATATTTGAATAACAACAATAAAATATAAGAATAAAAAAAGAGTTAAACAATCGATATATTGTTAATGAGACTTTTACATATGTTAAGAAAATCAGTTTAATTCAAATAATTAGCTTGAAAGTTAAAGTTCTGTTACTGGACTTCATTAGCTTTGTTACCAAACTCCATCAACTCAGTCACCCTCGGTTGGGACAACTTGGACACTCGACTCCTTCAACTTGATTACCAAACTCCATCAGCTCAGTCACCCTCAGTTCGGGCAACTTGGTCATCTGGTCGACTCCTTCAGCTCGATTACCAGACTCCATCAACCTAGTCTCTTCAGTTCAACTATTCTCAATTGGGGCTATACATCCTACGTGGCTCACTGAGAACGCGGGGTGTATGGATAAGGAAGCAACAAAATCCTAGTCATGTAGCCATTTCTCCCGGAGGACGTTGACAGTGTAATCATTTTTCCCAGAGGACATGAGCAATGGAGTCGTTTCTCTCAGAAGACGTGGACAACATAAGTGCATAATGTAAGAGAGCACACTCATAGTCATAGCCCTTTAAAAAATCGCCTGCTTCTACGAGCACAGGTGCACATAGACATTCAAATTCTTCTCCTCAACCACTTGTTTTCCTTCTCCAACCCTAGTGTTAATTTTAGCGTTAGAGTGGCTATGTCGAGTTCAACCTTTCAACTGTGTACCTGTATTTACCTCCCTGAGACGTACGAAGGGAGCTGCTGACATGATGTGATAGTTTAATATTTTTTTGATGTTCATTTAAACCTTTTACTGAGTATTTATAGGAACCCGTCGCCACCGTGGTCTCTATAGTTTTTTTTACTCACAAAATCACGATTTTAAATAGGAACAATCTAAATCTACCGAAAGAAAAAGAACAACAGGATAAGAAAAAGGAAGAAATGCGAATTTTCAATTATAATACAGAAACTTCATGCATGTTTCCTGTTATCAGAGTCCTCAAGATCATCGTTCCACCAAAATATCTTCACATAATTCTATCAGAAAAACGTGAAATGAGATACCATTCCAAGTCACTCCTTCGAATTGGTTTTTTGTGCAGATTGCTTTGTCATGCATCTATCTATCAGCGTCTTGATTGTTGACGTAAAGCGAAACTTATTTTTCAGGCACAATGTCTTGATTGTTGACTAAGCAATAATCATATGTCTTCTATTTCTCAAGAGAATAATAACTTACGTCAAAGATTGAACATGTTCTCTGTATATAAATACATTGTTCTTATAATTAAGCTGACGATCAGTCTCAAGACATAGTCGAGTTGACATAAGTCGATGAAAATAATGACTATGGATCCACGTAGAATGTTCGGGATCAGCGCATGACTGTGCGCAGAAATACAGAAATTATAAGCTATCGATCGGACATTGAGACTTGAGAGAGAGAGAGAGAGAGAGAGAGAGAGAGAGAGAGAGAGAGATGGGCTGACGGCCGCAACGAGGGAATTTAACGTGGTTACGGGCTTGTATGGGCTTGAGCCGGCCCAAAATGTGATAGATGCTAGGGAGCGGCACCTAATTAAGGTTTCTTTAGTTGGCGGTTTGGTTTACCTTTCTTGCGAGGGGAAAAGGGACAGCGAGCATCGGCGTCCACGGGATAAGGTTGAGGGTTGTTTCCTAGGGTTTCTTCGTCGACGGAGACTCTCTCTGCTCTTTCTCCATCTTCGTCTCCATCTGGATCTCCTTGGAATCATGTCTAGGAAGCGGAAAACGGAGGCGACGCGGCTCGACGAGGTGGATCGGACGATGTATTCCACCTTCTGCAGCGCTGCCAACTCGCTCTCGCAACTCTATACGCAAGCCATGAATCAACAGAAGGTCTCCTTCCAGGCCGGCGAGCGCCACGCTCTGGTTAGACCTCTTTCTTGCCCGGCTCTATATTATTTTCATTCATGTCATGTATCATCAAATTACTTTGATTTCAGTTTATTATTAGATATCTTCATCTGATAAAATAAAGAGGCAAAGATGTTTAATCTCAGTGCGCATCCCTTTGCCAATGCGATAAGAACACGCTACTCTAAAATTGTCGAGGACACGCTTGACTGTAGGTGCTTTTATTTGTCTGTGACATTACTTTGCATATAGGCGTATGCCACGGACACCTATATACCTTCTATGATAACTTAAAGGATCGCATTGTGCATATAGCGGTACACCTGTTCTCTTTCTTCCAATAACGACCTTTCCATGGCTTGAGAAGATAGACTCGTTTCGATTGTAAATTACATAAGCAATACAGGAACAGTGCAACTCCTTTAAATTTAGTGCAAACTGTTTTGTTTTTGTTATGATGTCAAACACGAACTTTCACTTTGTTACTTCTCCATTTCTCTTTCTTTCTCTGCATGCATATCATCGTGATTTCAATTTTTGTGCTTGCCTCAACTATATGAATTTTATTTTAACATTGAGCTCTATACAAGGTTGTGACTAGTGATACTCCCATCAATTAAATCATTGTTACACTGATTAATATTTTCTCTCTCAGCGTTTTTATAATGTATATGTTTCTTATCTCCCTCTGGACTCTTCTTCCATTGTCATCAAAGTCATTCTGAAAGATGATGGTCAACCCACATCATCACACATCTATCCTTTCTCTAGGGTATTAGTCTACGCAAGGTGAGGCAACAAATTTTACTACTTGCACTGCACATGACTAATGCACATCCCCTTTCTAGTGGCACGCAAGGGAGATGTTAAGGTTGGAGTTGTCTGGTTAAAGGAAAGGAAAGGAAAGAGAAGTTATAGAAAGAGGGCTAAGAATGAATGATGGAACAGAAAACAAAAGGATTAAAAAGGAAGAGATTTGATGCTGACTTGTTTTACTTAAAAAAAGGTTTTTTTTCTTACTTAAAAATGTTGATTTAGTGCATGAATTAGCTTTCCAGGCAAGAGAAGAAAAGGAAGCAATTTGATGGAGAAAATTTGAAAAAAAATAATGTATTTTTGATAAACATGTCCTCATTATGGTGTCCAACTAGATTTCCATTTGATGTCAAATTTTTTGGAATGACTGAACTTGCACCATAATGAAAGTTTATATATGACATTATCACGTCACAAATACAATTATTTGAATACCATAATTAATTGTGACAACATAGTTTGTGTATCATTCATAAAATTGTTTTGCTTTAATACTGGTAAGTGCGAAATATCTCGAAATTATAGTTCTGTTGAAATGCTAACTCTTTTAAGATATAAGAGGAGTGAAACATAGTCCATATTTATTTTTAGCCATTGATGTGCTTGGCCTCTCACCTAGTCTTGGTTTTTGTTGTTGTTGATGTGCTTAGCTTTGCCTACTCAATTACTTGTTATTGTTTAGTGAGATTGTAATCTAATATATTTGGTGTTTTCAGTTGGAGATCTACTTATTATTCTCTTATCTTATATAAATAACAAAAATAATCTAATTTGATTAACTTGTTAGATCACTTTCCCCCTTCCCCAATTTACTCATGCTTTATTATAACTTTCATTGACAATAACCACATTTGAGCCTTTCTATTTCTTTAGTATATTCTTCTTTATCTGAAGCCTCGTGCAGTTTTTCAAAACTTGCATTGGTTAATTACTTAAGTATTGCTTCAATTCTTGTTGCGCAGGAAAAGCTTTATCAGTGGATGATGAGGAAGCAAGAGGAAGAGTCAAGGATTACCGTAGCTGATATTGTTGCCCATATTCAGGTTAATCATCTTTGAGATTTTTTTTTATCAGGTTCGATGAAGTTGCCTTTTTTCCATGCCAATTCTTTTAGTGTTTAATTTTCTGAACTTATATCACTACAATGGACCAACATGGAAATTGTTTCTGTTTTTGTGCTTGAATTTGATGGACCAACATGGAAATTGTTTCTGTTTTTGTGCTTGAATTTGATCCGTTTATGTTCATAATTGTTCACATTTTTTTCTTGATTTATTAGCTATAGTTGATGGGAGGTAACTATAAGTCCTTTAGTCTAATGAAGAATGATTTTACTCTGTTTGATCAAATTAATCATTAGAAAAAACCTTCTGTTACATGTTCCCTGAACTTAAAGTTAAGAAACTGAGGGGCATTCTTAGCATGGCTGGTTTATTTGTTAGTATTAGATGTTTCTAGAGTGTCTGATGTTATGCCTGCTTGGTTTCTACTGCTGTCGTTAGACTTTCATTCTTCACATTTTGAACTCCTAATGTTGCAGGAAGTGGACTTAAAGCGATGGTTTGATTCTTCAAAGTAGTGTTAGCTATAACTATAGGTTGCTTATGACCTGATTACATGTGAGCCAAGTATATAGAATTCTCAGAGTTGTATTGTCAGATCAATACCTATACTTTTTAAAATTGAGTTGCCCCTCAGAAATCATGAAGATTTTCATCAAAATCCTTTACCATGACACTTCCTACACATCTAAAGGAATTAATTGAAATATCTAATATTTGCAAGGACACAGTGAAAGCAAACGCATTCCTCAAACTAAATGACTTGATTGGTTTCTTAGTGTTGGATCCTGCATAAAGCTTCCTTAAAAAATTGAATAGTGGCTGTGATGCCTACATGTAACTATTCTAACTTGTATTGTCAGATATCATCCTCATAGCACATTCACCCGAATATAATTTTTCGTTGCAATTTTGGTTGCATGTGGCATCCTTTTATTCTGCTATGTGGTTGCGTCATCTTTTAGTTGCCTTTGCTAAATCCTTTTGTTGGAACCATTTTTCTACAAGCATTTCCCTTTATTAACTGTTAGAGGAGTTTGTTGTATTAATCGGATATTCTTTTGACAGAATGAGATGGATTATGCTGTAGATGACGCAATCGGTTCCAGGTCATCCCAAACAACAATGCAGATGACAAACTCAGGCATCCACCATCTGTCCGCTTTGTTTGGTCCGCCAACTGCAGGACTTGCCCCTCGAAGTGCTCATTCTGATTTCTCAAATGCTCTTTCCAGTCCTGTACGCAGAAGCCTTCAGCCATTTCACCCTGATCATGGAGGAGGATTCTATACCAATGGTGGTGGCCTAACAACCGCAAATACTGAATCGAGAAACCATGACCCTTGTCAAAACCGTGAAGCTAATTCTCTCGATTCAAACTATTCATCCATGGATATTCACACAGATAGTCCACCTCGGGGATCTTACTGAGGGATGAATGGTTTGATCATAACTAATGCAACCTTGGGCCCCCTGTTCTTCAATTTGAACCGAGGATATGGTTAAGGATAGAAATATATATACCTAGCAAACTCTGATTATTCTTTCTTAGCAATGCATGTGTCATACAATGCTAATCATATGTAATGAGAGTACTTATATCTTATTTTATTTAAGGGTAGTTTAGCTATTTGAATGGTTGGTGAGTACATGTTATATATGGAATTATTTATATTTGGTGATTTTTATATGGATCGTAGTTCATGGATGGCTTGAGCTTATCTAAAAAAGTGAGATGAAGTTTGTTGATACATTTTTACTGTCACACCTGCTAAAAAACATCATAAAGGTATACAAATGATTGTTTTATTTAATACAAATGTGATGATTGAATTTCTATTAATTCCCTTCAAACCATTCCTAGCAACAATGTCCTTCTACTGTTCTACTTAGGAGGCTGCTTGGTTACCTCCCTCCATTTCGATTGGGGCCGAAGGGGCGTTTTGGGAGAATGCAATTGAAATTTGGGTGTTGTTTTATGAATGGGGACAGTGTGGCTTTTATTTATGTGAAATTAATACTTTCAGCTTTAATTTTCCAAAGTTTTCACGCGTGTGTGACTTTGTGAAATTTCTTTAACCGTATTAAATTTTACCAATTAAAAAAAATACAGCTGTGTCAAAAATCTCTGTGTATCTAATTCTCATTTGAATTGGAAAATAAATAATGAATTAAATATCGAACATGGAATGATTGATAAAACTTTCTCATTGGCTATTCAAATAAATCGAAAATACTTATTATAGATGTCTAAAAAATTTAATATTTCATGGTTGCATATTCTATTTAAAGAAAAAATATTTACAAATATCCCATAGTTAGAAATAGAACCGTGAGTATTTGAGAAAATAAAATAAAATATATTTAACATAAGTAAACTCTTTGAAATTAATATGTAATTAACTGTAGAATTTTTTAAATGAGAAAATTATTATCATTATTTTTTAAAATTTCTATTACATTTAATTGAAGAGTTAAGGACAATATCACAAGATTTTTTTGACTACGTAAATATATTTTTTAATTAAATTTATTTTTAATCAGTCAATTTAAAATTTTAAGAGAAAATAACTAGATATTAATTTTAGTAAACTATATTCTATCTATTTTTTATCATTTGGTCGCGGATTTTAATAACCTCTTATCTATTATTTAAATTAAAATTTTGATAAAAAATAAGTATATAACAATTTTAGTCTAGTCCTCTTAAAAACATAGTTAAACTGTAATTGTCTCCTGGAATACATTTATATATTTAGATTCAAATTTTAATCAAAACTACTATATCTCTATTTTTTATATTTTCCCTTTAAAACTATTTATATTTAATATTTTTATCTATAATTTATCAAGTAGTTTTTTAAAAAAAATATAATATAATTTAAATAATTTAAAATTATTTTTTAAAAGATATATTTTAAATAATTTTTAGTTTTTTTTTAAATTTTAAACTCATGTACCAAAATTGTTACCCTAGTTTACTTAGAGTTAAATGACTGATGTAATTGCGTTAAATGGGTGGAGAAAGGTCTAATCGTTAGTTTAATTTACTATATCAGATTCCATTAGATATGCTTTAACTTAAAAAGATGTTTTTTTATTCTATTTTTTTTCAAAAAATGTTTGTGTTTATATTATTGGCATATATTAGTATTCAATCCAAATAAAAAAAATCACTTTGCAATAATTTCTGACAAATATGATAACATTATCATGATTTTTATTATGTTGTTTTTCATATAAATAGTTTTAAATCGCATGAACTTGTTTAAATATTAGGAAGTAAAAACTCCTAATATTCAATTTAAAATCCTCTAACCCTACACGCTTCGACTTCCTTCTTCGTATTGTTATGTTAACGGATCGGATTTTTCTATAACTATCGTTCATTGATATTCACACCCTATTTGACCGAGCGCTGATCCTTAAATTGTTCCAGCTACTGGATCGGACAATAAGCAAAAGGAGCGTTATTTTATCAAGTCCTTGTTAAAAGGTCGAAACCCTCCGTCGCCCCCGATATCCTTCTTCCTCTTCACTCACATTTCTCTCACGCCATCGCAGACGGCAGCTCCGCCCGCGACATCGCACCTCCGGTCCGCCATTTCACAGGTTCGGGTTCCTCCCTCTCCTTTCCCTCCTCTTCCTCTTCTCTCTTTCTCGTTTTCTCCTCAGCTCCGTCTTTCGTCGCCTCTCTTGCAGTCGTTTTACTTCTCGCCGTCTTATCTCTCTCTTTTTCCCGCTCTCCGATCGCGATCTGTTTTCTCTTGCTCCGGTTTTCTCTTGCTCGCGCGTTGTCATTGAGTAGACTTGGGATTTGGGGGAATCGAGAGGCTGGACTCTGGAGCTCGGGAAAGGGGGCGGCAGTGCTCGAGACCTGCTGGGTCGGTCGATTCCGGGTCGGATTTTTCAAGATTTTACCCGACAAGGGCTAATTGGATCCTTGCCTGGCATTGTCAAAATTGCCGGGTCCACCAACTCCTGAGGTGTAGATTTTATTAGCTGTTTTGGCCCCCGTAAGCTCCCCTTTTTCGTCAGTTAAACTCGCGATCCTGGCCGTCTGCTGCCGCGTGGACCGTTGATACGAGTTCGGTGACACAAGCTGCCTCGCGAATGCCCGACGCCTTCTTATCAAATCGGCTCTCTTTTCGACTTCTCGCTTTCTCGCTCTCGCCCATTCCCTCTCCCTTTTTCCGCCTTCGCACCCCGGAAACCCTAGCACTTTCCCCTCCTTTCGTCCTCGTCGTTTCGTCGTCGCCGGCGTAGCCTCTCCTCTTCTGGATCCGTGGCCCTCTTGCTTCTGGGCGCTTTCTGTGGTGGGTTCCTTCGAGGATCGGTATCTCACTAGCTCTCGGCGTCTGGTTGCAGTAGCGCTCGGCGACCCTGCCACAAGGCGCTGTTTCTTTGTCCTACGGTGCCTTGTCTCCGCGTCGGACCACTTTCGATTTGTTTATCTGGTACTGTTCTCTCGCACTGAATATTGAACTTACCATTCCTCGGTGTTTGGGCCTTTCGTCGTGTTTTACTTTTTCTATTTTTTATGGCGGGTGTTTCTTATTTTTGAAAATTGTTATAAGACGCCGAGTAAATGGTGAGATGTGTTTAGAACGTGTGGCATGCAGATTCAGATTATAGTTATCTAATATTCTTTCTACTGGGTTTTTTTTTCATGATCATTTGCAAATTCTTCTCTTATTGTTTGGGATTTACCTCTTTTTTTTTTCTGTGCGTGTTATTGGATTTTGGTTTGTTTTTCTTGTTCATATGCTTTCTTGATAGCTAAACTAGTTTTGGTGTATTCTTTTATTTTCATTTTATTCTTTTCCTCCTATATAATGTTAAATTTCAAAGCAATTGTTATTAGCGTTTTACACACTAGCAAGGCCCAAGCTTTTGGAGTGCATCAGTCGTAATTCTAATTGGATCGATGTTCTCTCTTATGATGTGGCTGTTTTGTTACTACCTGGCATCATTTGTTGAGACCACTTCCTGGTAGTGGTAGATGAATTGCACTGCTTTTGGTTTAATCCTCTTTGATTCACAGTAATAAAGATCTCTATTTCTACCTTTCTTCTTGAGCTTATTCTTAAAACTTTTGATCTTCTACAGGATTGTTGCATCAGCTTCTTTCTCATTCTGATTTGAACATCCTATTCACGAGTAATTTTCATATAAGCATGAAAGCGGTCATGTTAGTTGTGATTATGCATTTTTCATTTAAATTGTACTATTTACATGAAATTCAATGTTTAAATTTTATAACATGATTTGAAGGAATATTAATATTTCAGTTAATGTACTATTAACTTTTCTCACAGGAATGTTTTTCTGTTTTAATATCGCTTGTTAAACTTTTCTTTCAGTTAATGTTCTATTAATTTTCTGAATTATGCTTTCGCAGATTTCTTACATAATGAGGTAGTTACCTGCAAGAAAATATTATCATGGCCTCAAAGGGTCCCAGATCAAAGTTGGATCACGAAACAAGAGCAAGGCGTCAGAAGGTTATACTTAAAATTTCTCAGCCATTAGCATTCATGCTTGTGTTTTATCCATTCTTATCATTATATGGTATTTTTGATGGAAATCTTTCCAGAAGCTTTTCACATTGCATACACTTACAAGTATCAACTTACTATAAATGCCAAAAATGATGATAGTTAGTTGCCTACTTTATTTTCAGGATAAAATTTAGTTCAAAAATCATGTAGATTCTTATGTGTTTGTGTGTCTCTGACATGACTAACTTTATTCATACAAAGTAATCATCTTAAACTCTTAACTATTAAATAAGTAAATAACATTTGAAATTTGGAAGATGCATTAACTCTTATCTATAATCTACTAGACATTTCTGTTCAAAATTTGTTATGTTATTGAAATCTCTATCCTATATGTGTCACTTACAAACATCTACCCAAGCTTTAAAGTGTTATGTGCTAATCTCTTGTTATCCTGTACTGCTTCATACCCCCTTCCTGCTATTGCATCTTTCCAGTGGTCACCCTCTTTGTTTTTGTAATTTTTTTCCCTGAAAGATGTTGCCAACCAGGGACAACTAGTTGTTCTTCTCCTTCCTCATTTCTAGCGGACCAAAGTCAAATCATCCTTTAAACCAACAAGATAAGAATTATTCACTTCCCTCTTCATCCGACTGCAAGCGTTGTGATCTGCAGTGTGCATTCGTCATCAAGATCCTGTACACCTCCATTTACCTAAGTGATCAAAAGATTTTATAGAGTTATTCAATTTTGCGCTTTAGGAAGAACACACTTTCCAAAAGGATATTAATCTTATGTACTTATCATGTCAATGATGATCTACATGAGAAGTAAAGAAGAATAAACAATTATTTTACTGCTAATTAGATTTTGAATTACTGTAATGAAATTTAGTATGGAGTCTTTACGCTATGGACCAGAGTATTAGGAAAGTTTCTTTTATTGGGCATGGTTCAAATAAAGCGTCTTATAGATTGTGTGTATTTGGAAACCGCCTCTTGCAAAGCAGGGTAAGGCTGCGTAACCCTTCTCCTGGACCCACATTGGCAGGAGCATTGTATGCTGGGCTGCCCTTTATAGACCATGCGTATAGAATTAGACCAAGTTTTAAAAAGAGCTTAAGGGGGCGTTTGGTTCTTTCCTAGGAATAGGAATCGGAATGGGAATCATTGTATTGTGGAATGGGAATGGGTATGAGCATGGATATCACTCTTAAAAATAATGTTTGGTTAGTTGTATATCTTCTATCGGAATAAATCAAAGTTTCCTTTTTTACCCTTAAAGGAAAATAAGAGAAAAAATTAGATGTGAGAGAAAGATGAATGTGAGAGAAAAATATGATGAAAGAGAATGATGAGAGAGAAAGTATTATGAGAGAGAAAGTGTGGTAAGAAAGAATGAAGAGAGAGAAAGTGTGATGAGAGAAAATGAAAAAAAAAGAGTATGATTGGAGAGAGCATGATGAGAGAAAATATGATGTGAGAGAAAGTATGATAGGAGAGGATGAAGAGAGAGAAAATATAGTGAGAAAAAAATGAGGAGAGAGAGTGTGATGAGAGAGATTGAGGAGAGAGAAAGTATGGTGAGAGAAAAAAGAACAGTGAATATGAAAAAATGTGGAACCGCCACATCAGCGGCCCCCCTAGAGCCGGTCCCACGGATATGGAGGGAGGTAAATGCAGGTACACAGGTGGAAAGTGCATGGCGGAGACGTTAACCCCAGGATCGACCCCTGGACCTTTCAGCCACAGAACCATGCACTCCCCATCTGTGCTACGCCCTGGGGACAAAAAAAAAAAAGAACAGTGAATATGATGGAAGAGATTGAGGAGAGAGAAAGTATGATGAGAGAGAAAGTGTGTTGAGGAAAAAAGGAGTAAGTGTGATAAGAGAGATTGAGGAGAGAGAAAGTATGATGAGAGAGAAAGTGTGTTGAGGAAAAAAGAGGAAGTGTGATAAGAGAGATTGAGGAGAGAGAAAGTGTGATGAGAAAAAAGAGAAAAGAGAGTGTGATGGGAGAGATTGAGGAGAGAGAAAGTGTAATGAGAAAAAAAGAGGAAAGAGAGTGTGATAGGAGAGATTAAGGAGAGAGAAAGTGTGTGATAAAATGATGAGAGATAAACTATGATGAGAGAGAAAATATAATGAGAGAGAATAAGGAGAGATAAGTGATATGAAAGAAAAAATAAATAAATATATTTTGATATTTGATATTAATGGAGAAAATTTTAGTTTTAAGTCAAGGGTATTTTTGGAATAATGGAATATTTTGATTGATGAAAATAGGGTAATGGCTCATTGAAGGGGAGGTACATGGGAATGAGTCATTACCCAATTTCAAGGATTCATTCCCTTATTTGTATTCCTATTCCTATAATCCAAACATTAACAATGGGAATCAATGATTCCCATTCCCATTCCCCATTCCTATTACCCTAAACCAAACGCCCCCTAAGTTTATGTGTAGTGTATTTCCATCAATGGTGCACCAAGCAAGTCTGATCTCAAACACTTCTTTTATCCTATTGTATCCTTTATGTGGATTGCCAAAAAAAATCATCAATATTTTTTGTAATGCTAAAAGGCAAAAAATTCTCAATATAGAAAATTTTCTCAAGTGAGATGATCTGTTGGAATGAAAAAGAGTGTTTTTGTAATGCTAAAAGGCAAAAAATTCTCAATATAGAAAATTTTCTCAAGTGAGATGATCTGTTGGAATGAAAAAGAGTGTTCTATGAAACTTCTTTTCTTCCATTTCAAAATTTTTGCAAACAACATTGTCTTCTCTTAAAAAATACTTGATCTTGATGGATGCTTGTTCCTGAAAAAAAGGAATACAATTTTTAGATTATGTTAACTAGTTGCATCAAAATCTCTAACTACGCAGCATAGTTTTGATGTACTTCTAAATGTTAATTGTCTTTCTTGCCTATTTTGTAGGCGCTTGATGCGCCAAAGGAGCCTCCTCGACCAAAGGCCCATTGGGATCATGTTTTAGAGGAGATGGTTTGGTTATCCAAGGTAAGCTTATAACTTTTAATGTTTGTATTCTATCACACAACACTTTTTTTCCCCTTCAGGAACCTATATCTTTATTATTTCCTGCATTATTGTTTCATTCTTAATAGGATTTTGAATCAGAAAGGAAGTGGAAATTGGCTCAGGCAAAGAGGGTTGCAATAAGAGCTAGTAAGAATGTTGTGGATTATGCCACTAGGGAAGAGAAAAAAGTGAAGGTTAGATTTGTTATTACATATATTTCAATAAATGATGTGCAGTTTTCATTTATTCATTTTATTCCTTTTAAGATTTGCATGTAGCCTGATAATATCATTTCTTAAATTCAGGAAGAAGAGCAACGTCTGAAGAAAGTTGCACTCAATATATCAAAGGATGTAAAAAAATTTTGGACAAAAATAGAGAAACTAGTAAGTTTGTTTTTTCTATTTTATAAATAATTTAGTCTTGGCTCTTTTTCTTTCTTTGTTCTCTGACAAATTAATGAATTATGGGTGTTTGATTTAGGTTCTCTATAAGTATCAATTGGAAGCAGAGGAAAGAAAGAAGAAAGCGCTTGATAGGCAGCTTGATTTTCTTCTTGGTCAAACTGAAAGGTTGTATATATATATTTCTGTGCACATTCTACTGCTTTATGAATTTTTGCATACAACTTCTCTGCACACCACAATATGATAACTTTGAGGTATGTGTATTTCTACCTTATCTCACAGGTACTCCACAATGCTAGCAGAAAATCTTGTGGATATGCACTATTCTAAAACAGTAGATGTAGACTCAAAAATCAAGGATGATGAAACTGTGAACAATCAAATGGTCAATACAATTGGTACATCAAATCTTGATATTTGATTGTTTATCACGTATGTTTACTTTCTTTTTATCACAGTAAAGTTTACAGTTTGTTTAACAGCAACTCAGTTGGATAAGGTGGAGAGTGACATTGACTTTAGTATCAGATCTGCGGATGATATTGTAAGTTTCTTTGGTGATGAGTTGACTATGTGTATTTATTCTGCTAGAATGTGACTACTTCATGTAGTATTTTAGGTAATGTTCTATTTATTTTTTGGGTAGCAAGGCTTATCAGTGATGTAGGTCAATTTTGCTGGATGAGATACATTTAGTCTTTCCCGATTGTTAGGGATCTATCTAGGACTTGTAATATTTTTGCTGTTCTATTGAGATCTTTCTCTTCTTGAAGATAACAGTAAGACAATGGGTTTATGCCAATGAAGTTAATGCCTAAGTTAAAGACATTATCGTAGATAAGATGAGGTTGCTCTGTGGTAGTGAGTAGCTGCTGAATTTTTGTAACTATGGGCTGTGGAGGAATGTGATGATGGCAATAAAGTTGTGGACATATATATACTTTTTAAATTTGACTAAGGTCTGGGTGCAACCATAATAGCACTGATGCATCATATCCCAACCTAATTTTAAAGAAAAAGCATTTATTGGTTGAGATTTGTGCTAGGATGAGTGACTCCCTCAAAGATGTTTTGTTGCTAAACAGAAACGGAACGTATCTACAGTTTAGGTGCTTATGAAAGTGTCACTGAGCTAGAATTCTGGGCCATAGATTAGTTTGATGGCTAAAAGGATTCCACATCATAAATCCTCAATATAATCACATTGACTAGAGTCTATCACAGGTCAACTATATAAAAAATTACATGCTCCAAATTGATTTGATGACCCTTTCACTATGTGCAGCTATCAGCCTATCATGAGTCGCCTAGTATGCCATACCATAGATTTTTGTGTGACAGATGGATCATGTCAAGTAATATGTTCACGTATCATCATCATTCATATATTTAGCATGCAACTCTAATCTACATAGTTATGATAGTATGAGTTCGATATATGTACATAACTAATTATAACGATAGAGATAAATGGTGTTAGAGCAAAGCAAAGAAGAAAGTCAAAATGGTAATATCTGTTTTCTAATTAGGGGTGGTATCTGCAATTTGCAGCCCTTCTCAGACATGTGGATCAAACCCTAATCTATAAACTTCGTGATATAGACTTGAATCTTAGATTAAATTACACACAATATGTGGCTTACCGATAATGTTTCTTTGGACACCTTTGAACTGCTGATCTTGATTAGAATAGATACACAAATACAACTGCTAACTTGCTGTTGGAATCAGCCTTCACAGGTCTACTGATCTGTGTTACATATGGGCAACTATATCAATCCAGATCAACCATGTTAAACATGGCTGGTACCATATCCAACTAGGATGTTAAGAATAAGCCACAATATCCAAATATAACATTACATTCTGGGTCCATTTCAGACAAACAACTGATCCCCCACTGGCAGTGTCATCATAGCTTGTTGGTGACAATGTAAGCACATCTTACTTCCTTAAAAGTGTACATTCTTAGTGTCCATTTCGGACAAACAATCAATCCCCAGTAGCAGCATCATTGTAGCTTGTTGGTGACAACGTGAACACACCGTACTATCCTAGGAGTTGAGTGACTTGGTGTTGTAGATCGTTTCCTGCATTACCAATACTTGATCCCTTTTGAAATGAGGTAGTATCGATCACCTACCATGTAGCGACAAAGGATTTTATTTACATACTTGTTTGATCTCCACGATGGCCAAACTACCTATTCTGACCAAGTTTACCCCCATCACCATAACAGTACAAATAAAAAAAATAGTCAATCTTCTATCTCCCATTCGCACTGCTGTTAAACCTTTTGAATTAGGGTTTGTGCATGGATAATCATGCTAATAACCACCTTTGGTGGAAGAGATCTTATTTCGAAGGAGCCCATATGTAGGAGAAACTTGGCAAACACTGCTGCAACTAGGATCTTCCAGAAATGTAGATCCATCGTAGATTTACTGCTAACTGTGCGGTCAGTACTGAAGCTAGCCTGCTAAATCTTGACTTCACTGTTAATCAGATCTTGTTGAAGGGTTCACAAGTTAGGGGGATTGAGATGCAGTGAAATCTGTTCAAGCCAGTCTAGTTTGTTTCCAGTTAAACCTGTTCAAGCCTTAAGCAGCACATTTGAACCCCTAATAACACACTATTTAGTTCTAAATTATCCCTAGGTGTCCAAACCCACATACCAAAGTCAGTTCATTAGCATTACGTCTAAACTTTGATCAAGCCAATTTCCAATAAACCCCCAGGTTGGCTAGGTATAAGCCTCAACTATGTTTAATAAACTCAAATTATAATCAAAGTATCAATCAAATTTAGACATAGCACTATATTTCCTTTTCCTACCTTAAATGTACTAAAATTTGTTTTATCTGAAACACAGGATATTTGTGCTATTTGCTTATTACCTGAATTTTGTGTTATTATTAATTTAAGTGAAAAGTCTTTATTTCTTTGATCATTGTGCTCTGGTCCATTTTTTGCTATCACAGGAAGATGATGACCATGCTATTGTGGTAGATGAAGCTCATATTAATGAGGAAGAGAAGAGAGAGGAACTAGAGGCCTTGAAGGTTGAAGCTGATCTTTCATTTGAGGACCTTCACGAATTTCACTCAATAAATAACTGTAAGCACAAACTTGAAGTTTACTACGTGACAACGCTAATTAATTGCTGCCTTTTGCCTATTAATTCCTAATTTGTTGATGAACATAAATTTTCTCAGTTAGCACGAAAAGGAGTCCCGATTTCGATAAAAGCTCAACTATGTTTGTTGAGCAAAAAGATCAGAGTAAGGGTGAGATGTCAGTAAGTTGAATGATCATCAATAAATTAAACCAAATCTCTATCACTGAAGCAATTAATTCTGTTTGTTAGTGATTCTGCAGAATACTGGAACCATGTTAATGGGTCCAAAAATGTTTCAGAGAGTTTGTTGCGTAATTCTTATTGTTCAGAAAATGTGGATCATCCTACACCTGGAATCAATCATGCACAATACTTTATAAGTCAGCTCTCGCATGTGAGTTGCATTGACTCTTTTCTGCTTCTAAATCATGGTTTCGTATTTGGGTCAGACTGGTTATCATCTGCTAAATTGTAAGGGGTTTGATTATTCATATATAACCTGCAACTTCGTGATCTATTATTTTTTTATTTTAATTATTTTTTGTGATTTTGACAAATTAGTACCCCACTCACACATTATACTTCCCATCAAGCAACTTGTTAAAATTGACATCATCATTGTCTCCTTATGATAATTAATCTATTTAACTTACAAATTTATGGCAGAGAGAAAGTAATGGTAATGAAGACATTTCCTCCTTTGAAGGACAGTTAACTATCAAGAAATCACATTCAAATCCTTGTTCAGAAAATGTCGACTCATGTGAAGAGGGACATCCAAATCTCGATGTCAGTGATGATGTGGTGAGACAATTTACTTATTGTTAATGTGTAATTGCTGCTTTCTTTGTGTAAAACTATTTTATTCTTTTTCTGCTTTAACTACTGCAAAAATACATTGACACGGAGACTGTTCTTTCAATAATATTTCCATTATTGTAAATTATTAATATTTCAGTTTTTTCTGTAAGCTTTTTGAAATGCATATTTTGGTGGAGTACACTCACAACAGCAAACATTGGTGGAAATGACTTGAGTTCTTAGTTTTCTTTGAGAAAAATTGACCTGGCCTGAGTTTATTCATCTCATCCTGCAAAATAATCCTGAACTCGAACCTATGGGAATAATTCGGGTTGGTTTTTGTTTCAATTTTTATTCCTAATTTCATAGTGTTTTTACTCTTTTTCTCTCTCCATATTCAATTTTGCTTTTCATATATCATATAACTATTAAACTCATGCATATATAATATATGTAGAATCAGGTCGAGTTCATTTTTTAGGTTTTGTAAACCAATACTGGACTCTAGTCTGATTTCAACTTTTCAAGATCCAAAACCCTAAAATAGTGGGCTACTTTGGATCAATTTTCTGGCCTATTCAGTGTCACTGGATTTTCTGCCCACTCCTAGATATTGTGTAGTACACCAGTAAGTTGCTTAAGGTGGCGTTTGGTTTAGAGGTTTGGGAATGAGGTAATGAATTCATTCCCAAACCTTGTGTTTGGTTGATGGGAATGGAATCAAGATTTTGGAATGAAACCCAAAAATTTGGGTATGGATGAAATCCACCCCCTCCCTTGGGTTTTGATGGAATGAGAATAAAAATTAAGTTTTGGATGAAAATATCCTTAGTATATTTGTTTAATTTTTCTTTCATTTCACTCTCTCTCCTTGTTCTCTCTCCTCATTCTATCATCATATTTTCTCTCTCAATATACTTTCTCTCTTCTTATTTTCTCTCTGTATTCTCTCTCATCACACATACTCTCTCTTCATTCACTCCTCATTTTTCATCATACTTTCTCTCTCTTCAATCTCTCTTACCATACTCTCTCTTCATATTTTATCTCATCACATTTTCTCTCTCTTAATTCTCTTCCATCACACTTTCTCTCCTCATTCTCTCTCATCACATATTCTCTACCATTTTCTCTCTGTATTCTCTCTCATCACACACACTCTCTCATTATTTTCTTTCTCTTCATTCTCTCCTCATTTTTTTATCATACTTTCTCTCTCCTTAATCTCTCTTATCATACTCTCTCTCTATATTTTCCCTCATCACACTTTCTCTCTCTTTATTCTCTTCCATGACACTCTCTCTCTTCATTTTTCCCATCACACTTTCTCTCTCATCACATTTTCTCATCATACTTTTTCTTCTCAATCTCTCATTTTCTTTTATCACATTTTTTCTCTTTTTCATTTTTTCCCATCACTCTTTCTCTCTCAACACACTTTCTCTCTCATCATACTTTTTCTCTTCTCAATCTCTTGTTTCATGCTCTCTCTTCTCATTTTCTCTCATAACATTTTTTCTCTCTTCATTTTTCCCATCACACTTTCTCTCTCATCAAACTTTCTCTCTCATCATATGTTTCTCTCACATTCAACTTTATCTTCCATCTAATTTTTTCTCTTATTTTCCTCTAGGGTAAAAAAGAAAATTTAAGTTCATTCCGATTGAAAATATTCAACTAACCAAACATTATTTTTAGGAATGATACTCAAGCTCATACCCATTTCCATTCCACAATACTATGATACCCATTCCCATTCCAATTCCTAGGAGAGAACCAAACGCCACCTAAGTGTCCATTTTAAAAATTTACTATCCTTTGGCACTACCAATAGTGGAGAATTGGGTTCCCATACAGAAGGTTGCAAAGATTGATAAGGAGAATGATTATAAGTAGAAATTCATTTAAGATTTTTAGTTTTAACACATTCGTTCCATACTTGTTTTATTTATTCTTTAAATTGAAGATAATTTTGATCAAATTCTTCATCTTTGACAAAGAAACCTTTTTTAAGCTATCTGCTTGTATGATGTTGACCTAGATCCACTGGTTTGTGCATGCTCAAAATAAGGGTGCTTTTCTTTTTCAAGGCATATTTTACTTATTTACTTAGATTCATTCTTTTCTAATTATCAAATGTGCAGTTATGGATTGTCGATGATACTTTCTCTTTGCTGATGCAATCCTGAAAAATTAACATAGTTTTTTACAGGATGATATGGATTACAATCTTGTAGGAGAAGAGAAGGTATGATAACTTGTGTATGCAAAATTAATATATTGCAAAGTTCATTTGCTTCAAAATATTGTTTTGTTTATCTAAGCAAAATTTATAGTAGTATTTTGTTCATGCTCATTCATAGTAAGCTGTATAGGATCTATGTGCATGTTATGGTTTGAAATACTGGTTTCTGTGATTCATGTGGGGCAAGATTATTTTTACTATTTTTATTTTTTAAAATATCTTCTTGGTGACTTGTGATCTATGCATTAGTTTGCTACTGGAATATCAATTTCACATATTTACAAAGTTGGCTAGAGAGCGGTATTGAAACACTAGTAATTCACATTTGGATTAAAATAGACTTTGATATACTTTTTAATGTGCTGAGGACATTTTGGAGTGGTAACTCTGAGAATAACAAAATATTATGTGTTTTGGCGATTTGCGCAGTTCTGTTTTACAAATTTGCTGGAGAGAATACTGGTGAATGAGCTAAAAAAATCAAAATATGGCATGTTTCTGGGTTATCAGAAACTTAGAATGCGCAGATGATCAGTCTCTTGATCAATTAATAAAATATAATAGATCTATTACAGTTTGTCAAATCCGATAGGTGTTCTATACTGTAAGAAATGATGCATCTGATTATTTACTTTTTTTTTTTTCCATTTTCTGTCTCTGCCTATTAGCAAACACATCAACTCTTGTTTCCTATTTGTTTGATTTAGCTTTGGTTGTATTACTTGTGTCTAGGATGATGAGGTGACAATATCTGAAGAGGAAAACTTGGCAAAGAAAGAAGTTGCTAACCATCTTGAGGAGGTACAAGTTCCTTTTGGGATTTTGTTGTGCTTTTGTTCTATTTTCAAGATACCTGCAGCAACTTTGCCAACTAGTCAAATAATTTCATTGATCAAACCAAATTACATGATGTGCTATACTGGCCTATTATATAAGAAACATGGATGATTCTGATATTTCTCTAGGTTCGTGTAATTAATAATTCTGCAAAAATCATTGTATGTAATTAATCTCTGCAAAAGCAGGTTGAATTTTCATGAATATCGACACATCTCTTCCCTGCTATCTGATCTGTGTGGCAGATGTGTCCCTTTAATTTACTGGTAGGTCAGTATTAGAGGATCTTGTTGCTGCTTTAGTTCTATTCCATGAATTTAAAACTTATAAATATTGGTGACTTTAAACGGTGGCTATGCTATTTCTCCGCTGTCTATAATCTTCCAATGTTTAAAGAGTATAATTTCTTTTCATAAAAAACAAAAAACTTCCATCACTTTTTTTGTGGCATTGGCTGCTATGTTTCATTATCTGCTGATAGTTCTCAAGCAGCCTGCTTTTCACAGATAAAATTACTGCAAGAAGAGAGTGAAATCCCTATTGAAGAGCTGCTTGCAAGGTACAAGAAGGTATGATTTTTTTTAATGGTCTTTGTGAGTTAGTAATGCTTTTCGACAAACTGATGTCACTTCCTGATTGCTGGTTTAGGTTTCATGCATTGATGATGGTACAGAGAAGTCCGAATGTTCTTCCTCTGGTTCTGATGATCAACAAGATTGCTCAGTGAATGAGGACGTTCATTACAAAACCAAATTGATTGATGGTGCACAACAACAGGACAATCACCCAGATCTTGACGAATCAGAATCTGTTTTGGAAGAGATGAAGATAAATCATGGTAGCATAGTAGAAGGGAAGGAGAGTGAAATTATAATTTCTGATGCTGCAGCTGCTGCAAGATCAGCTCAACCAACTGGAAACACTTTCTTAACTACAAAAGTGCGGACAAAGTTCCCTTTCCTTATTAAGCATCCTCTTCGTGAGTATCAACATATTGGCCTAGATTGGCTCGTAACAATGTATGAAAAGAGGTTAAATGGAATTCTAGCAGATGAAATGGGTTTAGGTAAGACAATCATGACAATTGCTCTTCTTGCACACCTGGCCTGTGAGAAAGGAATTTGGGGTCCTCATCTCATTGTGGTACCAACCAGTGTCATGCTCAACTGGGAAACTGAATTTCTCAAATGGTGCCCTGCGTTTAAGATACTAACCTACTTTGGGAGTGCAAAAGAAAGGAAGCATAAACGGCAGGGTTGGTTAAAACCTAATTACTTTCATATATGTATAACTACCTACAGGCTTGTTATACAGGATTCAAAAGTATTTAAGCGAAAGAAATGGAAATATCTTATTCTGGATGAAGCTCACCTGATTAAGAACTGGAAATCTCAAAGGTGGCAGACTTTACTAAATTTTAACTCTAAACGAAGAATGCTGTTGACTGGAACACCATTGCAGAATGATCTTATGGAACTTTGGTCCTTGATGCATTTCTTAATGCCTCATGTTTTTCAGTCTCATCAAGAATTCAAAGATTGGTTTTGCAATCCTATATCTGGCATGGTGGAGGGCCAGGAAAAAGTTAACAAAGAAGTCATTGATAGATTGCATAATGTACTTCGTCCGTTCATTTTAAGGCGCTTAAAAAGAGATGTTGAAAAACAACTGCCAAAGAAGCATGAGCATGTGATTTATTGCAGGCTTTCTAGAAGGCAAAGAAATTTGTACGAGGATTTTGTTGCCAGCTCAGAAACTCAAGCAACATTGGCAAGTGCTAACTTTTTTGCAATGATCAGTGTTATAATGCAGCTACGCAAAGTTTGTAATCATCCAGACCTTTTTGAAGGCCGCCCAATTGTGAGTTCATTTGACATGCCTGGTATTGACATGCAATTGAGCTCTGCTATTTGTACCATATTTTCTAGTAGCCCATTTTCTCAAGTAGATCTCTGTGGTTTGAATTTTGTGTTCACCAGAAATGAACTTTGCATGACTTCATGGTTAACCAGTGAAGTGACCGCTATTGCTTGCTCTTCGAATATGATACAGGACGCTTGGCTTGAAACTTCAGGCTGTTTTTCATTTATCCAGAGTAGTTATGACTGGAAGAAGAATAATCATGGGAGTAATATATTTGAAAAGATTCAGAAGGCCCTCCTTGAGGAAAGAGTTAAACAAGTTAAAGAAAGAGCAGCTTCAATTGCATGGTGGAATTCCTTGCGGTGTGAGAAGAAGCCAGTCTATGGAACTAATTTGAGGAAGCTTGTAACTGTAAAACATCCAGTCTTTGACATTCACGAGCAGAAGAACAGCACTTCATGCTACTTAAATTTTTCATCAAAACTGGCAGACATAACTCTCTCACCACTTGAGCGTTTTCAGAAAATACATGACTTAATAGAGTGTTTTATGTTTGCAATTCCTGCTTCACGTTCCTCTTCTCCAGTTTGCTGGTGCAGTAAAGTTAGATCCCCTGTTTTTCTGGATCCAGCATATAAGGAAGAATGCACTGAGATCATTTCGCCTTTATTATCACCAATTAGACCTGCCATTGTTCGGCAACAAGTTTATTTTCCTGATAGGCGCCTGATTCAATTTGACTGTGGGAAGCTACAGGAGCTTGCAGTTCTGCTAAGACGTCTTAAAATTGAAGGACACAGAGCTTTGATCTTTACTCAAATGACTAAGATGCTTGATATCTTGGAGGCTTTCATTAATTTGTATGGGTATACTTACATGCGACTAGACGGATCTACATCACCTGAAGATAGACAGACATTGATGCAGCGTTTTAATACAAATCCCAAATTTTTTTTATTTATTTTATCCACACGTAGTGGTGGTGTAGGGATTAATCTAGTTGGTGCAGATACAGTCATTTTTTATGACAGTGACTGGAATCCTGCAATGGACCAACAAGCACAAGATAGGTGCCATAGAATTGGACAGACAAGAGAAGTGCACATCTACCGATTTATTAGTGAGTCTACAATTGAGGAGAATATATTGAAGAAGGCAAACCAGAAGCGTGCACTTGATGATTTGGTAATTCAGAGTGGCAGCTATAATATGGAGTTCTTCAAGAAACTTGATCCTATGGAACTATTTTCTGGTCATGGAAGTCTGGGTCTGGAAAATTTGCAGAAAGGGAACTCAAGCACCATTGATTATTCTGTTAATCAAGTGGAAACACTTTTTTCTAATGTAGATGTTGAAGCAGCTATCAAACACGCTGAAGATGAAGCAGATTATATGGCCCTTAAAAAGTTAGAAGAGGAAGAGGCTGTTGATAACCAAGAATTTACTGAAGATGTCACTGGTAGATCAGAGGACGATGAGCCGGCTAATTGGGATGACATTAAACTTGATGAAAGAGTTGCAGAAGAGCAGAACTGCTTGAGTTCTGCTGTAAAAAATGATAATGATGTTGTCTTATCCAGTTGTAATATGAATGAACAAAAGAGTATCACATTAACAATGGAAGATGATGATATTGATATGCTTGCTGATGTTAAGCAGATGGCAGCGGCAGCAGCAGCTGCTGGGCAAGCAAGTTCATCGTTTGAGAACCAGCTTCGTCCAATTGATAGATACGCAATGCGATTTCTGGAACTCTGGGATCCAGTAGTTGACAAATCTGCTATAATATATCAGGCAAATGTTGAAGAGCAAGAATGGGAGCTTGATCGTATTGAGAAATTTAAGGATGATCTAGAAGCTGAGATTGATGAAGATCAGGAACCATTTAAATATGAAAGTAAGAACTTTTTACTGAATTACAAGTCTTCAGTTTTGTGGTGCATGAGCTAAGATTCTTTTTTCCCCCACTCCTTGTAAGCTTTGATATTCATCTTTCTTCTAAATGGACTCTGATTTAAATCGTGATTATTGGCTGTTCGGATTGAATTTTCTGTTGTCTGAAACTGCTGCGGTATACGACAGCCCACTTCTACGTTTGTTAATATGTTTTGATGTTGTGCACGGAATGCTTACCCATGCTGATATAACCTAGATTTAGTTGAGCAATTATAGCCTACTTCAACCATGACATGACAGACTGTTTTCTAAACATTTTTCACAGTTTGCTCTGGTGTTGGATTTGGTTCTCTTATAGCTCATACACTTTGATGATCACACACTTTTGCTCTTAATTTATATTTTCAGTTCATTTTGGCCCTTTTGAATTATAAGCTTGTGGACAAGAACAGCAACCTACTTTAATAGTAGGGAATTTTAAATTCTTATCCTTTCACATTTATCCACAAATTTATGCTTCTATTATTTGATGTGAAAATGTGCAAATTTTGATTTGAAACATTAAATTAAGAAAGTTATGAGGAGCTGTATAGAGAATCAGACTAAATTTTATCATGGCAAATGAAACTTTTCTTAACTCTTTTATAGAAAAACTTTGTCTAGCATCTCTAATAAAAGTCTCCTCTATCCTGATTTTTTACTTGTCATTTTCCGCATAATGTCATCTCTGCTACTCTTGATCAGTGAATGTCAATTTTTACTTGCATTTTTTCTCCAGGATGGGATGCTGAGTTTGCAACCACGGCATACCGTCAGCATGTTGAAGCTTTGGCTCAACAGCAGGTTTGGTTCTCCAAATTGAGGTTGTCTCTATTATTCTTTTTATTATGTGTGAACTGATTTTATCTTAATTGTGTAATCTTTAGTTGTTGGAAGAACGAGAGTCTGAAGCTCAATTTGCTGAGGATGCAGATGATGAGAATGGCACTATCAAGTAAGTCTGTTGATATTTGATATTATGTTTTTAATGACTTTTCACTAATTCCTGACCTGTCAATTTTATTTATATTTAAGAAAAGAGAGCAAGAAATGGACAAGTTAATTTAAATTTTGTTATAAACTGACACCAAAAAGTGTAGGAGAAATAGGAGGTAACACAAGGCAAAACTCTATACTCACTACTCTCAGAAATCCACCAAATAGTTTAGAGAAATACAAGAAGATAAAGCTTCTAACAAGTTTAAGAGCTCAAAATATGTTTTCATTGTTTTTTTAATATCAAAAAAAGTATCCTCTCCCATAATACAAAAGATGGCCTTTATAGGCAAGACTTGGAACATTTTTCCAAGATAAGTCAAAAGCATTAAATGAGATTTGATGTTTCCTAAGGCCTTGAGAATGAAAAAGTGAGACTAACAATGGTAGAGTTTTCAAGTACCAAGAAGAAAATCACTAAGAATACCAAAAGTTGGTTGGGCATTTCAAATTTCCAAGTAGCAGCACCATCCTTGCAGACTTTAAAAGGACCATAACTTTCTGTAGGAAGATTGTTTTTGTTTTTTTTTTTAAAAAATTAGACATCTGTGACTTTCAAATGATATATGGCTTATTGAATTTTTCTATGTCATTTTCACTCGGTTGGAAAAAGATTCGCCCTTGAATTTGGATTAGGTTCAATATCAATGTAAGGAGAAAGTTCTGCCACATTGAAAGTTGCTGAAACACCATATTCACTAGGCAACCCAACTTCGTAAGCATATCATCGATCTTTTTCAAAATTCTTAAAGGACCATCTCTAGGCTACAACTTCCATGTCGACCACGAGGAAAACACTCTTTTCTCAAGTGAATCCAAATCAAATCTCCTTCCTTGAAAACTGATTGCTTCCTATGCTTATTAGCATCTTTTTTGATATTTCTCATTCTTCTCAACAATCTCTTGTCGAACTTGTTCATGTAATTTCTTAATGTATTTAGCATGCTCTTGTTCGTTACCATTAAAATGATAAGTGATAGGAAGGAGACCCAAACCCAATGGAGTGATTGGATTATTACCATGTACAATCTCAAATGGACTTTGACCAGTAGTTTGACTAGTCGACCGATGATAAGTAAACTCTTCTTGAGCCAAAACCATATCCCATTGGTGTGGATTTTTGCCGACTAAACTGCTTAGAAGATTTCCTAAATTCCTACACTTGACTACCTCCGTCTGTTTGTCAGTTTGAGGATGGTGTGAGGAACTATATTGGAGAGTTCCAAGCTTTCTCCAAAGTGTGTGCCAAAAATAACTTATAAACTTTGAATCCCGATCAGATGTGTTGGTTTTTGGAATACCATGAAGTCAAATGATTTCTTTGAAATAAAGATCAGCTACAAGTGTAGCATCCAAGGTCATGGCGCAAGAAACAAAATGCGCCATTTTGGAGAATCAATCAAAAACCACTATGACTGAATCCTTTGAGCGCGAGGCAATCCAATCACAAAGTCCATACTTAAATCTTTCCATGGACCCGTGGGTACCGATAATGGAGTGTATAAACTGGTATTTTGGCCACGACTTTTGGCAATGTGATAAGTTCTACACATTTTTTGACATCTTGGTCCATTCGTGGCAAATAAAAATTTTGCTGAACAAGTTAAATCTTCCTCCATCCACTTGAAGCTGCCACCTTTTAAACATTTCGTTATAGGTGCAATAATAGTGTTGAAATTTTTAATAAACCTGCGATAGAAGGAAGTTAAGCCATGAAAACTTCGAATATTATGGAGATGCTTAGGGGTTGGCCAGCTTAGAATAGCTTCAGTTTTATTCTCATCCATCCCGATGCCATCCGAGGAAATAACATTGCCTAACACAACCAGATTCTGTTTCTTTGAATTAGCATACAACTTTTGCTCCTGTAGTACTTCAAAAACTTGCCGAAGATGTTCCAAGTGTTTTTTCAAGTTAGAACTATACACAATAATGTCACCAAAGCAGACAACAATAAATTTTCCAATGAATGGTTTAAAGACATGATTCATAAGCCACATAAAAGTGAAAGGAGCATCATCCCTTGTTTTGAAGGCTACTTTCCATTCATCTCCTTGTCTCATATGAATATGATGATAGTCACTTTGAAGATCAATTTTGGAACTAATCTTGAAATCATGAAGTTGATCGAAAAGATCATCAAGGTGGGGGATAAGAAACTGATATTCAATAGTGATTTTGTTCACTGCTCTACTATCAATAAACATGCACCACAAACCATCTTCCTTTGGCACAAGGGTCAGGACAGCGCAAGGAATTTTAATTGGACAAGACCTTTAGTCAAAGGTCCTCAATTTGTCCTTGCAACTCTTTATGCTTGGACTCATTCTATTGGCTGCCTTGTTTGGAATTGAAGCACCGTGGAATAAATCAATGCAATGTTAAATATTGTGCATTGGAGGGACTCTTGGGGGGATTTCTTCAGGTACCACATCTTGAAATTCTTGGAGACGAGACTGAACTTGTAAAGGGACAACTTGACCTTCATTTTCTTCCAAAGCTACAAATACAAATCCCTTCGTGGATTCACAAATCACCTTTTCAACTTAAGACTTGGAGAATAAAGTACTTTCATCCCCTTTTGATGGTTAAGCATGTTTTCCACCATAGCTGGCCCCAAAATAATCTTCTTACCATCTTTAACAAAAGTTAAGTATTCTTGAAGCCGATATAATGAGTTTTCCTATCAAATTGTCAAGGTCTACCAAGACAAGCATCCATAGGAATAACATCGCACCAAACTTGATCTTTATGCTTATTGCCAATAAAAATTGATCAAATCTTCTTTTAGTTACCTTCAACTCATTACCTTTATGAAACCATGATTGCTTGTAAGGTTGAGGATGATGTTGGGTCTTTAGTTTCAGCTTCTTCACCATCGTAGTAGCTACAATATTCTTGCAACTTCCTCCATTAATGATGACATTGCACAACTTACCATGAGAAGTGCATCTAGTGTAAAAGATATTGTCGTGAAGTCATCGCTCATCTTCAACGTAAGTAGCATTGAGGCTACGTTGTACCACCAAAAATTCTCCATGATTTTCATAAATAATCTCTTCTTTTTCATCGGATCTATCGTAGATAGGTACTGCCTTGTCTTCTTCCTCGACAAGAATAATAATCTTGTGATTTGGACAATCTATAGCAAAGTGTCTAAAACTTCTGCATTTGAACCATGTTTTTTGATTGTTAGGACCATACGATTTAACAAAATGTGCATTGTTCTCCTTGCTCACAATGATCTTTTGTTTTGCCTCGTTGGATGTTGATGTGTTCTTTGAAGTAGATGCATTCCCTTGGTTAGGAGCACCATCACTTGAAGAGAAATCACTACCAAATTGGCTTGAATCTTTTTGTTGTTTTAAACCTTGAGAGCCAACTTGCATACATTTATAAGTCCAATATGGTTGTAATTGGGTAACATTTCCAATCTCATATCTAAGTCCTCCGAGAAAACGATCGATAGTTTGCTCCTCCAGCTCTAAAATATCATATCTCATCATGAGATTCTTAAATTCATCAATGTACTCTTCCACATATAGATCTTTTTGTTTGAGATTGTGATATTTGAGAAAAATATCTTGATGATAAATCATTCGGCAAAAATTTCGTACATAATTTCTTTTTCATTTTGTCCCACGTCTTAATCTTTTGCTTGCCATTACGAACTCGTTACTTCTTTAGATGCCCCCACCAAATGGATGCATATTTCTTCAACTTGAGAGCAACAAACTTCACTTTATGATCTTCTGAAATTTCTTTGAATTCATACTCTTTCAACGGAGTTGAGCTAATCTATGATTTCATTAGGATTATTTCTTCGATCAAAATCTGGAGTGTCAACTTTAAAGTCAAAATTTCTCACGAACATTGTTCCTTCGACACCTTGGACCCCGAAATGCATTATCACTTGAATCATTATTTCCATTACCATGTAATGGATTAAAACTCATTTCATAATTATAGAATCGGCCTCCGAACCATGACCCTCAACATCATGTTCCAAAGGTTTGCCATGGGCGAGATGTTGCTCGAGTTGTTGCACTTGTCGCCTTAAGTCGTCTAACTCAATATCGCGAAGGTCTTGTTGACGAGCTGCAAGATCATCAATATTTGGTTCATGTCTTCTACGACCAGCCATTGAAAACCTCGCTCTGATACTAACTTGGCATTGGAAAGTGTTGGAGAAATAAGAGCTAATACAAAGCAAGACTTTATGCTCATTACTCTCCGAAATCCACCAAAGAGTTTAGAGAAATACAAGAAAATAAGGCTTCTAACAAGCTTAAGAACTCAAAATATGTTTTCTTTGGTCTTTTAATCTCCAAAAAAAAAAAAAAAAATCCCTTCCCACAATACAAAAGATGACCTTTATAGGCAGACTCGGAACAACCTTCCAAGACGAGTCAAAAGCATTAAATTAGATTTGATGTTTCCAAAGGCCTTGAGAATGAAAAAAAAAGAGTAACAATGGCAGAGTTATTAAAGACTTGTTGACTTTCAAGTACCAAGAAGAAAATCACCAAGAATACCATAAGTTGGTTGAACATTCCAAATTTCCGAGTAGCAGCACCATCCACAGACTTCAGTAAAAGGGCCATAATTTTCTTTAGGAAGATTATGTTTTTCTTTAAAAAAAACTAGATATCCGCTTTCCAATGATATATGGCTTCTGGAACTTTTCTGTGTCATAAACAAATGGACATCATCAGTCTTCAATAATATTTACTGATTATGATGAAAAAAAATAGTTGATACAAATCATATGTTTGGTGTATCAAGAGATGATTTTTCTTAAATGGCATTTCTTCCATATCATATTTTTTGCAGTGCATTAAAAGTAGAAATTCCATTTTGAGTGAAAAAGTTAATTTTTCTTCAGGAATGCAACACCTAATCAGAGGAAGCCTACCACGAAAAAGAAGATGAAAAAGACAAAGTTCAAGTCTTTGAAGAAAGGATCTCTATCATCTGATATGGAAGTTGTCAATGAAGAACTAGAACTAGATGCCATGTCTATTGATGATAAAGTTTTTTCACCAGAGATTAGTTTTGTTGAATCTCCACCTTGCTCACCAGTCAGAAGAAAGCGTAAGAAGGTTTCTCTGTCAGAAGATGACGAAAATAGCTTGAGAAAAAGCAAAAAGAAAGTTAAGAAAGCTTCTCGCTGTAATCATGCTGTCGACTCTGACAGCTTTGCTAAGTATACCATTGAAACTACGGAATTGAACCTTGGAGAAGGTGCCATAGAGTCAGGAGTAGCAAACAGATTGAAGTCTGATGGTAGGATTTCTATTGCATCTGCTGCAGGGAAACGTGTTTTGGTGGTGAAGCCGGAAAAGTTAAGAAAGAGGGGTCACGTTTGGTCCAGAGAATGTTTTCCTTCTCCAGACAGTTGGTCATCTCTGGAAGATGCGTTATTGTGTGCAATTGTTCATGAGTATGGAATTAATTGGAGTTTTGCGAGTGACATACTTTATGGTGTACCTGGTGGTGGGTCTTACAGAGGGCGGTATCGCCATCCTGTCCATTGTTGTGAGAGATTCCGAGAACTGTTTTTCAAGTATGTTCTATCTGCTGTGGACATTACTAACACTGAAAAGAATAGCTCCTCTGGTTCTGGAAAGGCACTTTTAAAAGTGACTGAGGTACCTTTTTTCAATCTTTTAGTTTCTTCTGATTGATTGGTTTGCATTCTAGATTTTGAACTAACCAACAAGTTTTAGAACATACTAAATTTCTTAGTGTAAGCTGCTTTTACAAGAAATTATGTGCTAATGCTGCCAGCAATTTTGTGATTGTCTCGTAGTTTCAGGTTGATGCTTGAATCTTTTTACTACACCTATAAAACTCAGTTTACAGTGGGGATTCATGATAGAACTAAGAAATTAGTGCAGATTAAATCTCAAAGATACCCTGCTTTTTTTCCCTTTTTATTTTTTAATCTTCATTTGATCCATCCATGAACCAGTGGATGTAGTTTATTGCAAACCTCCATTTCACAAGATGGGCAAGACTTAATCTGCACTTAAAGGAACTACCAGAGCAGTTTGTTTTTTAATGAAATATATTTGGAAATCTTTTGTATTTTTGTTTACCAACAGCTCACCGAGTTGCATGGTTTTAATATATCGAGATCTAGTTTCTCTTGAGCTTGTTATCAAGATTGAGATCTGCCATATTTAGATGACCTTTTGTTCCGTAGAGCAACTCTCATGGCTGTAATGGCAGGGACTGTCACATGTGCATTCGTTTACACCTTAAACTATAACCAATGAACACCAGAAGGTTAATTATTCAAACATCTACTCTAGCTTGATTTTCATTCCTTGTTTGTTACCTCTATTTGTTAGATTGGCTGTTGTTTTGTTCTTGCTCTCATGAGAGGCACATGTCCTTAAATAGACATGTTCTTATCTTACTATCATTATATTCTTTCACTATTACTAACATCATAAAATTGCCAGGACCAAATACGTGCATTGCTCAATGTTACAAGTGAGTTACCTGATAATGAGTTACTCCTCCAGAAACATTTTGTAGCTATTATTTCTTCTGTTTGGAGAGCGAAATGTCGTGTCAACGTGCGTCAAAGCATGGCATATTCTAAAGTTGGCTTTTATCTGAATAAGAATTTTTCTGCCTCATCTCTGAAGAAGTCTCCAAGACTTACGGAAAAGATGAGTTTAACAAACTTGAGAGAATGTAGCAAGTTGGTATCGAGGGCCCTTGTTGATGTTCATAATAGTCATGAAGATCCAATGATTGTTACCAACAAGCTCAACTCTAATTCTAACTTCGAACATATGGATTTGATATTGGGTTTTCCCAGAATACCTGTGGAATCTGAGAGTGCTTTCCCGTTGGCTATTAGTGTTTCAATACATAGCCCTGTACTTCTGGAAGAAGCAAAGGAACCTCCTTGTCAATCTTTACTGGCAGAACCATCATGTATGATTGCTGAAAATCGTTTCAGGTGAGCTTGTTTTACATCTTTGATTTCTTAAGTTAGAGGTAGTTGGCATTTTTGTTACTCCAAAAGTGATAAATCAAATCAATTCATGATATCACAACATTTAGCTCCTAACCAAGCAGTAAAATGGCTAGAATGTTAGTATAGTGGTTTTGCACTTTCAAAGCTACATTATTGAATTTACATGACCCAATTCTGAGAGTTACTTATTGCACGTGTTAAATTTTTTACATATGAGTCTCTTAGTTTCAGTTGTTTAAGTTAATGGTACTAAGAATCAAACAAAAGAATATTATGTTTGTTCTTGAAGTACAGTCAGATATGTTGTTGAATTACTTAAAAAGTGACTACGCATTAATTTTGTTCATAAGAACAAAGAGAAGTAATATCTACTCTATACCCAATGACTATCACTACACAATGGGTCAATCTTCCATAAAGGAGCCCCAATAAAATAAAATTTGAAAATTTCTAGTCTTTCCTAAAGAGGTTATATTTTGAGTTATTTTTTGCATACTAGATCATTTATTTCTTGATTTTTTTTCTTTTTAAAAAAATCTCATATATGTCTAATGTCATGCCCATTTGTTATGTTTGTAGTAGTCAAGTAGTTGTAATTTAGAGGGTAAGTTTTATGGTCTTCGATATGTTATATTTGGACAACTCATATGTTTCTCCTCTGTTAAATCAAAAAGAGACTCCATTGTAGCTTCTATAAATGTTGACAGTCATTTTGTTTGATTCTGATAACATGTCATGAAGTTTGTGGATTTATTGTTTTATACTTAATGAAATTATTAAAAAGAACGTGATTGATGATTAATTTTTTTGACATAGGTTGGCATCTGAAGCCTGTTTTGAGGGTGATGGTTATGGATGGGCCTTATCTACTTTTCCATCATATGATCACAACAAAAAACGATTTGGAACGAAGTCTCAATTGTTAGGCAAACACAAATCCGGAGCTGATTTTGTAAAGCCTAGGAAATTGAAATCTCAATTGACTTCAGAAACACAGGATGACGCTAGCAACCATATTCCACTACCACCATCGACCACAGAATACGCCATGTCTGACAGTGATTATGATATTTTTCATCTGGATGCACTTCTTGAAGAGCCAGAGCAATTAGAACATCTCTCGCACTTTGACGATCCTTCTTTTCATGGTGACCTTGAGGAGTTGGATATGCTGCCGGATATTACTGATATTGGATGATCCATCTTTGATGTGTTCCAACATTTAAGCCAATCAGAGACCTCCAAATAGTGGTTCTCTCAGCACTGGCAATATTTAATGAAATCATGCAACATTTGCCTGAGGCACCACCAAAACAGGAGAGGGCTGACCGAGCAGTTTGGCCTCCGGGAGGGCGGATGGCCATGGTAAAAGATTGGGGTGGTTAGGTTTAGAGAGCAGTGGTGGGTTTTTTCGGCACTTGCATGTATAGTGAAGCTAGGTCTCATTTCTTGCATGTGGACAAGAAATGATATGTGTATTTAACCACAAAGGGATCTTTTTTCCGTTTGGAAAAATTTTGGGTCGATGGATACCCATGGAAAGAATAGATGCTGTTCCCTCGATTATTTAAATGAAAATTTCACTGCATTTACTAGTCTGCTTTTCATTGACTATCTGGTGTAATACAACTTAAAATTTATGTGGATGCTTTCTTACATAGTTGCTGTGGCTTAAAAGTGACTACTATTGTGGCTTAAAAGTGACTTAGTTGTCGATTACAACTTAAAATTTTTATGTGGATGCTTTCTTACATAGTTGCTGTAGCTTAAAAGTGGCTTAGTTGTCGATTAGAAGCCTTCAAAAATAATAATAATAATAATAAATAAATATATATAGATATGTTAATTAATAATTACCGTTGATATCACTCTAATTTCTCGAAAACCGCTCAAATATTCTTTCATTAATATAGGGTACATTCCATCGTATCCCATAATTATACTTTTTGCTTTACCATTGATATCACTTTAATTTCTCAAAAACCGCTCAAATATTCTTTTATTAATATAGAGTACACTCCGTCATACCCCATAATTATACTTTTTGCTTTACCATTAGTGTCACCTATAGTAGAATGCCACATGACGTCCTTGCATGTCGCCGCGTGCGTGATGTGACAGACGACTATTTAAGTTTGATATTGTTAGTGCTCCGTGGTAGTTTTGATATGATCAACCAAGTCATGTTAGATCCTGTTGGTAACCCCGTGTCTAAGTGTGCAGGAGCTTAGGGACACAGGAAGTCGAGCGAAAGACGCGTCTAATGAGAAGGACGACACGGGATAGAGCTAATGGGCTCGGTACGTCTGAGGGATGAGGTGCTGCAGAAGAGTACACCGGCAGACGAGAAGGACGCACACAGCGGTTCAAGAGACAAGAAGCTGGGAGGAAGTCTGCTCGAGGAGAAAGCTAAAAAATGGGTTCGGATGAGCCCTATTCCGGTTGACCGAAATCACCCTAGCAAACGGAGCAACAGAAGAGCCAAAAAAGAGTTGTGGAGCTGTTGGAGGCGCCTTTATTGGAGTTAAAGGCGCCTCCGCGTCTTTTAGTGTAAAGACGCCTTCGATAGTTTTGAAAGCGCCTTCAACCCACATGGAAGGCGGCTTTAACCTTGATTGAAGGCGCATTCAATCTGGCAGATTTGAATGTTGTCGAGGATAATGCTTTATCCTCGACAGATAAAGTTCAATCCCTTAAAGGCGCCTTGAACCTCTATTGATGGCGCCTTCAAGCTGCGGATAAGATTTACAGGAGTTATAAAAAGACCTCTGGACCTACGAAATAGGTAACAACTTCTGTATTCATTTCCTAGCTACTTTCTAAACTTCCAACAAGTGTAAGATGTTTCTCCGCCTTCGAAGAAGGAGATCTTTAGTGCATTTACTTACCTTGGATTAACAACCTCCCCAGTTGTAACCAAGTAACTCTTTTGACCTCATTTTTTTTGTTGTTCATTTATTCTTTTTTTTTTTTTTGCACTAGTAATCAGAGTTAAAAGTCAAGGAACGTTTTTCTTAACAACCAGTTCACCTCCCCTCCAGCCTACCTGAGCCAACAAGTGGTATCAGAGTGAGGTTCGCTTTAGGAGAACTAACCGCTGAATGAAGCATACGAGATGATCGGATCAAGCATCTACCCACCGAAATTCGAGGGGGATTTCGCCAACTGGAAGAAGAAGATGGAGGTATTTTTCAAAACTGATTTTGATTTACTTTTAATAATAGAATTTGGTTTTGTAGCATCTAAAAGCAAAGAAAAATACCATTGGACCAAAAATGAGCAGGTCAATTTCGTGGCTAACGACAAAGTAGAGTTTCATCTGCTAAGCGTCTTAGTGCCACAAGAAGTCAACCGGATCGAAGCCTACGAGTCTGCAAAAGAGCTCTGGGAGGAATTCTTGGAACTACATGATAGAACCTCGGAGGCGAGACTCGCGAGACGGGTTCTGCTCAAAAACCATATCAGCAATATCAAATTGGAAGAAGGCGAAACCGTTGCACACCTTCACTCAAGGATCAAGGAGCTCATCACCGGACTCACAAATCTCGGAGAAAATGTAAGTAACCGAGATTTACTAAGGTACGCTCTTAACATATTCGCTAGAAATACTGAATGGACATCATTAGTAGATGCTTATTATATATCTAAGGATTTAGATTCAACTACTTTAGAAGAATTATTTTCAACTTTTAAAGCCCATGAAATGAGATGTGCAGGTCCGAAGAAGGAGCATAACATTGCCTTAAAGGCAAAGATGGATGAACAAGATTCAGAATCTTCTCTCGATGATAATGAAACAACACTGATGGTACGTAAATTTAAAAAGTTATTTAAAACAAAAAAATTTTAATCAAATGCAGGGTAAAAAAGAAGGATAAGATGCTACCACTGTAATGAAGAAAGGCATGTGAAAGATAATTGCCCTAAATTGAAAGACAAGGACAAGAGCAAGAACAAGAAGTCAACCCAAGCGAACAGGTACAAGAATATGAAGGCGACGTGGGAAGAAACGCCGTCCGAATTGGAAATTGAAGTTATCGCCGGACTTGCGATAGTGACAAGTCACCAAGAAAGAGACGAAGTAAGCTCGCCCAAAATTAGCATCAAAAGCATCGATGAAGGGGGAGCAACATCGAAAAAAAGCAATACTTCATGGGGAGCTTCGGATCACGGGATTGATAAGGTAAGTCAGGTATGGTCTCTTTCTCCTGACAAGTTATTTCAGTTTGTAAAACTATTAACAAAAAATTATTGTAAATTAGAAAAAAAATAAAGAATTGAAATTAACTCTATCTAAATCTTGTCGATTAAAAGAATTTGATAAAATAAAAAATAAAAATGAAAGCTTTAAAAATGAAATAGAAAATTTGAAAAATCGTGCATGCTCAAATATTCAATATATTAGAAAATTTAGTGGATTGAATTGGTACCTTAAATACCATAAGGACCAGATTAAGAAAATTTCACAGAAATATATACCTAAGAAACTTTTAATTAACCCAATAGGAAGGAACCTATATTGAGTTCCAAAATCATATTTGGATTGAATGTTTTAATAATAGCTTTCAAACTAAATTAAATATTAAATTTCTTTAAGAGGGTTTGTCTAAAAAGTGGTTGTTGTCCCAATATCCAAGAAAGTCCAGTAGCTCGCAATAACCTGGAAGTCAATTATTGAAATAAGTATTTAATTGACTAACTATTAAGCATTTAGAACTTATAAAAATATCTTAATTTTTTGTTAAAAAAATAATTAAATATTTTTTAATTAATTCTTATCTTTTAAAATAATTAAAATTTTTTAATAGTTTTATTATTTTTTTACTCTTAGACTTTTACATGAACCTCATTTTTAATGTGATAAAAAAGGAGAGTAGGGAAGAAGTCTAGAGGGTACTTGTAATTTTTTTTTTTCAAAAAGGTTAAAAAATTTTGCTTGGAAAATTTTTTAGTAAATTTTTTTTGTAAAATATTTTTAGCAAGTTTTACTTAGAAAAATTTCTTACTTGCAATTTTTTTTACTTGCAAAAATTAGAAATTATTTTTACCTTAACTTAACTTGGGTTTGATCATATCAAAAAAGGAGAGACTGTTGGTTACTCGTGGTAGTTTTGATGTGATCAACCAAGTCAGGTTAGGTCCTGTTGGTGTTTAACCCTGTGTCTAAGTGTGCAGGATCTTAGGAGCACAGGAAGTCGAGTGGAAGACGCGACTAGCGAAAAGGAAGACAGGGGAGAGATCCGACGGGCTCGGTGCATCTGAGGGACGAGGTGCTGCGGAAGAGTACACCGACGGACAAAAAGGATGCACACGGTGGTCTGAGGGACGAGAAGCCGAGGAGGAAGTCTGCTCAAGGAGAAGGCCGGAAAATGAGTTCGGCTGAACCCTATTCCAGTTGACCGAAATCACCCTAGCAAACAGAGCAACAGAAGAGCCAAAAAGGAGTTGCGGAGCTGCTGAAGGCACTTTCATTGGAGTTAAAGGCGCCTTCGCGCCTTTTAGTGGGAATGCGCCTTCGACAGCTTTGAATGCGCCTTCAACCCACATGGAAGGCGCCTTCAACCTTGATTGAAGGCGCATTCAATCTGGCAGATTTGAACGTTGTCGAGGATAATAATAATAACAATAAAACAAGAACAACAATACAATAATAATAACAATAAAACAACAACAACAACAATAAATAATAATATAATAACAATATTAATAAATAATAATATAATAACAATATAAAATAATAATATAACAATAATAAAATAAAACAACTATAACAAAGTAATAATAAATAATACTAAACAATAATAAATAATAATAATATGACTTGTTTAAATTTGCTATGATCAAATATATACCATGTCATGCATTTTTTTATGCTACTATTTTAGAATGGTTAGTTAAAAAGGTTTACCAAATCCTAACAACATAGCATCGGAATTGATTGGGATGATAGTACGTCAAAGAAACTTTGTCGAAGGCATGTCTAGGATGAATATGGAATTCTACCTGGTGCACTAGACTTAGTGGATCTGACCGAAGCTACCCCAGTCAAACATGGGCTAGTTAGACCAAAATTTAATATTAAATTTTTTGGACGGGAACCGTTTGGAAAGTCTTCAGCAAGTAGTCCACCGTTGATACACAAAAAGGTCATATGTTTCGCCACTGAACTGAAAGCTTATCTTTCAGACGCCTGCTTAATTAACCCAAAGCTAAGTTTGAATTTAACATGGGTTCAATAACTTTTTTCAAGTTCAATCTTAAAAAAAATATTAAACAATCAATTATTTTAAAACTTATTAAAAATTATTTTAAAATTTAATTAAAATTATTCAAATTTAATTCAAATATTAAACCTAATTATAATAACCTAATAAAATTTAAATGTAAAATTAAAAACACCTAAAATTAGTTAAAATCCAAAATTAATCAAAATTTAATTCAAACATCATTAAAACTCAAATTAAATTAATAAAAAAATAAAATTAAAATAAACTTAATTTAAACTAAACTTAAACTTGAATTACCTTAAGTGTATTTTAAAAAAATAAACCAAAACAACTTCAAATTAAAACTAAATTAATCAATAACTATTTACCTTAATAGACATATTTAATCTTTAATGACTTTAATTAATTATTAATTAATAATTTTAACTTAATCATTAACATAACTTAATACACTTAATTAATTCTTAATGAATTTCAATTTGAAATCTTAACTTTAATCATCAAATAAAGTACTTTAATCTTAAACAAAAATTAATTAAAATTAATTCTAAAATTTTACCTAATTAATTCCTAAGAAACTAATTAATAATTCATAATTAATTGATCCATAACTATTAATTATGAAACTTACAATCAACCTTAATAGAAATAAGCAATAATCAATCTAACAATTATAAATCAAATTAAACTTAATTGAAACTAACTTTGAATTATTACAAATTAAGTTTACCTGGATCATTAATCTAAAAATTCAATGTTATCATAAAATTAATTAAGAAATTCATTTTAACCCCAAATTAATTTAACATAATCAAAGTTCAACTAAAACTCAATTTTAACTTAATTACAATTAAACTCACAATCAATAAAGTCATCTCACGCAACTATAGGATTACCATACTTGAAAATTTAAAATGTGTGAGAAGCTAAGAAAATTAAATTTTAAAATATCTTTAAACATGTTTTGAAAACTTATATATCTATTTTCTTAAGAAATATTTTCAAATTTTGATTGATAATTGATTGGGTGTATTATATTTATATTCACCATCTAAGTTTTTAGATCTTTAAGTTAACCATGATCCTTAGACACATTTAGGAATATTTTCCTTGTAGGTAACAAGGATATCTATAAAGAGTGTCTGGTTAAGGGGGAGCGACTTTATTGAAGGACATATTTTTAAATATGTTTCATGAATTATTCAAAATCTTACTTTTGAAAACATATTTTGAAAAATGTTTCAAAACACTCTTTGAAAATTGCTTGATAAAACTTTTTTACAATTTTTTTTGAAAATTATCTTAAAATCTCTTAATCAAATATTATTTTTTTTTTAAAAAAAATTATTACTTTTACAAAATTATTCTTCAAGCATTATCTTTTCAAAATCATATTTTTCAAACTCATACTTTTTGAAAAATCATAGTTTGAAAAATACTTTGAATATTCCTCTAAAACTTTATGTTTCATACTTTGAAATATTCTTTGCAAATCTTTTTGAATATTATGACATTCATATCTTGGTTTTGAATATATATATATATATATATATATATATATATATATATATATATATATATATATATATATATATATATATATATATATATATATATATATATATATAGGAATATCTTAGTAAAATCCTTAAAATATTTTTTTAAAATGATATTGAAAGCTTCTTAATTTTTTTTTTTTGACACAAAGAATCAATATTTTTCAAAATATAATTGATGCATGTTCAATTTGAAAATCCAATCACATCTTATTATTGTCCTTTAAAAGGGTGAGAGAATTCCTTAGAAAATATCTATGAATGTTTAAAGGGTTCTACATCATTGTTAGTGCAAAACTTAAGGATACATTATCAATCAATGCCATTTATAAAGGGTTCTTTTTGTTGTATGACAAAAGGGGGAGAAGAGGGGTTTAAGTTAGAAATCTAAATCTTTTTGAATTGACTTAACTTAAACATATTTGTCAAACATCAAAAAGGGAAGATTGATGGTGCAATCGACCTCCAAGGTTTTAATGTCAGACAAATATGTTTAAGTATGCTTAAGTATGGAGCTTGATCAAAGGAAGTCCTAGTTGTAGACTAGGCAAGGGGAGAAATCTCGGTAGATCGTGGAAGCCAGGTGGATAGGTCTGGAGGACTTGATCCCTGAGTAGCCGAATACTAAGTTCTAGTTGTAGGCTAGGTAAGAGAAATCTTGGTATATCATGGAAGCCAGGTGGATAGGTATGGAGGACTTGATCCCTGGGTAGCCGAATACTGAGTCTTGGTGAGTGAAGCCATGTGAAGAAAATCCTAAAGGGTGGTAACCTTAGGTTCTGGTGAGTGAAGTCAGATGGAGAAAATCCTAGGGGGTGGTAAACTTAGTAATGAGAAGTCTTGGAGGAGTGAACTCCAAGCAAGGTTGATTGGATGGTTTCCGATCGATCGCGCGCGGTCAACCGGACCAGCGAATCTCGATAAATCTAGGTTTAGATTTACCATTGTTTTCTGTATTATTATTGCTGTTAGCTATTATAATATTGCAGGAAAAGTTTTAGTGGATCAGGCGATCAGACATTGAGCAGGCAAAAGTCCAAACAGGTCTGAAGGGCCATGTTTAGCAGGTAAGTTGAGGTAAGCAACTAGAGGAGCGACAGTGAGGTAGAGTTCCTGAAGGGAACAACCTAAGCTCGTTGATCCAATTGAAGAAACCGGGTAGGTTTCCAAGTTGATATCAAGACAGTTCTACTGTCTTATATTATTATTCATGTATTTTATATTACTGTGCTAATATCTATTTTGCAGGATTATTGTCTAACACTGTTTTGCAGGTTCGACCCGATCAGTCGACCGAACAGGAGGATCGGTCGACCAAACCAGGTCAACTCAAAGCAGGTATCAGTTCAGACCAAAACAAAGCTTGACCGGTCAACCGAACCCTTATGACTCAGCACACACAGCAACAATCAGGAACAGAAGGAAATTGAGCCGATCAGTCGACCGAACCCATGGATCGGTCGACCGAACCAATCAGCATTAAAGGCGCATTAACTGTTGATCTCGACAAATCACGACGAACAGGGAAGGAAGCTGTTCGGTCGACCGAAAAAAGGGTTCGGTCGATTGAATCCTTGAAGAGCATTGATTGCCGAAGATCAAGCCAGCGTCAGACTCCAGCCAGAAAGGAGGGGAGTGTGTTCAGTCGACCGAACAGGAGGATCGGTCGATCGAACGCCCATTACACGTATAAAAGGAGGCTCGAAGTCTGAGGTTGTATATACTTCTGATCATCTAAAAAGCCCTTCTTTACGTATGGATTGTGCTACACGTCTTCATCAGCTCAGCAAGCCACTCCGTCCGGAAGTACCGACCAAGCTACATTCTACGAATACTTCTGTCTGTATAACTTTTGTATTGCACTCATTTTTAAATAAGATAGTAGGGTTGTTACTATCTTATACTTTCTGTATCTGTACGATCTGCTTCTTTCCAAAAGTTTCGGAAAGAAGAGTCATAGTGATTGCCCATCGGTGCGATCAAGGACGAGTAGGAGTCGAACTAGGCTCTGAACGAAGTAAATGAACTTGTCCCTTTATATTTTCCGCTGCTTACTCAAATTGTTTTGAAATACGAAAAGAAAAGTTTTAAAAAGAGCGCGATATTCACCCCCACCCCCACCCCCCACCCCCTCTATCGCTCGCATCCGATCTATCACCTTCTTCATCTTCACTTGAGCTCTTTCCCTCTTCATTTTTAGATGAGGTGGAGGCTACATCATCAATTCCCATTAGAGCAAAATGGGACACATTGTGTTCTTCTTCCTCCGATGAAGATGGATCTGTTGGAACCCCAAGATTGTTTTGGTGTGATCAACAAGTTAATTTAAGTCCTGTGTGTTTCTAACCTTGTGTCTAAGTGTGCAGGAGCTTAGAAGCACAGGTACTCGAGCGGAAGATGCAGCTAGCGAGAAGGGTGGCACGCGGTGCGTCCGAGGGACAAGGTGCTGCGGAAGAGTACACCGGCGGACGAGAAGGAAGCGTGCGGTGGTTCCGAGGGACGAAAGCCGGAGCGGAAGATTGCTCGGGGAGAAAGAGACGCAGCTAGCGAGAAGGTCGGCACGGTGTGCGACCAAGGGACGAAGACTGCGGATGAGTACGCTGGTGGACGAGAAGGAAATACGTGACGATTCCGAGGGACGAGAAGCCGGAGGGAAGCCTGCTCGAGAAGACAGGAAGTTGGGTTCGGGTGAGCCCTTTTCCGGATGGCAGAAATCACCCAAGTGAGCGGATCTGGAGTAGAAGACCCGGGCCGAGGTGGACCGAACCGAAGCAAAGGTCCCGACGGAGAAAAGTCAACTTCTGTTGACTTGGGGGGTCCGGGGCGCCCGGAACAGTCCGGGGCGCCCGGAACAGTCCGGGGCGCCCGGACCAGCCCGGAACCCTTCCGGGCGTCCGGACCGTGAAATTTGACTAGATTGAGTCAATCTCGATCTGAACATTGGGGGATAAAGTTTTATCCCCCCAGGGCGCCCGGAACCCTTCCAGGCGCCCTGACCAAGACTATAAATATAGCCTTGGTCTAGAAGCATTTCAACGAACTCACGAATTGTAATTCCAACACTTGTACGCTTTAGTTTAGAGTTAAGCTTCTGTTTCTGCGCTTTAATGTTGTAAGAGGTTTCTCCACCTGAAGGAGTATTCAGTACTACATTTGCCTTAGATTAACAATCTCCTCGGTTGTAACCAAGTAAATATCGTGTGTCTCGTTTTTATGATTTACTTTCTGCTTACTTTATGTTATAAGTGTTAGCTTAAAGAGTTCGAGGAAGGGTTGTTTGTTTTTGTAGGCTATCCAACCCCCCTTCTAGCCGGCCGCAATGGTCCTACAAGTGGTATCAGAGCCGAGACGCCTCAGAAGGACTAACTGTCATCTGAACCAACAAAACGATGGCCGGAGATAGCATCTATCCACTAGCATTCAAGGGGGAGTTTTCTTTATGAAAGAAACAAACGGAGGTATATCTATACTCTGATTTCGATATTCTCTTAATAATGAAAACTGGTTTTGAAGCACCTAAGACAACGAATGGAGAAGAACTCGATAAACGCCTCTGGAACGAGAAGCAACGTAACTAGGATATGGCAAACGGTCGGGCGGAATTTCATCTTCTAACCGTAATACCAGATGAAGATCTCGACCGAATCGGAGAATACAAAAGCGCAAAAGAACTTTGAGAAAAGTTCTTGAAGATTCATGAAGAATCAGAAGAAGTCGAAACTGAGACCAAGGAAATTGCCGAAACAACAATCATAGCGGAAGACCCACCTAAAGATGAAGAAAGCTCATCCGCGATGAGCATCGAGAAAGGGGGAGAGTCTTCTAAAGAAAGCAATTCAATAGGGAGAGAATCAACAGCTGACAAGGTAAGTCAGGTATGGTCTCCACCTTCTAAATAATTAGTTAAATCAATCGAAATATCGCCAAAAGAATTTTGCGAATTAAAAATTGAATCATCGAAAGAGTTTTTCAGATTAGAAAATCTTCTATCGAATAAATTTTGCAAAGTACAAAATATTTTCTCGAACGAATTTTGCAAATTAGAGATATTATCGAAAGAGTTTTTCGGATTAAAAAATCTTCTATCGAATAAATTTTGCAAATTATGAAATATTTTCTCAAACGAATTTTGCAAATTAGAGATACTATCGAAAGAAGTTTTTCGGATTAGAAAATCCATTATCAACAGATTTTTGCAAATTAAAATTTATGTTGTCAAAATATTTTTGCAAATTATAAAATATTTTGTCGAACGAATTTTGCAAATTAGAAATATTGTCGAAAAACTTTTTCAAGTTAGAACTTATCTTATCAAAATATTTTTGTGAATTAGAAATTCAAAATGTAATAAAAAGTATTAAGTTAAAAGAAATAGTTTGTCGATTAAAGAATTTCGACAAACTAATAATAGAAATTAACATGATATAATTTTTTGCATGTTTAATATTGGTTGCTTTAAATCTGAAAAAGTGTGATTTAAGAAGTTATGATAAATTAAAATGAAAATTTAAAACTTTATGATAAAAGCATTAGAATTAAAATATATACATATATAAAATAAATGCATAGAAATTTGTCTTAATTTTTTTTAAATATTCTCAAATTATTTTCATAAAGTTTTCGGCTTGTAAAGTTCTTAATTCTTGATGACGAAAACTTAGAAAATTTTCAAAAGTTATGTTTGACTTAGAAATTTTCCTTGACTTAGAAAATTTTTTCAGAAAATCATTGAAATAGAGTTTTATAATTTTTCTAAGTGTCAACTTTTAGATTTTTCTTGCAACCCCAATTTTTTATGTAATCAAAGGGGGAGAAGAAAAAATATTAGTCTAGAGGGAGGTAGAAATTAAAAATTAAAAATTTTTGAAACTTAATGTTTCTATCATGTTGCACGTTATGGCAATATAATTGTTTAATTTTCATGTCTATTTTGACCCTAGCTTAACTTGGGTTGATCACATTAAAAAGGGGGAGATTGTTGGAACCCCAAGGTTGTTTTGGTGTGATCAACAAGTTAAGTTAGGTCCTGTGTGTTTCTAAACTTTTGTTTAAGTGTGCAGGAGTTTAGGAGCACAGGTACTCGAGCGGAAGACGCAGCTAGCGAGAAGGACGGCACGCGGTGCGTCCGAGGGATGAGGTGTTGCGGAAGAGTACACCGGCGGACGAGAAGGAAGCGTGCGGTGGTTCCGAGGGACGAAAGACGGAGCGGAAGATTGCTCGGGGAGCAAGAGACGCAGCTAGCGAGAAGGTCGGCACGGGGTGCGACCGAGGGACGAACACTGCGGATGAGTACGCTGGTGGACGAGAAGGAAACACGCGGTGATTCCGAGGGACGAGAAGCCGGAGGGAAGCCTGCTCGAGAAGACCGGAAGTTGGGTTCGAGTGAGCCCTTTTTCGGATGGCAGAAATCACCCAAGTGAGCGGATCCGGAGTAGAAGACCCGGACCGAGGCGGACCGAACCGGAGCAAAGGTCCCGACGGAGAAAAGTCAACATCTGTTGACTTGGGGTCCGGGGTGCCCGGACCAGCCCGGAACCCTTCCGAGCGCCCGGACCGTGAAGTTTGACCAGATCGAGTCAATCTCGATCTGAACGTTGGGGGATAAAGTTTTATCCCCCCAGGGCGGCCGGAACCCTTCCAGGCGCCCCGACCAAGGCTATAAATATAGCCTTGGTCCAGAAGCATTTCAACGAACTCACGAATTGTAATTCCAACGCTTGTACGCTTTAGTTTAGAGTTAAGCTTCTGTTTCTGCACTTCAACGTTGTAAGAGGCTTCTCCGTCTGAAGAAGTATTCAGTACTATATTTGTCTTGGATTAACAATCTCCCCGGTTGTAACCAAGTAAATATCGTGTGCCTCATTTTTATGATTTACTTTCTGCTTACTTTATGTTATAAGTGTTAGTTTAAAGAATTCGAGGAAGGGTTGTTTATTTTTGCAGGCTATCCAATCCCCCTTCTAGCCGGTTGCAACGGTCCTACAGGATCATCCCATGTTGCCTTTAGGTTTTTAACCTTCTTTCCCTTTTCTTTTGTCTTCTTCTTCTCTTCCTTCTTCTTTTCTTCTTTCTTCTTCAAGAGGGGGCATTCATCCTCATGTGCCCTTCTCCTGGGTAATTGTAGCAAATTCCCCTCCTTGTTCTACTTTTGCTTCTTGAGCTCTTCCTAGCATGAGATTTGTTAGTTGAAAACTATTTAAATGCCCTTCTCATTTTCCTTACCATATATGTCTCTTGATTGCTATCCATTGAGGCGCTTGATTCTTCGGAGTCGAAGGATGGTGGGGATAAAGACTTCTTCTTCTTACCCTTTCTCTTGTTTGCCACAAGAGCTACTCCTCTTGATCTATGAGCTTCTCCATCTAACCCTTCAACTCGAGTCACGTGAAGCTCCATGGTTGAGAAGAACTCATCTAGAGTGCACTTCTCTAGATCCTTTGAGATGTAGAATGAGTCTATTATTGGCATCCAAGTTGTGGTTCTTGGGAAGACATTGAAGGCTTTCATCATCATGTCTTGATTTGTAAGTGACTCACCTAGACTTGTTAGTCCATTAATAATTTTCTTAATTCTAGAATGTAAAATTGATACCTTTTCTCCTTTCTCAAGTTTGATGTTGTTGAGTTGAGATCGGAGAAGGTCTCTTTTTGTCAATTTTGCTTCCGATGTCCCTTCATGAAACTCCACTAGCTTTTCCCACAAGTCTTTGGCGCTTGTATAGTTTTCAATCCTTGTTAGTTCTTGTTGGGGAAGAACACTTAGAAGATTATGCAATGCTCTTGAGTTTGCTACGTGTTCTTCTCTTTGCTTCTTATTCCATCTTATCTTCTCAATTAACTTATTGTCTTGGTCCCTAGGCATCTCAAAACCATTTTCTATAATTAGCATTATATCGAAATCAGTTTCGAATAATACCTCCATTCTTTTCTTCCACCAAGAGAAGTCTCCTTTGAATTTGGGTGGATGGATGCTTAAATCGACCATTTTGATGAAGTGCTCTTCTCGGCGATTAGTCTGTTGAAGGGCGTCCTCGCTCTAATACCACTTGTAGGAGATCAGTGGCCGGTTAGAAAGGGGGGTTGGATAGCTAGGTCACCCCAACTTCGATTTCTTCTCTACAAAAGATTAGTGCGTAGCGGAAATATGAAGACAAATAATGAAAGCAAACAAGAGAAAATACAAACGCTAACACAATTCTTTTACGTGGTTCGGAGATTACTTGCTCCTACCCCACGACGTGCCCTTGAGATGGACGAACCCTTGATCCTTCGGTGGATCAGTCCCCAGCAATCTCCGGAAAGATCTTACTCCTTCTCGGTGGAGTACAACCTCTCACAAAACTTTCTTCCTCTTACAAGATGGAACTTAGGTTTGGAGAGGAAAAGTGGACTTGGAAGCTTTGGGCAAAGACTTAGGAGTTATTCAACAAGCATGAGTAATCTTCTTCATGCCCCAAAGCTACGTATAAATAAGAGGAGAGAGTTGATCATCATATCAACTCAACCCCGACACCAATCGACTGATCCATGCATCAGTCGACTGGTGTGACCGTTGGACACAGCCAACGACACTTCGCAAAATCCGTGATCCTGCTAACAGTTATACCAGTCAATTGGTCTTCGCAGCTGACAAGCACAGAAGCATTCTGTGCTCTTCGTGAATTCGGATCAGTCGACTGGTCCAAGTACCAGTTGACTGATACCTTACATTTCCTCACACTCATCCTTTCTGGAGTCACCTTTGAAGCCCTCTTCCTCGGCCTTCGTCCCTCAGATGCACCCGAGCCCACAACTCCTCTGCGTGCCATCCAGGATTTTTACCTAAAGTCCTTGACTCTAGAATTTTGCCTGACGTCCTCGACCTGCCAAAACTTTGTCCAATCCCCCGGACGAGGACTTCGTTGCCTCACCGCAGCTAGGACTTTCCATAACCTAGGGTTACCTCCTCCTAAGACCTAGGATTACCTCACCCTCGAATTCTCCACCTGCATAGAATCCACTAAGACCTTTTTCTAAGAACCCTTAGGATTTTCTTGCATGCTCAGTCACACTTGTTAGATCAACAAGACAACTTAACTTTGAACATTTTTCCATTATTAAAACACAGGTTAGATCATCTAGTGCTCCTTGCACCAACACAATGATCACTCACTGTTATGAGCATGCAAGACTTAGTCGTGAGAGCATACTCACTTATAACTCAGCCGAGTAGCACGAGAGTCTGGGACGTGGTCGTGAGAGCAAACTCACTTATAACTTAGATGATCGACTCGAGAGTCTAGGACTTGGCCATCAAAGCAAGCTCACTTATAACTCGACCGATTGGCTCAAGAGTCTGGGACTTGGCCGTGAGAGCAAACTCACTTATAACTTGGCTGATCAACTCGAGAGAGAACTTGGTCGTGAGAGCAAGATCACTTATAACTCAGTCGATCGGCTCGAGAATCTGGGACTTGATCGTGAGAGCAAGCTCACTTATAACTCAGTCGCTCGGCTTGAGAGGCTCGAACTTGATCATGAGAGCAAGCTCACTTATAACTCGGTCGATCGTCTCAAGAGTCTTAGACTTGGTCGGAGGATAAGCTCACTTATAACTCAGGCGATCGGCTTGAGAGTCTGGGACTTGGTTGTGAGGGCAAGCTCACTTATAACTCGGTCGATCGATTTAAGAATCTGGAACTTGGTTGTGAGAAAAAGCTCACTTACAACTCACCAATCGGCTTGAAAATCTGGGACTTGATCATGAGAGAAAGTTCACTTATAACTTGACTGATCGGCTCGAGAGTTGCTCGTGTTTTAACGGGGACTTGTCCTTTGCTCAATCGTTTCAGTCGAACCAAGTGTCCAATTTGTCAGGTCGGACCATAGGTCCGATCGGATGGATTACTTGTCCAAAATAACTAGCCGTGCTATCCTCAAGTGATGAAGAGGACCTGGATCTAGATGGTACTGACTCGGCTTGAGAGTTTCATCAATACTAAGGGACTCGATGTCAGATCAACACAAGGATCCGGTCGATAACCTTTTGGCTTAGATGATCGACTATGATGGCCCAAATACTAACTCCTTGATTTTCACGGCCATATCAATCGGCCTCCTAAACTTGGATCCGACTCAGGAGCCCATCTTATTCACCGACATCACTGGAAATAAATTTAACAAAAAAACCACACCAACAAACACGTTTGAAAAGAGAATTCGATACATTCTATCGTTTTTCATAGGTACCACCACAAATCTAATGATTTAAATTATTCTTTATTACAGCTAGAACACAACTCAAGTAGCCGGTTTTGTGCTAATCGATTATTTTTTGGGGGAGGGGAGTCGCAGTTTCGTTAGGGTTGGCACGACGAGGAGGGTAGACCGGATAGCGATGGATGCAGTGGATCCAAGGGTTGTCCGAGTCCATGGTCGAGTCTTTTAGTGCTCGCCATACGACGCTACACGCCTTAAACCCTGTCCCGAACGCTAACATCCACACTTTGTCTCCTTTCTTTATCCTCCTCTTCGCCTCGAAATAGGCCAACTCGTAGAACACTAAACTGCTCGATGTATTGCCGAACCGATGCAAGCACATTCTTGCCGGTTCCACCACCTCCTCTTCGAACCTATATTGCAATAGAATTTAGATAAATGTTCTACTTTTTTCAGATTTAGCTATGAATTTAAAAGGTTGCTCTGGTTCGGCTTTAAAGAATAGTATTTGAATCCAGGAAGTACGCTGTACGCACCTCATCAAGCGCCTGACGGCGTCGATCACGGCCTTCCCGCCGGCGTGGATGCACATGTGGTCGAACGCGCGCTTGAAGTCCGGCACGTGCGCCATCGCCGCCTTCTGGTCGCCGCCCAGGTACAGCTTCGCCACGTGGTAGGCGTAGCAAAGCATCTCCGACACCGGCAGCACGCGGGGAGCGAGGGTGGTGATGTGGGACTTGAGGCCGGCGCCGGCGACGCGGACGAGGTCCTTGGTGAGGGCGACGCCCACGTGGCCTTCCTCGTCTTCCATCTGGATGGCCGCGTTGTAGGCCGCGTCGTCGGCGCCGTGGTGCGTCCGCAGCGACCGCACCAGCTCCATCTTGGCCCGGCCACGCGCCGCCGAGTCGCTGCTCACCAGCGCCGCCGCCGTGCCCACGCGGAAGATGCAGTTGGTCACCAGCATGTGCCGGTTGTCGCCGAAGTACCTGTTCGATCTCGATTAATGAAAGCGGAGCATGGTCCACGAATCGAATATATTAAAACTGCAGCGAACGATCAATCAGTACCAATTGAGGCTGATGCTCTCGGTGACGACGATGAGGCCGTAGCCCTTTCTCCGCCGTAGCACCTTCGCCGCGAGATCAAACGCCACGGTGCCGGCGCTACACCCCATCCCGGCCAAGTTGAACGTCTTCACCCCCTCCTTCATCCCGAAGCGGCGGACGAGCATGGAGGAAAAGGACGGCGCGGGGCTGAACATGCTGCAGGCGGAGATGACGAGATCAATCTGGGAGGGATGGGTATCGGTCTTGGCGAGCAGGTGCTGGACGGCGCCGAACATCCCCTCCTCTGCCTCCTGGACGGCGCACTTCAGCTTGTTGCCGAGGTCGTCGGAGTGGAACACGAAAGGCGGCATGTAGGTCTCGTCCCCGAGGCCGGCCTTGCTGTAGATGGCGCGCATGAACGCCTCGCTCTCCGCCGAGTGCCGCTGGTTGCGGCGGCCGAAGAACTCGCACATCTCGTAGCTGCCGCGGGACTCGGCCTCGGGCTTGTGGCAGCTGTAGTCTAGGAGGAAGACGGGGAGGGGGCGGCATCGGAGGAAGGCGACGAGGGAAACGAGAGAGCACCAGACGAGGCAGAGGAGCGCAGGGCGGCGGGACAGGAAGAGGAGGGGCGGTTCGGAGAGGCGAGGAGAATGGACGAGGGTGAAGGCTATGGCTGAGAGGAAGAAGACGACGAAATGCCACGGCCTGCCATTGCTGCTGCTCATCATATCATGTGGCAATGAGAGATGACGGGAGGTGGCTGCTCTGTTCCCGTTGAATTAACGGGATGGATTCTATGCACAATTTATATAGCGGAAAATCAAAAATAAATAAATAGATTCACCTTGTTTTACCTTTAAATAATTGCACCGAATTGTGGGTCTCTCTCAAGTCGTTGAATATAATTGTGATCAAATGCTATTTGGAAGGCTCAGATCTTCATAAGAAGGGAAGTGAAGTGATGGCAAGCCATAAGAGTTTACAGACTGAAGAGTGTAAATATCTTTAACCAACCTCTAGTGTCCCCATTAATTCATTTCTGGATACAAAGAGGATAAATTATGGATATTTACTAACTATTAATATAGATAGCCAAAGTATAAAAAAAAAGACATGAGATATGTCAAATTTCATATAATAACATCTATTTAAACCACCGCCCGATGAAATAAACCAACTTCGATTCACGTAGCATCCGGAAGATTGCCCTCCATAATTTATGTAGTATATGGAGACCCATAAGTAGGTCGCCTCGGCGTAGTGCTGCACCCATACAGCTAATCGACTAGGACTACTGTAGAGTTTTTGATAGGTGAACCATCATTGTCGGCAAAAACATTTAATTAGTTTGTGTTTCTCGCGAGGGAAAGTGAAAAAAAAAATTCAAATGACATGAAAATTAATTTGAAAATCATACGTTGAATATAATATATAACTAGGGCAGACGTCGAAGACAAGCGAATTATCTTTGACACATGAGTTGGCTAGCATACGTTAATATTGTTGTAATAGGCATGGATAAATTTTGATAAAAATTGTATATAATACTCTTCCGTACGTTGATTACCTTTTCCTCCAATAATATATAACTAATTGAGTTAATTCTTAATCCATGTAAAATATCTCATTAAATATTTATTTTTTTTACATATTAAATATTTTTTTTTTTACATATAAATGGTGTGGTAGGACAAAATATCCCTCATAATTTATTTACCTATTTCTTAGCAGGACTGAAGATACCAAATTGTTTAGATGAGCGATATAACAATTGCTCCAATAATATATAACTAATTAATTAAATGATAATATATAATGTAATTTTGTATATTTATATATTATACTATTGAGTTTTGAAACCATAATATATAATTAATGGTGCATTGACAAATAAATAAGAGAACAAAAATTTAAATCTAATAAGAACGAATATTCTAGAATTAGCAACAGGGATCCTCTGATCCCAGATCCCTGGACCAGTTCTGATCCCTTGCTCATTCATTAGTTGAATAGGCTGGATCTCATCTATTTAACAGATGAAATCCAATCCTTCCATTCAATGAATGAATAGAGTTTTTTTTTGTCCAGAAAATTCTGGACCAGAGGATCTGGTCTCTAGAATTAGACCTCTAAATAAATTATGTTTCAAATTTATTTGATAAATGAATAAAAAAACTCCAAAATTAATCCGTTGAAATAAAAACCCCTGAATTATCAAAATGCAGTACATGAGAATATATTATATCCCACGGTTCCATACCTTCTATATTATAATTTTAACTTTAGTATGCTAGAAATAAAAATATTTTTAGATGAGTGTTAATTGTATATACTTACGGAGGCCCTCCATAGAATTCGAATCCAAGGATAGATACATGTTACTAACCTATCTAACTTATCCTCATTATATCTAATATATTCGAGTGTACCAAGATTTAAGTTAATTTCAGCGTGATAATTTTCATATAAAACATCATAAACAATTTGATAAATTAAAATTTTATTGATTTTATATCAACTGAACAAATTTAGATATAATTTTACTACAAAACATTACGTATCAAACTAAAATATAGCCTTTCGGAATAGAACTCGGGAGCCGAATGCTGTCCGATCGGAATACTTCAAAGCAGGTATTTCGATATTTTTAGCATTTAAATTCGGGGTGAAGGTCTCTTATCTAAGATAGGAAATAGCAGTACTTTAGACACATGAAAGCAAGTAGGCATTACCTTTTTGTTTTACTCTTGTTTGGAAAAACATATGAGCGAAGCCACGTTCACTGAGAGATGTCATCGGTTGAGCTGAACGGAAGCAGATGATCATATAGGCCCACTCCATTGATGAACAAAATAGGAGGGGCAAACCACCATCCGCTGGCTTGCAGCAAGGAACAACAAATTTTAGGAGCTGTTTACAATAATAACCGAAAACAAGTGAGACGAGCGCGATACAAACTGTAGACAACTTAATGATTTCAATCGCAACAAAGCAATATGACTGGCTATCCGAAAGCCATGAAAACAGAGATGAAGTTTCCAAGAGTGCATTGACCAACAACGAGACTGCAAGAGGCATGCAAATTTTACCCAGCATGTTAAGACGTCAAAGTTAGACTGAAGTGAAAATGTGCATAGTATTACTGGGGCACATAAATGCAGCGATGGTAACAGTGGTGCACAAAACCCGGAGGCACATTAAATTTGTACAGATGGGAGAAAAAGTTTAATAATTATGAGACTAAAGATTTTGGATGGGTTCTCCAACCCTATTTATAGCTAATTAAAGTATTCTGGACCCTCAAGTGGGAATACATCCTCGTTACTCGAGAAAATAATTTGTCTACTTGTTTTCCTAATGTTTTCACTGATCGATGGATGTCTCTTATGCTAAACTAACATGTTAACAATCAGGAACTAGAGTTATTAGAACCATGGAAGAATTTTGAGGTGATGTTTTCTTCCGTAGAGGAAGCACAGTCAGCCAAAAGAAAAGAAGTCCGGTCAGTGCACCTGTCTAACAAATGACTACTTCTAGTTATAAGACAATAGTTTGATCAGTAGGAAAGAAGAATAACAACAGACGGAGAATAACGAGGCTTGTCAGATAATTTTAAACTTTATATCATCGATGAAAAAGTTTTTATAAAAAAAAACTACTATATTTTACAAAATGCAAAAAAAATTTAATTTTACTAAATACCCAAAAGGCACGCACTACTTTATATCAAAGGGTGCAACACTCTTTGCTCGCCCAGAGCACTGTCCGCCTGACCAAACTGAATCATAAAGCAAGAAGAAAAAGCATCAATTTTTTGGTCAAATATTTTTGCCCAAAAATATTTGATAATCTTAAAAGGCTTTGAACTCACATTAAATAGGAATCGTTGCACTTCAATGTTATATATATATATAAGTTTTTGAGCCATTTAGGGTCATCAAGTATTTTTAGTTAAAAGTGTTTAATGATCGTAAAGATCTCATATTCATGTCAAATGGACACCATTGTACTCCTACCAATCCTCTAAGTTTGCCAATATTCTGTTTCCAATTTTTACCTTCATAGTCATCAAATATTTTTTGTTAAATTCTTTTAATACTTCTAAAGGCTTCAAATTTATGCCATATAGGAATCGTTGAACTCCTAATTATCTTCTGAGTCTTCCATGTTCTGTTTTTTCACCCAAATTTGGAGTCCTTTAGGAGGGTGATCAAACACTTTTAAAAACAAAAAAAAAAGTATTTGGCAGTCCTAAAGAGCTCAAAATCGTGTTAATTTGACACTATTGCACCCCTAGTGCTTCCTTGAGTTTGTTTATGTTTTTGTTTTCAGATTTAACTGCTAAGGGTTTAATAGTACTCCATCAAACACTTTTGAACAACAGGATTTGATGACCTTAGATAGTACTTCCACACAGATCAGGACATGATCATTTATATTCGTACACCAATCCACCATGCAGTTTCCGACTGAAAAGAAAAAAGCTGCTAGCTAGCAAATGCATCTAACTCTTAGAAACAAAATAAATGCTATCCAAATCTTACTTGATTAAGATCAACCTTTCTATTTGCTATTGTATCACTCAACGTTTGAGTTTATGTTGAACAACTAGATATCATACACCTTCCTGAAAACTAGTGAGCATCTCCCATGCAAGATTTTTAAAAAGTTTGTAAAATTAAAAAAACTAAATAAAAAATTTGAATGACTATGAAGATGAGGTTTGAAGTTTTTAGTTCAAGAGCATATTTAAAAAATTAAACTTGTTTTTTCTCTGGAAGATGAAGCTAATAATTAATGATAAAATAATATTATATGTTTGACCTTTCAAAATAATTAAAAATTAAATTATTAAATAAAACATAATAAATAGAGAGATGTGATTTATAATGTAGGTACCTTGAATTTAATCAGTTGGAGGTACCTTGAATTTAACATAATAAAACATAAAACTAATTGAGAGATTTAATCAGTTGGAGGTACCTTGAATTTTTTTCAGTCTGTGGATACCACTCAATGAGGACACGCTGCCAGTTAAGCCGGTCCCAAGTAAGGAAATCCTTAATATTTTGCATTTCCAAAGCTTGTTCCGGAAAATTGATTGATGGCACATGGCAGGCTTTACCAGTACGTGTATTTAATGATTTAACGTCCATGCTCACCGTCACCATCGTCTATTTAAAAAAGAAGAATATAAAAAAGTGAAAAGTTGTTGACGCAGACTTAGGTAAATGAACTTAAAAACAGAGACGGAAGGTTGAGAATTTAGTGAGTGCACAGATCGTACATTAAAGAAGCCACCATGTCTTGCTTCCCACTCCCTAGACCGATTGTAGGTGTTTGTCATTTTGACATAAATTAGGATTGGTGTTGTTATTCAATTTGGTTGCATACTTGCATCCCATATTTTTACATGCATGTAATACAGAGTTAGATTCAGCTATTGAAATGTCATTCATATCGAGCGGCACGGGCGATTTCTACTATTCCACTAGAGAAGCGAAATAGACACCGTTTGCGCCGCCATTTTGAGCGCACGTTGTGAGGGCGTTCTAAATGCGTCGTCGAATGCTTCTGGTGCCGTTGGAGGCGTCGCCAGATGCCTCCGGAGGCATTGCGGGGCGCCTGAAGTAGAGACGGATATATTAGGGCTATAGTGGGCTATAGCCCAACCCTATAATCTAGTAAAAAAGAATAGAGAAAGATCTAAGAGCACCCACATCAAATATCCTATTTAAAGATTTTACCCTAAATTTTAAATAGGGTAGCTAAAAGACCTTACATCAGCTACCCTATTCATTCTCTAAATTATGCACTTATAAACGGTACTTCTCTAAATTTAGAGAATGGATTTCATTCCCTAAACATTATAGAAGAGAGAGAAGAAATAGGAAAACTGATATATGATATATTGAAAACTGGATATCTAACTTTAATAAAGTAATTTTTTTACCTTAAATTATACATTTTGGATAGAGAAACTAGTGTGGATGCATTAACATATCTCTCCTCTTTTGTTTTACAACGTATCTCTTCAAGGAAAGGGCCAACACTATCACTCTTGATCTCCAACACGTAGCATGCTATCCGACGACACCGACGAAGGCGCATCGCCCGGCATCCAACCTCTCACATTCCACTTCGACAGCATAGGCAAACTCAGGAGTACAGGGACATGTAACCCTAATATTTTCTTGTCTTATTTGTTATTCGCAATCACCTCCCGCTGTCATGGTCGTCGTCATTGTCGCTGCACAACCGCGAGCCTTCCAGAATCTGACGGTTGTGGCGCACTGAGATCGAGATTCAAGATAAGATTATTTTGGGTAAAATTTGTTCCTTTTTTGTGTACTCTGTATGAATTCTTCAATAGCTACCTCAATCCCCAAATCCGGTGGCGGTGGCACATCGAGATTGGGATGAGATTTGCGTTTTATTTTTGAGTAAAGATTGCTTTGGTTTTTTGTTTATTGCCTTCTAACTCTTGGATGAACAAGCTATGTAATTGTTTTAAAAGGAAGAAGAGTTCGTTTGTTCTTCAAGATCGTTCTTAAAGATCAGTTTCCCTTTTCTATTTTGTTGTTAAAATAAAACTCAATTTATTATTTGTTATAAAACTTGTTAGTTTCATTGTTCTGCTACAGATCTCAATAAGACTAACTAGAATAGAAGAGCTCAAGTTTAATTAGGGCTTCATAGTCTGATGAAACTTAACTGTTCCAATCTCGATTGTGAGCAATTGACATAGGATCAGTCTCGGATGTGTAGAGGTGTTTCAAGTAGTTGATCTGCAACTTAGTCATTCACCTCTACTAGTTTCACTTGCAAATCTGTGATCTCTGAGATGCTAAAGCTCAAGAAATCATAGGCTTGTTTCGATTGGCCTGGTCGAAACAATAGTGTATCTATTGATATATTTAACCGTGAAAACACAATAACTAATCTATAGGTTTAGTTGGATTGGGTTAATGATGAAACATGAGATTTCTTCATCCAAAAAGGGGAAGAAGTCAACTGGTAGGGCCTACAATTTCTACTCTTTCTTTGTGACCAATTTAAAAGTGTGAAAAAAACTTCACTTCGGACTTTATTGATGCCTCTTTACTCACCATTGTGGTGGTTTTCATGGTATGCATCCGGAGCTTTACTTTATGATTCCGGAGATAAATCAAACTAATTGAATAGTAAAATTACATCTTAAGTCCAGCCCAATCTACATTTAATTTCTGGATCCATCCCTGGCATGAAGCGCTGCAGGGCGACATAGGCATCGCGTCAACATCACGATGTGACGCTTCTAACGAAGTTAAAAACGTAACGGGACACTTCCGGCATCATTGGAACTATCATCGGACACCTTCGATGCCGATCAAGGCGTGCAGGGCTTCGGAGGCATCAATAGTGTGTATTGTGCAAAACTAATATTATAATTTAAAAAATTTAAACAATTCCAAATTAATTGTGATATTTTGAAAAGACTTTTATATACACTAATTAAATTATCTCAATAAAATATAAAAGATATATTGAAATTTTTTTTAAAAATAACATTTTTATTAAATGATATTATGAAATCGTTTTTAAGTTTTAAATTTTATTTAAAAATTCTAAAAAATCTAAATTTTTTTATAAAAATTCTAATAAATTAAATTTATATTATGATATTTTTTAATTATTTTATTTTTTTTACTATTTTAATATTTAATTGATATTTTATTTTTTTATTATTTTAAATATATATTATTTAAAATAATAATTAAATAAATAAATAGTTAATTTATATAATTATTATATATAAAATAGCATCTTTATATTAATTTATATAATTAAAATTATTTAATCTGGGCATGAGAGAATTATAGAAGTTAATTAAGTAAAATGTTACAAGAATTAATATTTCCATCTGATTCATGACACTCCTTTTAGTATTAGCAAAGTGATCCCGTTCGGAAGCTGAGAAAAGTGGGTCACTAGTGATGCGGTGTTATGTACAATTCCCAAGTGTATTATTGTCGTCAAATAATAAAAATATTGATCCCACATGGATTTTTAATTAAGAATTAATTGACTTCATACGGTGAGTTATCTAGACAATCGAAAATAATTTATGGTCATTTGTACAAGAAAGAGGTTGAGAAGAGAGAGAAGGAAAGAGAGAATAGACAAAGAAAAGAAACGTAGAGAGAGAGCATAAGTGAGTGAAATGTGATATATTCTTGGACTTCAGTTACATCACGATATTAGTAAATGTGCCTCTATGAATTGTTCATCGACCTAACTCCATGCTTACACTCATGTAGGGATTCTAACTAAAGCCCGGCTCAATCCTGTGTAGGTCGCACCGCAGAGTTTATCTAAGTTTTAACACTATTAAGTAAAAAAGTAACTCTAGAAAGTCATGTTAAAGGGATACCCAAGAACCCCCTAGTCATACAATCTCTAGAGTTACTGATTCACTTTATAACGGTAGATTAATGCAATTAGGTAGAAGAGGTAACCTAGAAAATCCGGTTAAAGGGATACTCTCTGTCATAGGGCCCCCAATCATACAATCGCTAGATTACACAAATCACTTCCTAATATTAATTTGGGAGAAACCTTCAAAACTCTAAATAGTTTCCCTTGTAGGAAATTGCCCTCCGTTTCAAGGATGATATTCTAGAGAGTAAGGGATACCCTCTGTCATAGGGTCCTCGGTTAAACAAACTAGAGTATCTCCTCTACATGATGTACAAAACTCTAAATCTACATAAATTGACCTCACACATATTTCATCAAACACATACAAGACACAACACACATAGAACATGGTATAATCATATCATAGCACAAGAAAATGTCCAAATACATAGTTTATACATTAACATTACATCACAACTACTTCCTACATCCTAGATTTGGAGATCTACTCCATTGCGTATGAAATACAACTAAGAGACAGGAAGAATAAGAATTTATAACTCAATACACAAGATAAAAAGAGGAGAATGCTTATCTATACGTCACCGGTCTTCTTGGATGAAATCCTAGCTCCGAAGGTGGATGGATCGGCAAAGATGAAGCTTTTAGGGTTCCCCCAAGGGGGGAGAACCCTTTCCAAGGAATGGGGCGGAGCTCCAAGCCAAAGATGTAAGAAAATAGGAGAAAACCCCCTTTTATAGCAAAACGGCACAACCCCTTTGTTTTCTCCACCACGGTCGTGCCTTTTGGCACGACCTGGGTGTGAATCGCCACGGCTGGAGAGGCACGGCCAGGGTGCGAAGCCGCTCTAGTGGAGAGGTATTGTCGTTCCAATTAGCACAGCCAACCTTTGAATCGCCTTTGGAAACCTGGCACGGCCGAAACACGATTCTGCTCTAGAGGGGGGCACGACCGTGTGGTTTCACACGATCGCCCCGTGTTGGCTGCAACTGAGATGGGTGACCATGCCTTTAGGCATGACTACCCCTGCTTCTTTACTATTGTTGGAACACAACCATGCTGTGTGACATGGCCTACCTGTGTGTGGCGTTGATGGAGTCACACGATCGTGCCAAGGGGCACGGCTAAGTTGCTAGATTTTCACAAGTTGCTTTAATGCGTGCCTTTGCTCCATTTTTCACTCTAAATGGCATCCTATCAATCAAACCATGCAAAAAATAGATCTCCGAACAAAATGGAATGGAAGTATGATATAATAATGAAATATAATGCAACAAACAAAAATTATATTCATGAAATATAAGTAGATGTGCATTAAAGAATGTCTAGAAACATATATAACCTATGCACATCATGTGGCTGGAATGCTGACCAAGTTCCCATGACCCAGAGGGGGAGGGTGATGAGGTGTCTTCTATGTTGACTAAGTCGTTGGACCCCCAAAAAAGAGAAGGGCCGAAGGTGTTCAAAAGTTTTCGGTCAATAATGTCTGCAAGGTTGTTAGAAAATAAACCGGGGGCTACCCCGATCTGACACTCCAACGTTCGAGTCAGCCTCCGATAATAGAAATGAAGAAAATAAACAAATAAAATGATTGAATGTAAAGCATATCAGGCCCACAAGAGCGGACCGAAAGTGACACGGAATCGGAGGCGATGGCACGGAGCCGGAGTTGGAGGCACGGAGCCGGAGTTGGAGGCATAGAGCCGGAGACAACGACACAGAGCTGGATGTGACATAGAACCAGAAGGTAACAACACAGAGCTAGAGACGATGACATGGAGCTGGATGCGGCATGGATCTGAAAGGCGACGGCACGGAGTCGGATGAGGCATGGATCCGAAAGCGACGGCGTGGAGCTAGATGCGGCAGCAGCACGCAGGCCGAAATATGACAGTCGCACACAGGCCGAAATACAACAGTGGCACGCAGGCCGATTTACGACACAGGCTGAAATGCAACACCGGCACGAAGGCTGGAAACATGGGACATAGGCCGGAACACAACAATGACACAAAAGCCAAAAACACGACACACAAGCATGAACACAACAACGACGCGAAGGCCAAGAAAAAAACAATGGTGAATCGAAGGTCGGGTGGTGTCGACCGCATGTGATAGTGCAGAAGGTGATCGGCCCATTGTGGCGTAAAGACGGTGCTCTCGACGCTGGAGAGGGCCGAGGGTAGCCGACGGCGACCAATGAAGGTCACTGGAGTTGGTGTCGCTCAGTACAACGAATTAGAGGGTGGTAGCCACTGGAGGCGGCAACGACGACGACGTAGTGCGTTCGAGGAAGAAAAGGAGGAAAAGGGAGGGGGTCGATGATGAGAGGCGTGGTCTGGCAACTGGCTAAGGTGACAAGAGGGGGATGACTATGGCGTGCATCACAAAGCGACTGAGGCGGCATCATCCATCAGGGGCTGCTGCTCGCGTGAGGTGAGGCGACGGCGATGTTGCTGTGGCTAAAGGAGATCCGACAATGGGGGTTGCTGCTCGCATGGGGGGAGGCGACGGTGATGCCTCCGGTGAAGGCAGTGGCGGGCCAATGAAGTAGGCGGTGCGTGCCACAACAATATGCGTAAGGCAAAGAAAAATCCACAAGAAAAGTCCCCCCTCTTTCTTGGCCTCGTCGCACCCTAACACACTGTTTGGGAGGAGGTGAGGGAAAGGTAAAGAAGGAGAAGGGAAACTTAAAACCTTATTTGGGTGGAAGTGAGCTATGGAAAGGAAAGGTAAAGAAGGGTAAGTTTTAACCTTATTACTCATGAAACTAAAGAATTTCTTACATCTCGATTTGGGATGTAAGGAAGGATAAGGGGAACTAACAAAATTTATGTTCCAATTTTATCCCTGTTTAATTATATTAATTTCAAAGATTATTGTTTTAACTATTCTTTGTGTGGCGACGAAAAATATTCGCACTGCCCGACTCGCACCGCCCGACACTCGCACTCTGCCGACGTTGACGTTGAGGTCGAGGTCGACACCGACGACGATGACAACGCCGACTTCGATGCCCACATCAATTTCGACACCAACACTGACTTTGATGCCGCACTAGGTTCTTGAACACATAAATCTTTAACAAAAGTGAGGGTAATTTTGTAACTTTATATATTTAATCTTTATTATCCTCACTTTCCTCCTAAACACGGTAATACATGTTACGTTAATGAACCTTCCCTCTCTCCCAAATAAGGAGAATATAAATACTTTAGTTCCCCTCCCTTCCCCTATCATTAATGAACCTTCGCTCATCCCATCTAAACAGAGGGTAAAGGGAAAAAAAGGAATCGATGAAATGATAGAAATATCCTCCCCCCTCCATGTGTCCATCCTTCTCTATTTACCGCATCACAAGGTAACATATTATGATATATTAATTTAAATTTAAATTATTGATATATCAATTTTCTTTAAAGGAAACTATATTTAATTATTTTTTCTAACAATATTAGGTTGTTTAATAATGAAGAACTCATATAAAATCAATATATAATTTATTTTTAAATTATACACAATAAATATATTTATCTAATAATTAATATATGATTCTGTCTAAAAATCGTGGATATGGCAAGCAGGGGATGTGGCTGCTACGTTGGCTGGATGTAGGCTCCGCTCCGTTCTGCAACACAAAAAACGTCAGTGTCAAGTCAGGGAAGAGGCCCCCGGTGTTGACCCTCCGACGCTCAAGACAATCACCAAAAAGAAGAAAAAGATGGAGCAACAGTAAACACAGGTGTGAATAGTGAATAGCGTATACCACCGTCGGTGTGTGGACCCCCTTTATATAGTGCTTTGGTGGACGACGTGCAAGCTCCTTCAGGCATGGGCACGTTCTCCAATTTATCCTGGGCACATTCTCCAATTTGTCCTATGAAAGGGCATGTAAGGAAAGTGCCTCTGACACCATATTTTAACATGTCATGCACATCCCTGACAAGATAGTAGAAGTTTCTATCGTATGATCTGCCTGTTGACCATGCCACGTGTCAGCGACACTATCTCCCAAAATGATATTAAGAGATACGACAATGATCCCACCGTTCGACTGAGCGAGGTGACCAATCGACTAGGACTTTGCCGATCAGTTGGCCTCTGATGATCTTCCATGGAATGGCTGGGTATACTAGTTTGTTATCGCCCAACCGGAACAACGCTCCGGTCGTCACAATGGTCCTCTGCTTCGTGACGAGTGCCGCAGCTTGGACCAACCCTTTGCCGGTCAAAAGCTTTTCGCCCAATCGGCTACTGTAGTAGAGCTCCGCTTGGCCTATTTTGGTGAGCCCGTTGGTCCTCTGACGTTGACCTCCTTGACTTTGACCTCCATGTCAGCTGCTATCTCCATCCTTGACCCACACTTAGTGGCCTCTCTTTATCATCACATTACAAGTCTTCCCCTCAAGTCTAGTCGAAGGAGACTACAAGTCCGACTGACTGGATGAATGCATCGGGTGACCTCCGATCGGACGCTCTCTTTGCTTTGGATGTTGGTCGGCTCATATCTTCTAATCGTTGTTCGACTTTTAGTTTATTAACTTGAGCCTAAGCGTCGTTCGGATATTCTGAGCATCGAAGTTCTATCGTCGATTTAGAGATCTAATTCATCGACTGGCCATTTCTCTCTCTGTCCCGAGCTCCTCATAAGCCTGGTGATGGGGTCGCCCACTTGGCTATATTATAGTAAGATATCTATGTCGATCGGGATCATTGACGCCGGCACTTAAGCGAATTTTTTCATTTCTCTGCACTTTCCTAGATGAGTGCCCTTTCATAGCGGCTGACGTCATCTAAATTTCTAGAAAACTATGCAAATTTTTGTGCATTATGGTCGAGCATGCGCCCATGCCTTTTAATTAAGTCTCATTAATGCTCTCTCGTAGCCGACTGCAACGTGTCCTATCTTTTGTCGCCACACGTTTGATGTGACAGACGAATATCTGTTGATGATGTGACATACGTCTTTTCAAATTCCAAGGCCAAATTTCTTCCTAATTTTGTGCAACTCTTGATCGAACGACTCTAGGCGATCGACCGCGAGGTTTATAAACCTTCATTTGCTCGTCGTCGTCTTCACCTTGCGCTTTCGTCTTCGAGCACTCTCTGCGACGCTTCTCCTCCTTATCTTCCCCAACGAGCGATCTTTCTCAGTAAGGTCCTCTTTCTTTTCTTCGTTGAATCTGTGTTTCGCTTCTTCTCGATTTTTTTGCTTTCGATGGCTAGTTCTTCACAACCTCCTAAGTCCATCCCCGGGCTCTGGTATACTTTCACTGAGTCCAGATTTAACGAGGATGAGATAGACCAGATGAAATCCACATACAATTTTCCATCTGATTATCAAATTATCATTCCCTCGGCTTACAACCGGTCACACAAACCACCAGCTAGCTTCCTGCTCTTCTTTAAGGACCAGTTTTGTACAGGCCTTCAGTTTTCCGTTCATCTCTTCATTTCCGCCGTTAGTAAATATTTTCACATCTCCTTACATCAATTAGTATCGAACTCCTTTAGGTTGATGTTCGGGGTAGTAGTTTTGATCCGCCAGCATGACATTCCCTTGATGTCTCGGGTCTTTTATTACTTCGATCACCCTAAACTGTCCGAGTCGGAGACCTTGTTTCAAACCCGAGTGAGCTCAGTCTTCTTTAACAAAAGATCGTCCTCTAATAAGCATTGGAGGTAATACTATTTCTTTGTTCGTTTTCCCGAGTGGCCTGACTTCCCGATCAGCTGACAGATGGAAGTAATGACGCCTCCGTTGCTCGGGAGATACCGAAGCCGATCAAACTATCTCCAAGCAACGTCTAGTTTGGTCGGTCGGAAGTATCACATCCACCGGCCGCTGTTGGGCGGCGTCCTGTATGTGTTCAGCTTGAGCCCGATCTGAACACAACTGTCGTCCAGCCTAGGTATGCTCTTTTTCTCCTTTGAATCTAACTGATTTTTCTTTCTATTTTGTAGCCCGAATCATGCTGAGGGCACGTCTAGCCGGCAAGAGCAGGCTTGTGGACGTAGAACTCAATGCAACGGTCGTGGCCGAGTTGGAGAGTCGTGGCCTAGCGCCGGTCACCCACTCCGACAATTCGCTCGGCGAGGCTGGAGTGGCGGACGTGCCGACCAATGAGGGTGGAGCAAGTCAGACAGCGGCTAGCAGAGTCGCGGGTGCTGCGGCTTACCTACCTCCCGAACGACCTTCCATGCCGCCGATCGCAGTGGCCTCAAAGTCAGCTACCTCCGGTGAGCCTCTGATATGACGCAAGAGGCACCGTGGGGAAGCTTCTTCCCGCTCCACCACTTCTTCCTTGCAAACCCCCGCCTGTACCGGTTCTCGCCCATCATCCGAGCGGGGTGAGACATCAACGCCTGCTCTTCCCGAGCAAGGAGCCGCAGCGCTCCACACTTCACTATCATCCGACCGGATGCCTTCGCTGTCTGAGCTACCGTCAGGGACAATTTGTGTGCTGCCGATCGCCTATATGCCACCTCAATTCTCACCGGCAGCACAAGTATTCATCATCCGGGCATCCTTGACGTCCAAATCCATGGGCCAGGCGACTTCTGAGCCTTCCGGTCCGAGCGGCCAAAGGCAAATAACGACCATCATCCACTTGCCCACTGATAAATGGCATCGTCAAGACGACGTCGCGTCCCGCACCCCCGAGCACCATATTCGGATTCAAGGACACTAACACAAGTATGGACCGATGTCAAGGCTCGCGTGGCGGTCATCTCACAGGGGAAGCTTGCGAACAGCCATACCCAGATAGCCACTGCCTTTATATTTACTTGCTTTTATCCGTTCGGTACTTACAATCTTATTGCCGTTGTAGTATTGGGTCGAGAGTCTGGTCATGTGCCGAAGGCTAGCCTTTATGGAGTATGAAGTCCAATAGTTGCGCTCCGAGCGGCCAATCAAAGGCTGCTCGGGCACGTTCGGAGCAACCGATTGCCGAGGTGGGCCAACTGAAGGCCGATCTACAGAAGAACTCCAAGCTGCTGTAAGTGGAGAAGGCCAAGAGTGTCGAGCAAGCTACACAACTGACGAGGCACAACAAGCAGGCCAACTCCTTTGAGTTAAAGATCAACTCCACCAACGCCAGGAAGCTCCGAGCCATTGAGGACATAGATATTAAGAACATAGAGGCTTAGATCTTGGCTCAGAATTTAAAGGAGGTTGAGGCTGTGCTAAGTGCTGAGCGGGAAAGTCGATCAGCAGAGCAAGCCGCGGCGAAGGTCCAGCTCGCCGTCAAGGATGCTGACTTGGCCTCGCTGAAGGCCAAATTGGAGGCGTCTCGATCGGCCCTCCAAATTTATTAAGATGCAGGGCCTGATCGCTTTGAAGTCCTCAAGCGGGATTATCTCCGCTCGAACACCTTCAACAACCGGTTCACAGACTGCGCGCTCCGCCTCTTCAACTTCGACATCGATGGGACCCTCGACTAGCTGAAGGACGGCGGTTATCTCCCTTTACAGTGATCAACAAGATCATCAATCGGGAGAAGCTAATCGAGTTGTTGCCAGATAGCGTGTTGGATTATCTTGAATGATCCCCCTTTCCACTTCATAGGCCTTCTCTTGTACTCCCTCTGGATGTTATGTATAAAATTTTCTAAGTATTAATGCATGATCGCCCGTTCGACGCATCTTTCTTCTGCTATTTTTTTCAAGATTCCCTTATGTATCGTTGTTCGGCGTTCCTTCACTTTGTTAGATTTTTTTTCAAACATTCCTTCACGCCTCACCGTTCGGCTCAAGTGGGTTGTGTCTACTTAATGTTTTGTGAAATTTCTCCAAGTATAATTCACTACTTTCCCGATTATCAATATAACTAGTCTCAAAGACGTCCGAATGCTCATTCCAGCATAAGTCGAACGGTAAATCATAGCGATGCGTCTCTGCTTTGATCACTACTCGACCTGTTAAGTTTACTGTCAAGCTTTGTGAAGTCGCTCGACCCTATTCATCGCCGACTCGATTTCTGAGCCGTCGCTCGGCTGCTATTTGACATAAACTCGACTTTATAGCCTCGCTTGGCTGTCGATGCGTAGAATTGGGTTATAGTCGTCGCTCGGCTGTTGATGCGTAAACTTGAGTTTATAGTCGTCGCTCGACTGTATACGAAGACTAGAATTTATAATCACCGCTCGAGTGTATACAAAGACCAGGGTTTATAGTCGTCGCTCAACTGTTGACGAAAACTTGGGTTTATAGTCGTCGCTCGACTGTTAACGTAAACTAAGATTTATAGTCATCGCTCGACTATTGATGAAGACAAGAGTTTATAGTCGCCGCTCAACTTTTAACTTAGCCGATCAACGCAAGAGTCTAGAATACTTGGAATTTTTATTCATTGTCTTCCTGCATTCACAAGACACACACTTATACAAGTATATCTGGATTTAACCACGCACCTCACACCTGATTCTATAGGGTTGGAGATGGTTCACGCTCCAGGGTCGCTTGAGCCTTCAGCCGTCTTCGTCCTATAGGTAGTAAGCTCCCAAGCGGAGCTTCTGGACGACTTTGAAAGGTCCTCCCCAAGGAGACTCCAGTTTGGTAACGTCGCTGACCGACTTTATTCTTTTCCACATCAGGTTGTCAACCTAGAATGACCTTGAGATCACCTTCCGGTTGTAGTTTTGCTTCATTCGTTGCTTGTACGCCATCAGCCGAACAGCGGCCTTATCCCGCACTTCGTCCACTAAGTCAAGCTCCACGAGTCTCCGCTCGGCGTTCCCCTCGTCGTAGAGCTGCACTCGATCAGATTCTACTCCGATCTCCACTAGAACCACCGCTTCTCCTTCGTACACCAGATGAAACGGTGTGGCGCCGGTCACCTCTCTTGGTGTAGTGCGATAGGCCCACAAGGCGCTGGGAAGTTCCTCCCAGCTGACCCAGAGTGGTCGAGCCGAACTCGTAATCCTCTAAGGATCTCCCGATTGATGACTTTCGCTTGACGGTTGCTTTGGGGGTAGGCCACCGAGGTGAAAGCCAGCATAATGTTATAGCCTTTGCACCACTCCCTGAGCCACTGTCCTGTAAACTGTCGTTCGTTGTCAGAAACGAGTCGGCGAGGGATGTCGAACCTACACAAGATACTCTGTCATATAAACTTGATGACCATGTGTTCGGTTATCTTGACTAACGGCTCGGCCTCCACCCACTTTGAAAAATAATACAATGTGATAAGTTAAACTTTGCGCTGGCCGGTGGCCATTGGAAATAGTCCCACGATATTTATTCCCCATTGGTCGAATGGACAAGACATCGTGGATGCCTTCATCTCCTCGATCGGTCAGTGTGGGATGTTGTGATATTTTTGACACGACAGGCAGGTGGTCATTGTCCGAACGACATCATCTTACAGAGTGGGCCAAAAATATCCCGCCAACAAGATCTTTCGGGCCAGCGATCGACCACTCGGATGGCTTCCTCAAGAGTCTTGATGCACTTCTTGAAGGATATATTCTACGTCCTCCGATTTGACACACTTGAGCAGCGGCCTTGAAAAAACTCTTTTATATAGCTAGTGTCTGATCAGAGTGAACCGTCCGGCTCTCTTTTTCAACAGGCGAGCTTCTTCCTGATCGGCTGAAGTGCTACCCGATCGGAGGAAATCTATCAGTGGGATCCTCCAATCGCTCGGAAAAGTTATTTCATCCATCCTATCGACGTGCGCCACCAGTGAGACCTGCTCGATCAGCTGCTCTATCACGATCGGCGACAATGAACACGCTAACTTAGCCAACTCATCTACGACTTGATTGTTCGACCGGAGGATCTTATGGATAACCACTTCTTGAAAATCGACTTTCAACTTCTCAAAAGCTTCGGCATACAGCTTAAGCCGCACGTTGCTTATCTCAAAGGTGCCCATTAGCTGTTGCGCGGTCAGTTGAAAATCCGAGTGGATGAGGACCTTTGCAACTCCGACATGTCGAGCCACCTGCAAGCCGGCTATCATGACCTCGTACTCGGCTTCACTATTAATAGCCCGATAATCTAACCGCACGGACAATTGCATCATGTCCTCCCATGGCAAAATCAAGAGAATGTCGATCCCGCTACCTTGCTGAGTGGGTAATCCGTCTACATATATTTTTCAAGCCGCGTCCGGCTCGACGTTTTGGATCTCAGTGACAAAATCAGCTAAAGCCTAGACCTTGATTGTTGTCCAGGGCTGATATTGTATGTCGAACTTGCGTAGCTCGGTTGTCCATTTTATCAACCGTCCGGATGCCACTGGGTTAAGGAGGACACTTCCCAAGGCGTTGTTGGTCATCACGACGATCAAATGTGATATGAAGTATGGACGGAGTCTCCGAACGGTGAGTACAAGCACGTATGCCAATTTTTCAGGACTGATGTAGCAGGATAATGCATCTTTTAATATATGACTCGGAAAATATACAGACTGTTGCTTAGAGCCATTCTGGCGCACCAATGCCGAGCCAACCGCATACTTGGTGGATGACAAGTAAATCCATAGTGGCTTGCCAGTAATGGGATTGGCCAATACAGGCAAGGAGGTAAGTTACTTCTTGAGCTCTTCCAGCGCTTTGTCGCATTCCGTGTCCCACTGGAACTTAGTCACTCGGCGCAATATCTTGAAAAACGGATGACTCCGGTCAGACGATTTGGAGATGAATCTTGATAGTGCAATAATTCGTTCGGTCAGCCGTTGGGCCTCCTTCAAGTTGTGAGGCGGGGGCATATCTTGTAGTGCCTTCACCTTGCTTGGATTCGCCTCGATTCCCTGTTCAGTGACGATGTGTCCGAGGAAGCGGCCGCTCTTTGCTCCGAACAGACACTTGTACGGGTTCAGCTTAATCTCATATGCCCTCAAAGTTTGGCAAGTTTCTTCGATGTCTGTACAAAGGTCAGCAGCTCGAAGGAATTTTATTAATATGTCATCGACATATACCTCCATGTTGCGACTGATCTGCCATTGGAACACTTTGTTCATCAGTCTCTGTTAGGTGGCGTCGGCATTCTTCAATCCGAACAGGATGACGTTATAACAGTATGTCATGTCAGTCGTGATGAAGCCGACCTTCTCTTGATCCTCTCGGACGAGCGGCACTTGATGGTAACCTTGGTATATGTCAAGCATGCAGATTAGCTCGCAACCCGTCGTAGAGTCCACCATCTGATCTATCCTAGGCTGGGGATACAAGTCCTTCGGACAAGCCTTGTCCAGATCATGAAAGTCGATGTAGACTCGTCATTTGTTTCCTGGCTTGGAGACCAGCATGACGTTGGCGAGCCAGTTCAGAAATTGAACCTCACGGTGTGCCCAGCTTCTAGCAGTTTTTCTATCTCCACTTAGATAATCTGGTTCTGCTCTGCACTGAAGTCCCTCTTCTGCTGCTTCACCGGCCGAGCGTCTGGTCGATCGTGAAGCTCGTGCTGAGCTACCCTTGGCGAGATGCCCAAGAGCTCGTGGGTCGACTAGGCAAACGCATCGTGATTTCGCCTGAGTCAGGTGACAAACTCTGTCTTCTTCTCCTCTGTTAGATCGGCGACGATGAAGGTGATGGCTTCCGACTGACTAGGATAGATCTGGATTTCCTCCTTTTCCTCAAAGACCAGTGCGGGAGGCTCTTCCCTGATGGCATTTACTTCCATGCGCGGGATCTTCCTCGCGGCTCTTGCTTCAGACTTGACTATCTTGACGTAGCATCGACGAACGGCCAGCTGATCGCCTTTAAGTTCGCCCACCTTGTTGTCCACCAGAAACTTGATCTTCTGGCAGAAAGTGAACACCACCGCTCGGAACTACAATGAAGTTTGTGGTCCTTGTCCTCTTAAGCGGCTCCTCTCCGAGCAATATGGTCAACCAAGCATGGTCGATCGACAATACTTCATTGCCTGTGAACTCGTAGAGTGGGGGTCATCATTGGCTACAATTCGCATCAGTTAATTTGTAGCTGGTCGAACGCCTTCTTGAATATAATATTCACTGAACTTCCTGTATCAACAAAGATTCGGTGAATAATATAATTAGCTATTACCGCTCGGATGATCAATGCGTCATCGTGAGAGATCTCCACCCCCCCAGGTCTCGAGGGTTGAAACTAATCTCAGGGTCCTCAGCCTTCTCCTTGCTACATCCAACAGCATGTATTTCTAAGCGTCGGACGTGTGACTTCCTCGCTCGATTGGAATCACCATCGGTCGGCCCTCTGGCGATCATTCCAATCTCTCCCCAAGTGACGTTATTTCAGTTCTCTTCCTCCCGAGCTGAGGCCCTAGTCCGTTCAACAGAAGCTCGGGCGAGACTTATGTTATTTCTCCTTTGAGGCTGATGCTGACGCCGCTCTATCGTCATCTTGCCACCCCGCTGATTGGCGCCTCTGATGCCGATCCGGTGATGGTGACCGACATCGATATCCTCGAGGAGCCAGTCGGTTCACGATTGGCGTCAAATCGTAGCAATCACGCATGTTGTGAGTTGCCGACTGATGGAACGAGCAAAATATTGGCGTCCATAACTTTCCCTTTGCCACCTTTGGGCGACCGGTTGACACATGCTGCATGGCCTATGTTCGGGGCTCCTGGTGTAGCTGCGCTCCTCTCGATCGGGGCCCCTTGGGTGGTTGATGGCTGCTTAGTGGTCGCCGCTTGGGCGCTGATGTGTGCTCGGCAGGCGCCTCCTTTCTTCTTTCCGCTTGGGCTTCTTCTACGTTTATGTACTCCGTAGCCCTCCTGAGTATGTGGTCGAAGTCCTTCGGTGTCTTCCGGATAAGTGAATGGAAGAACTCTCATTCGGTGAGCCCCTAGGCGAAAGCATTCACCAATATTTCCAAGGAGACCGATGGAATATCCATGGTCACCTGGTTGAAGCGCTTGATGTAAGCCCTCAATGCATCCTTAGGCCTTTGCTTCAACGAAAATAGGTTAATGCTCGTCTTCTGATAGCGGCGGCTGTTGGCGAAGTGGTGCAAGAATGCCGCTCGGAAGTCTTTAAAGCTATGAATTGATCTATTCGACAATCTCCTGAACTAGCGTTGTGCCGATCCAGAGAGGGTAGTGAGAAGACTCGACACTTCACCCCGTCGGTGTACTGATGAAGTGTGACCACGTTATCAAACTGGGCTAAGTGGTCGTCCGGAACGGTCGTTCCGTTGTACTCCCCAATCGTCAATGGGGTGTAGTGTTTTGGCAGAGGATCATCCAAGATCCCCTGAGAGAATTGTTGATTGATCCGCTCGAGCGAATCATCATTCCTTGGTGCTTTCCCTTTACGCGCATCCTGAACGACCACGTCGTCCAAGGAGGATTCTCGTTCCTTATCTGCTCGGTCTAGCTCCTCTGATGGAGTGTGGAACAGTGCTCAATAGAAGGGGATCGGCGTATTGGGTGCATCTCCGTATGTGCTAGTCAGCTTCTTACCTGAACAGGTGTATGATCCACTCGGTCTCCATATTCGGCTTGATGACCCACTGCTGAGGTTACGGGCTCTTGTACCTAGCGCTCGGCCAGCGCCTGTTGCAGTTGTTGCTTCACTATCTTTGCCGCTCGGGCTTGTACTAGCATGTCCAGTTCCTCCTTTGTCAACGTCACCGTGGTGAGTCATCCAGCGTCCTCCATCTTCGCGTTTCGAATGCAGGCTACGTTCCCATAGACAACGCCAATATGATGCTGTCCGAAAATCATGGAGATGGCAAGCTGGGGATGTGGATACTACGTTGATTGGATGTAGACTCCGCTTCGCTCTGCAGCACAAGAAACGTCACTGCCGAGCCAAGGAAGGGGTCCCCGGCGTTGACCCTCCGATGCTCAAATCAGTCATCGGAAAGAGGAAAAAGTTGGAGCAACAGTAGACGCGGCGTGAATAGTGAATAACGCATACCTCCGTCGATGTGTGAACCCCCTTTATATAGTGCCCTGGTGGGCGACGTGCATGCTCCTCGAGGCATGGGCACGTTCTCCAATTGGTTGTGGGCACGTTCTCCAATTGGTCGTGGGCACATTCTCCAATTTGTCCTATGAAAGGGTCTGTCAGGGAAGTGCCTCTGACATTATATCTTAACAAAGCATGTATATCTCTTACAAGATAGTAGAAGTCTTCGTCGTATGATCCGCCTGTTGACCATGCCGCGTGTCAGCGGCACTATCTCCTAAAAGGTTATTAAGAGATACAACAATGATCTCGTCATTCCGCCGAGCGGGGTGACCGATCAGCTGGGACTCTACCGATCGGTCGACCTCTGCTGTTCTTCCATGGAATGGCTAGGTATAGTAGTTTGTTATCGTCTGACCGGACCAACGCTCTAGTCGTCCCAAGGGTCCTCTACTTTGTGACGAGCGCCTCTGGACCAGCCCTTTGTCGGTCAGAAGTTTTTCAACCGATCGGCCACTATAGTAAAGCTCAGCTCAGCCTATTTTGTGAGCTCGTTGGTCCTCTAACGTTGACCTCCTTAACTTTGACCTCCACATCGGCTGTTATCTCCATTCTTGACCCACACTAAGTGGGTCCCTCTTTATCACTGCATCACTATATATAAATAAAAAAATAATGAAATCATATCAACACGGTATAATACGATATGATATCGAAACCATATAGTCCCGCTCTAAGACCGAAACCTCAGCACAGATCGAAATTTTAAACCTTGGTTAGATCACATATTCAAATCTTTTTTATTTTTTTTTGGTTGTCGTCTATGTTTAGAATATCCCACTAAAAATGCTAAATTCTCTTTAAACCTACAAAAATTCGTCACTCGTGTGCCCATAAATCTGACTGCCCACACATCTATAATGTGCGCCTAATCAGAGACCTCCCAATTTTAGTAACTGAAACTACTAGTTTCATCCAACAGTTACCCTAAATTGGTATAGTTATAAATTTTTTGAAATAACTTAAAATTAATTTTAAGAAATAATAAAAAATTGGTGGCATAAGGGAGTTATCAATTTTGTAGTTTGGGCCAAATATGCTGCATGTAGATTATCCTCTCAAATCTTCAATCTGAATAAAAAAGGTGCACTCTAGGGGACCATTAGAATTACACATGCTTTCAAAATAACCAAATAACTTAAAGATGATTAGTCAAATTATTAGATTGATCTAGCAAATTTGATCTAAATTGTTAGATGGTCAAAAATGTTAATGGTCATGTAGCAATTTTAGTAAAAAAATGTTAGTTTTGGCCAAACCTATTAGATAAACATACTTTTAGCTAAAACAACTACATGGGATTCTCTATGCAAACTTTGAATATGAATAGATAGGTACCCCTAAGAGGTTATTTAAAATGACCAAATGATTCAAAAATACTCATATAGAATTTCTATCTACTAGTGTCCAACTACAATTTCAAAGTGATCGAACAACTAAAAAATGATTATATAATACTTTTAACCAATTTTGCTACATAGATCTAGCAGTAATAATTTTGATCCATGCCGTTAGATGATCATATATCAATTTTTACCAAAATTGCTAAATTTACTTATCATTTTTTACCAAAACTTTTGTGATTTTTTAGCCACGTTGACTAAAATTATCACAACATTTTTTTTTATCTATATTTCACTTCTCTGTTAATAAAATAATTTACTCCTACACTTACAAAATTTATCGCACGTATATGCCACTTTAGTGTGTATTATTATTTTTTTAAAAAAAATATGTTCTAAAATAATGTATTTTAATTTATAATTCATGTAGAAGTTTGACTTAACTTGCTAGATGTCCTCTCTTTAAGGGCACCTTTCTAATTTTGTGGATTTAGAGAGCAGTTAGAGAACACTTAAAAGTGTCCTTCAGCTGATAAATCAAAAATGACACCCCTTTGATATTTTAGATAAAAAAGGGGAGCCCTTTTGACTTTTTCTCATAAATTTTCATGATAAAAATTATAAATATAAACATCCTTTCCAAATAAAAAGAGTATCTCACAATCTTAAAGGAAATACTACCACCTTATTATTCAGAGCTAGCCAAACTACAGAGAACCAACTAAACTGAGTTCTTCCAAGAATTATAATGGAAAAGGGGATGGACGGTAGCCAGGGAAGGCTTATCAGAGCAGCAGCCTAACGTCCATTATATGAAAGAGTAAAAACCATAACAGATTCTCTATGTTAATTCTAAAATTGGCAACCTCTTTTAAGTTCACAAATTCATAAATATTTGTAACATATTTCTCTAGCGGGAAACAGATGAACCTATCGTCATAAAGCAAACAAATGTCAAGAGACAAGTTTTGCTCAACAATTGTATTTTATATGCCATTTAAGCATATTAATCAAAAAGCTTTAAAAAGATAACTAGAGTAAAATAAAAATGAAATTATATTTCATAAACTTTTATACAAGAAAGCTGGTAGAATGAATGCAAACTGCTAATAATAGAAAATGAATGTATACCAAAAATTTCAAGACGAATCTAGTATCTAATGTTTATTCACATACAATCAAACTAAACTGTACAATGTTTGTTGATAATCATACAGAATAAATGCAACACTTTATCACAATTCCAGAATTTAGTGTACTCACTTGCCAGCAGTCATTGATAATGATTGTTTAATTCTCACCAATGTAGTTAAATCTCAGTAAAGTGAATACAAAAGCTTCTGCAAAGGCATCATCCTCCTAATTGATTGGGCTATATTATGGCGACTTCCAAGGTTCAAAAGTTGTTAACAAATGATGCAGATCTTTATCTTAGATAAAGCGTCTGTTGTTCAAAAAGACCTAAAAAAGGCAGGGAACCTTGTTTGAGCGTTTTTAAAAATAAGAGCCGTTTTGGGGCTTTTTCTTTCACTTTTAATTTCTGAAATTTTTATGGATCTTGTCTTCCAATTGCTCCTTTGCTATCAGTTTACCGATTCCTTGTGCTACAGAACAGGACCTCACTTTTTTTATTTCTCAAGTGCATGGTTCTTGGAGGGGAATGAATTTGACAACTGTCGTCACCCATTACCACCTAACTACTACAGTTGACAATAACTATTCTCTAGAAATACCATAATAACTATTGCTATCAAATTCCCAAGTATCATGGGTTCTTTGATGCCATATTCAAGATAAGACAGTCAATTCACAAATATCTGCAAGATTTTCCTTTTATACGATTATTATTCTTTTGCAGCAATATCAAGTGACCCTTTAATTTTAAGATTTTAGAAATGATATTATTTTAAAGAAATTAATGTAATTATTTTATTAACTAATTCAAAAGGATAGAATGTTACAGTCAAATGTTATATGTTTCCAGACACCTCACTTTTTCATGCAAAAAAACCAGGATACTCATGCTCCTCCAGTTTTCTCAGTCGGTTATTTACTCTAATTGGGGCAATCTCATTAATATTTGAGAAGGATTCCTGTTCCATGTGGGACAGTAAATGGTGTTGGTTATTGTACGTAACTTTACAGCTTTCCCACACATAATTGAGTCAGCTTTATGGCTCATAATTGAGTGCGCATGTAGAAACAAGGAATATGACTCCAAAGTTCACTTACTAGCTTCTTTTTGTTTTGGGCCAACTCTTCATTAGACCACTTCGGACCTAAGGCTCCGTACAACAATCTGACCAGATTCCTGCTTAGAAAGAAACATTTTTGCTAGTATAATATAGAAAATACTTGACAAAACTGATCAAATTCACATTTCAAATTGAGCCACCTTTACTCAAAATCACTATGATTCAAGTTAAGGATATAAGATGATGCTTCCCGATTCAAGCTATTATTTATCTGCACCTAGGACACTGTTTTAAGTTCCAAGTCATTAAAATAGTATACTTGATAAAATACTAGTGTGGAACTGTCAGTTCACAGAATTTATGATAACTTTTAATGATTTGATCGTTAATGCAATCTATTTGATTGTTTAGTGGTATGGAATTCTTCATCATTGACTCTTCATGTGCATCTATATAGATTTTTCTGAGGTTGTTTGAAAAAAGAACACCTGAAGATGATAGGATTGCAAAATTCATGAATGAACATAAAATTCATGGGCAGTCAGCAGATAGATGAATATGGGTATTACAACATTTCCCCATCCCAAACCCTTTTTTTTTTAATCAAGATTTCATCCCTCATACAACAGTTTCCTAACCCAAGTAATCAGCAAAAAGGGATTGAAAGTAAAGAATCCTTCCTCTCCTCTCCTCTCCTCTCATTACCCTAGTTAAGTTTTTAAATCTCTACTTTTCCTCTCCCTTCCACTTCCTCCTTCACCTACCTCATCTCTGAGTGTAATCATAGTCTAAAGAAAGGGATTGATGTGGTTTTGAAGCGGCAACAATAACAGACTAAAGATGGAGGATGCTACATTCTAAGAGTATGTATGCATATATAATAGTATCTTAAAAATGCAGTCTAAATTGCTGCCTATACCTGTTTTAGAAAAGGGACCAGATCCAGATGATCCCATATGTGATATATAACCCTTTAGGCTATTTGAGAGCAAGGAAGGTGGTTTACTAGTCAAATTAAAAAAATAAAGATCAATTCAATTGATGATCAAGAACTTCATGAAGAATATTTAGTAATTTTTCTTTACTAATGAAAACTAATGTTTGTGATTGTGAAATACTAAATTAAGTTTTTGATGCAACAGCATATAACTTGTATGTATGAACTTAATTATTTATACTAATACATATTATGTGTTTTGCACCGATATATTTTTTTGAGGCAAAATTATATATATATATATTGCATATATCCTGTATACTATATATGTTTTACGAAAAAAGTCTTGGCCAGCCACCTAAAAATTTCCTTATAAATTCTTGATATATATCCTTATAATAAAAATAATTCAATTTATTTGGGAACGGTAGCCAACTATTCAAATCCAAAACTATCTTATTGGGCACCTGAAGCTATCAAGGATATTAGACAAAACTCGTTGCAATGCCATCACTAAATGTGGCGGGGATGAAAGTTTAATCATGGCCCAACATCATCGCTGAATACTGAATAGGGTTTTTTTTTTCCCTTCCTTAAATCGCCGTAAATCAAGAGTATTAGCACGAGCTATCTAGGGATTCTCAGATTGTTAAACATACACGAGTATCATAAAGTTATCGCAATATATTTTCTTTAAATTCTCTAACTCTATTGACGACCGACATTGAAAATATCGTACTTCTATGTCGAATCGAACTTAGTACCGAGATGCATTGTCCTCTCTAGCCTCGTCCGTACTCCCCCATTACTATTAACCAGATAACTCGGCAAGAATGGAAAAGAAAAAAACGAATCGAATAATGTACCTGAGGATTGTAGCATTCCTGAGCGTTTGGACGATATTGAAGCCGCCGGTCGTCGATTCGGGTGATATTTCGGCTCTCTTCTTCCGATGAAATAGAAGTAAGAGGAGGAAGGGAATCGAAGGAACGAAGCGCTCCCGTACGAACCTCTTCGACCTCGGTTGCTTCCATTGATTTCGATAGGTAAGAATGGAAAACGAGAGACCGCATCGGCGGAGTTGTGACTTTGGAAACGAGAAATGAAAATTTATAATTAATTTTTTAATGTGAGATAAAAAGATTTTTAATAGAAAAATCTAATATATTTTATTTTTAAACATCTAAATACTCATAATAATTAAAATAAAGATTTTAAAATGTACAAATTGATTAGCAGCAGATCAACTTGTATTTAAAAAACTAGAAATGTTCGTTTAAAACATTATTGAAAATTGAATTCATTTACCATATTTTAGAAATGTTCATTTTAGTTTCAGAAAATGCGCTAGAAATTTAAAAACAATGTTTATGATAATTAAATTAATAAATTTATATTGATTAAAAACAAATATTATTTGAAATTATAAATTTAACTAAATGATGTTAAAAATGCAAGCTAACGCCCGATTTGGAAATAGATAGAGATATGTAATTTAATTATTCCACGTGAGTATTAAACATAAACTATCTTGTAAGATGACATTTAAATTTATTAAAAGTGAATACTATAGTAAATATTTATTTGTTTTTAAAATCTTCAATTGCCTTAGTTTTGCACACTTATACACATAAAAAAAAATTCAATTTAAAAAAAAAAATTATGCTTAATACTATAATTCAATATCTAAATCCTAAACATAAAATCTTATTGGCACAACGGAAAACCTAAAAAAAATTGATTGAGATACCTCGGATCATCCTAGGGGCCTCGACCTATACGTCACACACTCTGTGAGTACCTAATTTTTTCATTTTAAAAATTATTTATACTTAATAGTAATCTAATCTCTAAATCCTAAAGGTAAAATCTGATTAGCGTAATCGAGAGATAATAAAACAAACAGAAAATAAAAAAATAAAATAAAAATTCTAATGATATGGTGGGCACACACTGCTCCAGCCGCGCATCTTGTGTGTGTGTGCAAGCGCACGCGCACGTGTGTGTATATATATATTGTTGGATAATCCGTTGTCGAAGATTTTGAAAAAAATACTAAATTTATAAATTAAATTTAGACTTATCTGTTGAGATGACTTGAACAGATAATTTCAGTCTGTCAACCTTAAAAGTCAAGTCGAGCTGCTAGGTTGTCAGGAAGATTGATGCTTCATAACGCCGAGTCCAAATGCAGAGTCATTGAGTCAAGAGTCGAAAGCCGAGTCGGGAAAGGAATTTGCTAAGGGAGATGTCGAGGCCTATGCTCAACATAGTTTCCTTGAAACAGATTCGCCTCACTTATGACTGTGCTTTGAGGTTCTCTCAAGTCATATGTTTCCCAGAATACAATGGCAAAATCATGCACACAACCAAGCACTAGTTGTTTGTGGCGAATTGAGAGTCCACCTAAGTGCTATCACGAGTAGTTCAACCGAGCGGATGCACACTGATAGAAAAAAATCAGGGAACAAAGGTGAAGGAATTCTTTTGTTTTTGCTTTTGCTTTCACTTTCATTTTTGCTTATCTTCCTCTCAGGGCTGCTCCTTGCATGAGGCTGCAGAGTCAATGGAATCATGCCTCATATTTTTAGGGCCCAATTTTTAGAATTTGTATTAATGAGAATTAGTAACCTAATAGACCCATATTCCATAATCCACTTAACTAATTTACCTATATGTTTTATTTTTAAAAAATCGTGACTTTTCCAATTCTCCTCTGCTGAAACGGAGAACCCCTTTAGTTTGCAGAAAAAGCTTGTAATTTCTCTCTTTGTGTTTCTACTTCCAATTTCGAGAATCTTCAACAACTACACAGCGGTGAGTTTTCCTCCATCCCTCCATGTTAATTAATGTGCAAAAAATTATTTTGATGATTTATTTATTAGGTTGTCAAGTGTACAAAGTTTTTGCTTCGTATGCCCTAGCATATCGAAGATCTATATGGTTGAAATTTCAACAAGATTGGTTTTTAGAACGACACAAATATATGCTAGCTTTAAGTGATGACGATTTTCATGTTGCCATGTTGGATTAGGTTATTAGGTATTTAGGTTGTCAGGTTGGGTTTTTTTTGTGTAGTTTAATTTTCCTTTTAACTTGAAGGATTGATTATTGGTCTTTGAAGTAAAATAGTAAATATTTAGCTATTTCTTATTGATTTTTTCATTATTGATGGTTGCTTCATATGAATCCTTGTCAGGTGAAGACAATTCTCCTGTGTTCGGTTTTCTATGAATTGTTTTTTATTTAATTTGCTACTTTGAGTGTTTTAGCTTTTCATCATAAATTTAGAATTAGTGTAGAGAACTTTATCACAATTGTAAAACCTATCGTCTACACTTTATAGGTTAGTATATATAATATATGAAATCTTTCTTTGTACCTCTTGCTTAAATTATGATACTGAAATTAATTTCTAGATTTTAGAATTGAGAAATTTTACAGTGAATTAATATTCTGAAATTAATTTTTAGATTTTGGAATTGGATAACCACCAACTTAGTATTGTGTAGAATATGTGAATTTTAATTTGTTGTGTTATAGGAAATTTGTGTATTTATATCAATGTGAATATATGTCTTAACTTAACTAAACTTGAGCATGTATCTGTAACTTGAAATTATATTTTCTTTATTTGTTAAGCAAATTCATATACCATGCCTCCCAAGTACATGTCTGGATATCAAAAGAAGAAAAGAAAGCTGAGAATAAAATCATTAATTCAAAGTCAAGCTGGAGATATCAATAAGTACTTTACTCCCAATCTTGTAGAGAGTAAAAATGTGGCTGAAAATTTGCTGAATAACGAAGAGGATATGGGATTAAATGATGATGATAAAATGCTTGAACCTATCAATATGGATGAAATGGGTAACAATAATAATGAAGAAGTTCTTGAACCTCTCATTGTAGATGAATCCAATTTTTTTAAGAAAGATGGTGAACTAGTTCAACATGAAACTTTAAGTCAAGAGACTTGTTATGATGATCCAGGAAAGTGGGGTAATATTGATAAAAAAAATTAGAGACTTTTTGATGGAGAGAGGTCCAAAGAGAGATGTTTGTACGTTGTTTCCAAGAGATAGTACCAACAGACATTTTAATGTATTGCATTATAAAAGAATTTTGTCAAACGGGGAGGAAAATGGTAGAAGATGGCTATTATATTCAATTTCTTTGGACAAGATTTTTTGCTTTTGTTGTAAACTGTTCAAAAAGCAAAAGAACAAGATTGGTACTCAGTTAGCTAATGAAGGATACAACGACTGGCATAATTTGAGTCGTTGTCTTACAGCCCATGAAGCGAGTAAGGAGCATATGGAGTGTATGACTGATTGGCTTGAATTAGAAAGAAGGTTGCAAAAGAATCAGACAATTGATCCAAGAGCACAGGTACAATTAAACAAAGAAAAAGAACACTGGAAACATGTGTTACATAGGATAATTGCTATTGTGCAAAGACTAGCCAAAAATAACTTGGCCTTTAGAGGAAGTTGTGAGAAGCTTTATGTTGAAAACAATGGTCTCTTTCTGCAAATGGTTGAAATGATTGCTAAGTTTGATCCAATAATGAATGAGCACCTTTGGCGTATTAAAGACCATGAAACTTATACTACGTATCTTGGTAGCAGAATTCAAAATGAATTGATACAAATGTTGGCAGGTGAGGTAAGAAAGAAATTACTTGCAAAAGTCAAAAAGGCAAAATACTTTTCAATCATCTTAGATTGTACTCCAGATATTAGTCATAAGGAGCAGATGTCTCTTGTCATACGGTGTTTGGATGAGTCAGAAAATTCAACAAAAGTGAAAGAATACTGGATAGAATTTTTAGAGGTGGATGACACTTCTGGGCTTGGACTTTTTATGCATCTTAAGGATGCTTTAATCCGTCTTGAGCTTGATATTGATGATATACGAGGTCAAGGATATGACAACGGATCTAACATGAAAGGGAAACACAAAGGTGTACAAAGAAGGTTGCTTGAAATAAATCCCAGAGCCTTTTATACTCCTTGTGGTTGTCATAGTTTTAATTTGGCATTATGTGATATGGTGAACTGTTGTCCTCAAGCTATGTCATTTTTTGGAGTGATACAACGCATTTATACATTATTCTCCTCTTCTACGAAGAGATGGAGAATTTTTAAAGATCATGTAAAGGGTTTGACAGTTAAGCCATTGTCACAAACACGCTAGGAAAGTCATGTTGAGAGCGTGAAACTTATAAAAGAACAAACTGCACAAATTAGAGATGTTTTACTTGACTTGACAAATGATACAGAAGATCCCAAAACAAAAAGTGAAGCAGAGTCCTTAGCATTATATGAACTTGAGAAGTTTGAATTCTTACTTGGTGTGGTAATTTGGTATAAGTTGTTATTCGCAATTAACACTGCGAGTAAATTACTTCAATCCGAAAATATGGATATTGATGTTGCTATCAAACTGTTACAAGGAATTATTATATTTCTCGAAGAGTATAGAGAATCTGGTTTTGATAAGGCAATGGTTAAAGCTAAAGAAATGGCAAGTGAAATGGGCATTGAAGCAGTATTTCGAGAAAAGCAAGTTGTTCGTAGAAAAAAACAATTTGATGAAAGTAGTAGTACAGAAATAGCATTGTCAGCAGAGGAGTCCTTTAGAGTTAACTACTTTCTCTTTATAGTTGATCAAGCTCATTCATCTATAGAGTCTCGATTTGCACAGTTTAAAAAATATCAAGAAATATTTGGTTTTCTATTCAATGTGGAGAGGTTACAATGTTCTGATGATGAAAGCTTATTGAGGTCTTGCAGGAATCTTGAAAGTTCTCTTGCACATAATGGTTGTTCTGACGTTAATGGAGATGATTTGTTTTCAGAGTTAACATTTTTAAAGTGCTCTTTACCAAAGGAATCAAAATCAGCTATTGATGTACTGGATTATTTGAAAAAGATGGATGGTTGTTTTCCAAATGCTCATGTTGCTTACAAAATCTTGTTGACAATACCAGTTACAGTAGCAACTGCAGAAAGAAGTTTCTCAAAGTTGAAGCTCATCAAAACTTTTTTTCGATCGACCATGTCACAAGAAAGATTGAATGGGCTAGCTATGTTATCAATTGAAAAAGAAATTATTGAACAACTTGATTATACAGACTTGATTAATATTTTTGCTGCCAAAACTGTAAGACGAGTTGTCTTTAACTGACCATTTTCAATATATTTGTCATTGCTATTTAGTTATAATTGAAATATTCAAACTATTGTATATTGTATTGTATTATATATTGTCTTTAAATTTGTTGATTTAATTCAAAAAAAATTACTATAAAGTAGCATAATTAATATAGGGGCCCTGTTTTGTAAGTTAGACTCAGACCAAAAAACTAGTAGGATCGACCCTGCTTCCTCTACACTTTCTCACGACTTCCTTTTATAGGATGACTCACCCATGGCTACAATACATGGCCAAGTTATGGTCATTCAATACTAGGTTTAATATTGATCATTATTATTGAGACGTTACGGAATCGACATTAATGGGTTTAATGTCAAACATTATTGTTGAGACGTTATAGAATCAATGTTAATGAGTCTAATGTCATATATTATTACTGAAACGTTACAGATCTCACCATTAATGGATTTTGATCCTATTTAAATCCGACGAGATGAAGCGCTGGTGTTTTGGTGGATGAAGATGGTGAAGAATATGAGTCCCGAGGATCTAAAGAAGCTCCAGTGCGGTGGATCTCCGGCGAGACTCCGAGGGATGACTAGGAAGGTTGATGAAGAAAATCCCGATGCTGCGGATCTGAAGAATGAAACCCCCGATGAAGTAGATTTGAAGAGGATGAAGTCCGGCGAAGTAGATCCGGTGAAGAAGAACTCCGGCGAAGCAGATCTGCAAGAGAGAGAACCTTGCCTGCGCACCATGAGATCCGCCAACAAAACGTTAGTGACCCAAGTCCGGGGTGGAAATCCCTGGCTAGGCCTTCCGACACTCAAGTCAGTTTTCTCCTTGAAAGATGAAAGAAGAGGAAGAGGAAGAAGAAGAAGAACAGTAAAAGAGTTTTTCTCTAGAGTTTGCTTATTGATCCTCCGATGATCAGGTGAGATGAGATCAGATGAGATGCCTTGCCCTCGGACAGAATTAACCTTTTTATACCACCTCATATAACATCCGTAGTCATGAGGTAGACCCCGGTTCATTAGAATTTGTTAGGAGATGACATCATCTGCAATAATAGTTCAAGGAATCTTTTTTGTACCCAGATGTACTTTCTTTGTCGTTTAGTTCACCTGCAGAAGTTTCTAGAAAATATTTCCCGCCAAATGAAATAGGTTGTCATATGATCACATATTGTTCATATATCATTAATATAACAAATATATTTGTATATTGAGAATATTTTCTGTTAAGCTAATTCTGATCAGGTATATGTAAAGGATGTAACAAGGTTGTTTATGCCCGATCGGGATTTACCAGGTCGATCTTATACTAATAGCCTTAGAAAAGTGTGTGTCTATATGCCCGCCCAGAATTCTATTATCGAGCGTATTATGCATATGTTCGGTCGGGCTTCTACTACCGAGTGTGTTATATTTATATTGTGTTTATGCTCGACCGGGCTTTGTCTGCCGAGCATGTTTGAGCCTTGTTATGTTCAATCAGCTTTCATTAGACCGATCATATGCTAGAGATTACTTAAGCCTAAATGCCTTTTAAGCTCCTCCAAGCTTTGCCTGCCGAGCACCCCTAGGTTCCTTGGCACTCTGATGCTTTAGTTTGACTTGTACTTTATGCTCGGTCGGACCTTGACTATCGAACGCATCTAAGCGTGATAGCCCTTTGTCTGTTTTAGTTCAGTCGGGCTTATATTCTCGATCGAGCTTATATTCTCGGTCGGGATTACATGCTCGACCGAGGCTCGCCTGTCGGGCATACGTGCACGTGCTAATATTTCACCTATTTCGATTCGTCCGGTACTCCATGCGCGGTCAAGCTTTGCCTGCCGAGCATATCTACATGCGTCGTGCCCCTTAGTCGGTTTTAGCCCGGCTGGTCCTACATTCTCGGCCGGGATTTGCTTACCAAGCGTATCTATCTCACCCAAGCCTCCCTACTTCTTCTTTCTTCTCCTTATATCTCTTTTCACATTATTGTACAAGATCCGCTCTTTATAACCTGTATCAGATTTAATGTCGGCCATTAATTTCAAATTAATGCTTCTGTTACACTCTTGAGCAAGTAGGAAAATAAGATTTAGGTGATAAAATATTGGTTGATTCACTTAGACAAATTTTGCCTCAACTGGTCCAACATTCAACGGGCGCAGGTCGTGCTCACACATGAGTCAACTTAATTCAATACAAATCTGGGCCCTAGAATTACACCCCCCCTGTGCACCCACGCGTGAGAGAGAGTCTCTCCCCATGCACTTGTTCACATTATCAATGCATGCGCAACAATATAAACCAACCATAGTGTCTTAAAACTTCCAATGTCATACTAAACCATACATAAAGGAATCTCCTTCCTTTCCATTTCATTTTCCATTCACATTTCTAATAATCCACACATAAATGGAAACAGGGTATGTGATAGTATTCAATAGTTGAATCTAGTGTAGGATAGATAGGTTTTACCCTTCAAACATTCCCTTATGAAGATGTGTTTGCTTACTGGCTGATAATAAACATGATGTCCTTGAACTATTCTACCATCTATACAAGCATTTACATATATCACCTAGGATTCTTCTTCATATAATTCAGTTCTCATGAATGTGTTCGTTCTTGGCCATGAATACTCATGGTTATGTGAGAAGCTTTAAGAATTGTGCCTACAATTCTCTTCGAAGCGACCCCACTTCTTTCTCAGATAGTTGATCTTTTAAGAGTATTCCACATTACTTCACTGGATCATTAAAAGTCATATGCTTAACCTCCATCCTTCACTGATTTATTGGGTCATTCCCCCACAGTGAGAAACTTTGTTTGTGTAGTTAGATTATCCCTTTGAACCTAATTCTTGGATCTCCAGTCTATATAGGTTGGGTTCCTTTTGCACCAACATTTCTCATTGACATCAATCCCACCCCTCGCAATTAACTCTCTATTTAACCCTTTGGTTAACGTTGTTGGTGCAATATCCCTTAGGTCAAGGTTAACTTGGTTGACCAAGCTTGAGTCTTGGTTTGGATTTCGATGTTTGACAATGAAAGGTTGATTGTAAAAGAGTCAAGTAGGTCAAGGTTGACTGGATACTTGACTATGGAAATCCTGGTGAGTGAAGCCAGGTGAAAGTCCTAGTGAGTGAAGCTAGGCAGATGAAAAATCCTAGTGAGTGGAGCTAGGTGAAAGTCCTAGTGAGTGAAGCTAGGCAGAAGGAAATCCTGGTGAGTGAAGCCAGGTGAAAGTCCTAGTGAGTGAAGCTAGGCAGATGGAAAATCCTAGTGAGTGGAGCTAGGTGGAAGTCCTGGTGAGTGAAGCCAGGCAAGGGAAAATCCAGATGGATCAAGAATGATCGGGCATCTGGTATTGGGAAGTCCAAGTAGGTCAAATGATTGACTGGATACTTGGCATGAGGAAATCCAGATGGGTCAAGGTTGACCAGACATCTGGTAGAAGTCCAAGTAGGTCAAGGGAGTGACCGGATACTTGGCACGAAGAGAAAAGTCCAAGTGGGTCAAAGGGATTGACCGAACACTTGGTGGGGAGTCCTGGCAGGTCAAGGGAGTGACCAGATGCTAGGCATGATGTACCAACAGGTCAAGGTTGACCGAATGTTAGTTTGAGAGGCTTGGGACTTGGTTTTGGGCAAAAACCAAGAGCTGGATCGATCAGTGGATCGATCCAAGAGCTGGATCGATCAGTGGATCAATCCAAGAGCTGGATCGATCAGTGGATCGATCCAAGAGCTGGATCGATCAGTGGATCGATCCAGGTTTTTCCCAGCGAACAGAGAGCCTCTGGATCGATCAGTGGAACGATCTAGAGGTCCCAATCGATCAGCCGATCGATTGGGACGCTACTGGTTCGCGCGATAAGCGCTGGATCGATCCGTGGATCGATCCAGGCGTTTTCCCAGAGCACAGAGGTGCTCTGGATCGATCCGTGGATCGATCCAAAGCCTCCCCGATCGATTGGGACCTTTCGAATCGATCGGGATCCGACCGTTGCATCGCATTTGAGCTGCAGGCGTGCGATGGCTGCGGCAGAACTTCAACCGATTCATCTCAGCTCTCTCGCCAGCTCCTCCAGATCGCCAGTTCTTGAAGGATCTTGGAGGTGTTCCAAGTCAAGAGGCGGATCTATTGCAAGAAGAGAAGCTAGGGTTAGGGTTTACTGTACTCATTGTAAGCCTTGAGCTTGTATTTTGTTTCCCTTTCCTTTATTCTTGTATTGAGAGTCTTGTAGAGCTTCTCCGCCTTCGGTAGTTACCGAAAAGGAGGGTTTCATTAGTGGAGGGTGCGTGAGTAGGTGTGGATCCTTGGACTAGTCACCTCTTGTGAGGTGGATACAAAGTAAACCAACCTTGTTAGCGTTGTGTGATTTTATTTCTTATATTTCCGCTGCATATCTCTGAAGAAACGAGCAACGCCGACGACGAAGATCGCGAAGAGCTATTCACCCCCCCTCTAGCTACTTTTCGGTCCTAACAAGTGGTATCAGAGCAAGGCCGCTCTTCACCGGAATCATCGCCGGAAGGGGCAAACAAAACAAGCAAAGTTAGAGGGTGAAGAAGTTGGAGCAAATTCATCAAAGTTGAAGAATCCAAGAGGCTCAACTTCAAGATGCAATTCCAATATGGACTTGGATTTGACACAAGGGTGGCTCCACCATACACATCCACAAGCTTCGATTCTTGGAAATCAAGAATCAAAAATTTTCTTATGATGGAGATATAGCAATGGTTTGCTCTTATGGAAGGCTTCAAGACTCCAACAAACTCAAAGGGCAAAGTTCTCAAGAGGAGCAAGTGGAGCCAAAAGCAAGTCCAAAGGTGCGAGGCAAATGACAAAGTGACCAAGCTTTTGGTCAATCTATTGCCAAGCACCATCCTTTGCAAAATTGGAGAATTTGAAGATGCAAAGGAATTATGGAGTAAATTGGCCAAGCTTCATGAAGAGATCCCCTCCACTGTACAAGAGCAAGAAGAATCCAGAGAGGGTGACTCTTTGGAGCAAGACCAAGAGGAAGACTCCGAGGTTGAGAGATGCTCAATCTCCGAAGAAGAAGTCCAAGAAAGAGCTCCATCTTCAAGGGAGTGCAATGAAGAGAACAAGGAGGGAGCATACTCCTTGTTCCATGTACAAGATGATGAAGCCTCCACCTCTAGGATTGAGGGGGAGCAATCTTCATTGACACCGGATCAAGAGCAAGAAGGATCCTCCACATCCGGGTCAAGAGAAGAAGAGGATGAAGAAGCTTCCACCTCCACGAGTCAAGTCAAATCTATTGGAGGAGTATCATCTTCGGATCAAGAGGAAGTTTCTACCTCCGGATCCAAAGGAGCAAGTGTCACCCCTACACAAGAAGGTATAAATGTTTCAATTAAAAATAAAAATCATATAATATGTTTTGAGTGTAGAGAAAGTGGGCACTACAAGAGCAAGTGTCCCAACTTGGCCAAGAAGAAGGGTCAAGTGACACAAAAGGGCAAGGAGAAGCCCAAGGAGACCACCCCCGGGACAAAGAAGAGAAAGGAGCACATTGTGTGCTTCTTGTGTCAACAAAAAGGGCATTACCGAAGTCAATGCCCCAAGGGGAAGAAGATAGTCAAGGCTCAAGGAGGCACTAGTCAAGGGGGAGTCTCCAAGGTAAAGAATAAGGTAACATTTATTGAGCTTACCCCTTTACGTTATGGTAAAAAGCATGATAGTTCTAATTTTTATCATTTTAATACAATTTACCATAAAAATAGAAAGCATGAGAGCATTAAGGAAAAACATGTGGTCCTACATGCCAAGACTACCCAACCTAAGGTTATGAAGGTAGATAGACATTTAGGCAAGAACACTAAGGAAAATAAATACAAGCCCAAGAATAAAAATGCTCATGGATCAAATAAAAAATCAAATACTAAGGACTTAGTGAGGGAAAACCAAGTCTTGAGGTCAATACTTGATAAATTAGAAAAGACCCTAAAAGGATTGGAAAATATCCTATTAGGGCAAAATGAGCATAACCTAGGTTTAGGGGTACAAAAACCATCCAATGGTCATAGAGGTTTGGGATACAAACCCAAAGCTAAAAAGGATGTGCCTAGTTATCATAGGGTTCCATATAGTTATGGAACAAACCCTAAGTCTAGAGGTCAAGTCAAGGATACAAGGGAAGTTATCCCTAGAAGTATATTTGCAACGACAAACGTGACTAAGACTTCCAAGAAGTCTAAGAAAGTCACGCACAAGGTTACAAGGGAAGCAATCCCTAGGGTTGACCTAGAAAATGTGACCAAGGCTTCTAAGAAGCCAAACAAGGTCACTAGGAAGGTATCTAGAGAAGTTATCCCTAATAAATACCTAGAACATCCAAGGAGCACCAATAGGTTTTGGGTTCCTAGGAGCATCTTCTCTACTCCATAGATGGGTTAGAGAGTGTCAACTCCTATTAGAATGATAGTTAACCCAACTTTGAGGAAATTGACACTCAAGGAGCATTTTCAGGGTTTTTGTTAACCTTTGAAAATGAAATGGAATTATTATTTACTCCTTGAAAGAGTAAAATGTGCCTAAATGGTTGAAAATTGATCTTATCTTAAAATGACATATATTGGGAAAACCTAGATAAATACCAAGTTGGGATTTTGGTATTCTCTTAGAAATTTAAGGCAATCCGAGCCTTGATTTATGTGATTACTCTTGAGGGAAAATGGAATATGCCAACATTTGAGGATATGCTTAATTTTTAAGTGGCATAAACAAATCAAGAGAAATAGAAATGTCAATTTAGGTTTTGGCATTTCTTTGAAGCCTTTAGGGCAATCTAGGTTTAACGTTTTAAGTTAAAACAAGTGGTAGTTAGCTAAGTGGTTAAGGATACTTAGATAAGTAATCTAGGTATATTATTATTTATGTCAAACTCTGTCATGATTGTTTACCCATTATATGCCATGACATCATATTTAGTTTTGTATTTTGCATTCATGATTTATTATGAAAAATACAAAAATACCATGTCATGTCATACATACATCATGTAGCTACATGAATCTTTTTTTTTGAAAGCTATTTCTTTTTGATGTATGCCATAACATCATCATGCATCGCTTTATTTCCCTAAAATTAAGGATAAAAGGCATTTATCAACATTTGGTTACCAACAAGTGGTACCAACAATTGATCATCAACAAGTAACATCCTTGGTGGATGTTCATCACTCAAAATGCCTAGATAGATATACATGCTCCCTAGAATAAGGTAAAACCAAAATCTCACATCTCACAAGGACTATAAGGTGACTTGTATGTGTTTTAGTGCACATTAGATACAAGTGAGATGTTAGGAAGATGAATAAAACTCATGATGTTGATTTAGTGCATTCCTTTGAGTTTTAGGTTCATCAAAACACATAGTTATGTGTTTTCTCACCATTGGGAAAGCTAATGTATAAGTCATGTGCATTAAGCCCAAGAAATGTGATGGGATATTGGTTTTGAAAATTATTTTAAAAGGCTTTTGGAAAACCTTGGTGAAAGTTATCTTTTGATAGTAATCATCATTGAATAGTTAGACACAAACTTGAAGAAAACGCTAAAGTTTTAGCAAGTTTTCAAGCTTGTGTCAATCTTTGAAAATATGATGTATTTTCATAGAAAACTATTTCCATGATAAAGTATGCCCTAAATAATGTCTACACGAAATTTCATAATTTTTAGATTTTTGTAGAATTTTCTAGGGGTTTATGAAGTTGGCTGAATTTGAAATTCAGCAACTATCAGAGCTTCGATCGATCCATGGATCGATTGGAGATCTGGATCGATCAGTGGATCGATTCAGAAGGCAATTCTCGCGAGCAGAAGCTCGCTGGATCGATCAGCCGATTGATCTACACATCATGAATCGATCAGTGGATCGATTCAGCAAGGTTCAATCGATTGGAACTCAACTCCAATCGATCGAAGATGCTGATTTTGGCTGGGAAGGCCTGATTTCAGCACTCTAAACCTATTTTAGTCAATGTAACCATTCCTAACCCCTCAAGACACGTTTGTATACCTTTAGAGGGTGTTTTCATGTTGAAAACAAGGATAGATTGGTTAAGGAAGACTAAATTGAAGTTTAGGTTGAGGTTTGCTTCAAGTTTTGAATATTTGAACCTCAAAACTTCTAAATTTGGGTTTCCTAAAGGTTTAGGAATTCCAAGTCATTGTTGGTGCAATGACAGAAGTTACCATCATGTCTTTAGGGGGAGGGACTCCTTACAGACATGAAAATTATTTTTCATAAACCTTGGAAGGTGGTTAACCTTCTGTTAAGACCATGCTCAAGGTTGAGCGTTTGAACTTTAATGGGGAGTGGATATCCTCATTGTTCAGGTGGTTTCAAGTGGATAATGCTCAAGGATGGGCATGTGCCTACATTGGGGGAGAATGTAGGGTTAAGGATAAATGTGTTGGTGCAATATCCCTCAGTCAAGGTTGACCTGGGTAACCAAGCTGAGTCTTGGTTTGAGTTTAGATGTTTGACAATAAGATATTGATTGAAGAAGAGTCAAGTAGGTCAAGGTTGACTGGATACTTGACTGGGAAGTCCTAACTGGGATGTTAGGCAAAAGAAAAGTCCTGGTGAGTGAAGCCAGGCAGAAGGAAGTCCTGGTGAGTGAAGCCAGGCAGAAGAAAAGTCCTGGTGAGTGAAGCCAGGCAGAAGAAAAGTCCTGGTGAGTGAAGCCAGGCAGAAGGAAGTCCTGGTGAGTGAAGCCAGGCAGAAGGAAGTCCTAGTGAGTGAAGCTAGGCAGATGGAAAACCCTAGTGAGTGAAGCTAGGTGAAAGTCCTAGTAAGTGAAGCTAGGCAGATGGAAATCCTGGTGAGTGAAGTCAGGTGAAAGTCCTAGTGAGTGAAGCTAGGCAGATGGAAAACCCTAGTGAGTGAAGCTAGGTGAAAGTCCTGGTGAGTGAAGCCAGGCAAGGGAAAATCCAGATGGATCAAGGATGATCGGACATCTGGTGCTGGGAAGTCCAAGTAGGTCAAAGGATTGACTGGATACTTGGCATGAAAGAAAAGTCCAAGTAGGTCAAAGGGATTGACCGGATACTTGGCACAGAGAAAAGTCCAAGTGGGTCAAAGGGATTGACCGGACACTTGGTAAGGGAGTCCTAGCAGGTCAAGGGAGTGACTAGATGCTAGGCATGACATACCAACAGGTCAAGGTTGACCGGATGTTGGTTTGGGAGGTTTGGGACTTGGTTTTGGACAAAAATCAAGTGCTGGATCGATCAGTGGATCGATCCAGACCTGTCCCAGCGAACAGAGAGCCTCTGGATCGATCCGTGGATCGATCCAGAGGTCCCAATCGATCAGTGGATCGATTGGGACGCGGCTGCTTCACGCGATAAGCGCTGGATCGATCCGTGGATCGATCTAGGCGCGTTTCCAGAGCACAGAGGCGCTCTGGATCGATCCAAAGCCTCCCCGATCAATTGGGAACATTCGAATCGATCAGGATCCGACCGTTGACATCGTTTATAGCTGCAGGCGTTCGATGGCTGCGGCAATCTCTTCACTGATTCACTCCAGAGCTCTCGCCAACTCCTCCACAGCGCTCACAAAGCTCAGATCGCCAGTTATTGAAGGATCTTGGAAGCTCTCCAAGTCAAGAGGCGGATCAAAGCCAAGAAGAGAAGCCAGGGTTAGGGTTTTGTACTCATTGTAAGCTTGTAAGCTTGTATTTCTTGTATCCTTTCCCTCTCTTCTTGTATTGAGTCTTGTAGGGCTTCTCCGCCCTTGGTAGTTACCATAAAGGAGAGTTTTATTTAGTGGAGGGTGTGTGTGTTGGTGTGGATCCTTGGATTAGTCACCTCTTGTGAGGTGGATACCAAGTAAAACCAACCGTGTTAGCGTTGTGTGTTTGTTTCTGTATTTTCCGCTGCACATCTTTGAAGGAACAAGCAACGCCGAGCACCGAGCGAACGCGACGAGCTATTCACCCCCCCTAGCTACTTTTGGTCCTAACAAAATGAAGGGTATGAGACCTTCATTTAGGTCATTGGACCTTATTAATGCTCAAGGGTGAGCATTGATGATAATGAAAGGTATGGAACCTTCATTATCGTGTTGTTCACAACGAGTGAAGTTGTGAACAACGATGAGCAACTCTTCAGGGGGAGAGTTTTCAACAAGTGGATTTGTTGATGTGTGCCCAAGAATGGGGCATGGTTTGATGTGTGCCAATAGGGGGAGAATGAAAGGACTTGTGAAAGGGGGTAAGTTAGGCTTTCATTATCTAAGAGAGAGTTTGCCCTCTTAGGGGAGAATTGTTGGTTGCTACTCGGAAAACCTATAGGTTCCACTGTACAAAAATTTTGTACAAAGGTCTGAACCTTTTCCTAGCTACCATGTGTTCTTTTAAATTAAATTTTGAATCGCCTGCGGAACTTAACACGTTTGATCCAAAACTTAATCTATTTGTTCTTTTAGGTTTTGACTTGGATCTCCTGCGGAACTTAACACGTTCGACCCAAATCACCTTAAGTTATTAATTCCATTAAATATTAATTTCCATAATTGGTTCCCAGTACTGACGTGGCGAGGCACACGGCCTTCTTGGATATGGGAGCAACCACCACCGACTAGACAAAACCTTTTATAGAAAGCTAATATTTAATTTCCTAAAATAACTTTAGGTTAACCAAAAAGAACAATCAAATCACAAGGAAAAGAAAAAGAAACAAAAGAACACAACATCGAAAAACACATTCGAAATTCTAGAATCGTAAGCCTCTTGTATTTGGTATTATTTCCATAAATAACTAGTATGTTGCGGAAAGAAAAATTACTAGTTATACCTTGTAGAAAAACCTCTTGATCTTCTACCGTATTCCTCTTCTAACCTCGGACGTTGTGTGGGCAACGATCTTCCGAGATGAGAAACCACCAAGCACCTTCTTCTTCTCCTAGCTAGGTTCGGCCAACACAAAGAAGCTTCACCAAGGACGAAGAACAAAACACCAACCAAGCTCCAAGGGATACAAGCTTTCTCTCCTTCTTCTTCTTCTTCTCCAAGTAGTATCCGGCCACCACAAGAACTCCAAGCAAGAGATAAGTTTCGGCCACCACAAAAGAGGAAGAAAGGAAGAGGATGATGATGGCCGGCCATAATAAATTTCAAGGATGAAGTAATTCGGTCACCACCAATGCTCCAAGGATGCTAGAGACGAGACTTGCTTTCTCTCCTTCTTCTCCTTCCTTGATCCGGCCACAAACAAGAGCTCCACCAAGAAGATAGGTTTCGGCCAACAAGAGGAGAGGAGAGAAAGAGAAGGGCCGGCCACCACACCAAGGAAAAGAGGGAGAAAAATAATAGAGGTTGTTCACCATGAAGGCACCCCTACCCCTTCTTTTATATTCCTTGGCTTTGGCAAATAAGGAAATTTATTTATAATAAAATTTCCTTAACTTTCCTTGACAACAATTAATTAAGAAAAAAATTAAATAAATTTTCCTAATTAATTGTATGTGGCCGGCCACCTCATGTAGAGCAAATAGGATAATTTTAATCAACAATTAAAACTTCCTTTTTTGTCTTTGGAAATTTTAAAAAATAAAATTTCCTTTTAAAATCCCTTCATGGTTGATAAAAAGAAATTTCTATAATTTTAATTTTCAACATGTGAATAATTTTTCAGAGAGAAAAAATAAAATATCTTTCCAATCTACAAATAAGGAAAGAGATCTAATATCTTTCTTTTAATCTTTTGTAGATCTTTTAAAGAGAGATATTTTAATTTTAATTCTCTGTAATAAATTATATCTTCCACATAATAAAAATTAAAATTAAAATTCTTTTTAATTTAATGGGGGCCGGCCACTTAAGCTTGGGTTCAAGCTAGGGCCACCCACAGGCTTGGTCGGCCCTAGCTTGAACCACAAGCTAGCTTGGCCGGCCCCTTTCTCATGGGTATGAAGGTGGGTATAGGTGGGTATAGTACTCTATAAATAAGAGGCTACGATAGGGACCGAGAGGAGGAATTGGTTTTGGTCTCCCGATAAAATTAAGCATCCCGTGTTCGCCCCGAACACACAACTTAATTTTATCAATAATAATTCATTCCACTAGAGAACTATTATTGAACTACCGCACCAATCCCAAATTACATTTTTGGGCTCCTTCTTATTATGAGTGTGTTAGTCTCCCTGTGTTTAAGATAACAAATGTCCACTAATTAAGTAAGTTACTGACAACTCACTTAATTAATATCTAGTTCCAAGAGTAGTACCACTCAACCTTATCATCATGTCGGACTAAGTCCACCTGCAGGGTTTAACATGACAATCCTTATGAGCTCCTCTTGAGGACATTATCAACCTAGTATCTCTAGGACACAGTTTCCTTTTATAATCAACAACACACACTACAAGTGATACCATTTCCCAACTTATCGGGCTTATTGATTTATCGAACTAAATCTCACCCATTGATAAATTAAAGAAATAAATATCAAATATATGTGCTTGTTATTATATTAGGATTAAGAGCACACACTTCCATAATAACCGAGGTCTTTGTTTCTTTATAAAGTCAGTATAAAAGAAACGACCTCAAATGGTCCTACTCAATACACTCTGAGTGTACTAGTGTAATTATACAGTCAAGATAAACTGATACCTAATTACACTACGACCTTCCAATGGTTTGTTCCTTTCCATTATGGTCGTGAGCTACTGTTTATAATTTATAAGATACTGATAACATGATCCTCTGTGTGTGACACCACACACCATGTTATCTACAATATAAATTAATTGAACAACTACATTTATCACAAATGTAGACATTTGACCAATGTGATTCTTATTTCTAGATAAATGTTTATACCAAAAGCTAGGCTTTTAGTATACACTCTAACAATCTCCCACTTATACTAAAAGACTAAGCTGTCATATCTGCTGCCATACATCTGATTCCCATCCCTTTAACATGCCCATCAAAAGCTCTTGCCTTAAGGACCTTAGTGAAAGGATCTATAGTTCATCACCTGATGCAATCTAGGCGGCAACAACTTCTCCTCGTTTATACGATTCCTCGTATTGGGTGGTACTTGCGCTCTATTGTGTTTACTTGCCTTATAGACTTATGGTTTCTTCAAGTTTGCTACTGCACCAACATTATTACAATAAATTGTAATAATTTTTGGACAAACCAGAAATCATATCTAAGTCTATCTTGAGGTTATTGAGTCATTCAGCTTTTATGGCTACCTCAGAGGCTTGCCATATACTAAGCCTCTATGGTGGAGTCCAGAAAAACACCTATGCTTATCACTCTTCCATAGTTATGACTTTACCTCCTAAAGTAAACACAAAACCCCGAGGTTGACTTATTATTGTCCCTATCCGATTGGAAGTCAAAATCCATGCAACCCACAAGGACCAAATTAACTGCCTTGTAAGCTAGCATATAATCTAGAGTGCCTCTAAGGTACTACAATATATGCTTTACTGCAGTCCACTGTCCTTGTCCAGGGTTATCTGCTAACTATGCCCTTGGCAAAACAGATTTCTGATCTCGTGCATAGCATACATTAGGCTTCTGACAGCCGAAGCATAAAGAACTGCCTTTATTTCCTTTATCTCCTTTGATGTCTACAGAGACATATCTTTAGATAAAGTTACTCCATCCTGAAAAGGTAAGAAACCTTTCTTGGAGTTTTGCATGCTTTAAAACGAACAAGGATTTTTCCGATGTATGAAGCTTGGGATAAGTAAAATATTCTTTTCTTGCGATCCCTTATTACTTTGATCTCAAGAATATATTTATTCTCCCAAGTCTTTTATATCGAATTGTTTGGACAACCATACCCTTACTTCTGACAACATTTTGATATTGTTTCCAACTACCAAAAAAAATGTTATCTACGTATAGTACAAGAAATACCACCACGCTTCCATCACACCTTTTGTATACACAAGACTTACCCGGTTACTAAATAAATCCATAGGTCTGAATTACTTTGATAAACCGGATGTTCCAAGACCTTGAAGCTTTGCCTCAGTCCATAGACTGATTGAGCTTTACACAAGATGCTCTTAGCCCTTTGCAATGAACCCTTCTGGTTGCTTTATATGGATGCTTTCTTCAAGACTTCCATTAAAGAATGTTGTCTTGACATCCACTTGCCAAATAGATAAAAGAATCCGGATAGACTTAAGCATGGTTACCAGTGAAAAAAGTTTCCTTTTTCATCAAGCCTTGCTTTGAAGGTTTCTACCTCCCTGTCTATCCCTCTTTTCCTATTATAGACCTTTTTATACCCAAAGGCTTTTACACCACTTGGTGGTTCTACAAGCTTCCAGATTTTATTAGAATACATATATTCTAATTCTATTATTCATTACTCTTTGCCAAGATGCTGCATATTTATCTTGGAGTGCTTCGTCATATGTCCGGAGATCAGGTTCATGTCCTTCAGGGATCGAGTTAAAAAACTCTCCCAAAACATGAATCTTTTAAGGTTGCTTAACAACCCTCCCACTACGACAAGGCATTTTCTACAATTGTGTATCATTTGTGATACGTGTTGCAGTTTTCTTGTGGTATCTCATCTTGTACAGTTGGTACTAGTTTAGACATGTCTTTTATTATTTCCTTAAGAACAAATTTTCTTATGGGCACATGATTTATTACATAGTCCTTTTCTAAAAATCGATCATTGATGCTAATAATGACCTTCTGATTTTTAAGACTATAAATCTACTTTTGTTTATCTAGGATAACTTACAAACAAGTGAACTCCTATCCAACTTATTATTATCTCTCTTTAACATATGTGCTGGATTACCCGAATCCGAATATGCTTCAAAATAGGCTTACGCCTATTCAGCAATTCTATATGAGTAGAGAGTTCTAGCTTGGAAGGTACTATGTTCACTTTCGTTTTCAGAGTTTTATCCTTAAAACAAATTTGGTAATTTTCTGAATAACTCATCATCTATCTAATTATTCCATAAGAGTCCTTTACCTTCTTTCTACTACACCATTCTGTTGGGGTGTACCAGATGCAGTTAGTTGGGATTGAAATCCAACTACTGATAAGTGACTCCTAAAATCTCTCAAGAGGTACTTGCCACTACGATCTTCCATAGTGACTTTTTACTTTAACATTTCTCCGCATCAACCTTGTACTCTTTGAACTAATCAAAGTACTTAGTCTTAGTACATTAAGTAAATTTATTTGTATCTTGAATAGTTGTCTATAAAATAGACAAAATATTCAATACTACCTCTTGTCTGGATAGTCATAGGATCACACAAATCAGAATGAACCGTTTTCAACATATCTTTGACTCCATACCCCTTGGACTTAAAAGCTTCTTGGTTATTTTCCTTCCAAGTAAGACTCGCAGGTTGGAAATATTTCCACTACCAATGAACCCAAAAGTTCATTAGCTACCAATGAATCCTACTCAAGTATAACCTAGCTTTTAGATGCCAAAGATATAATTGGTTCATTTCCGAAGGTTGCTTTCTCTTAAAATTAGAAGATGTGTTACTAATTTCCATTTGTTGCATCGTGGGAGTTATTGGATTATAAATTGTCAACCATCATACCAGAATAGATAACTTCCCTATTTTTCTTGATAACAACTTTGTTATCAAAATAGACACAATATCTATAATAGTTTAGAAACTGAAATCAGGTTCTTTCTAAACTTGGTACGTAAAGACAATTACTTAAAATCCAAATTTTATTCTTATCAAAAGATAAACATCTCCCACTGCAACAGCTACCACTATTACAGTAGTGCCCACGTGGATGGTGATTTACCTTTCATTTAGTTGTCGGGTTTCCTGGAACCCTGCAATGAATTGCAGACATGATTAATGGCATCTTGTATCTACACTCCAGGTTCTGGTAGATAACACCACTAGACATGTTTCAACTAATGAATTAAATACACCTAAATTGTTCTTAGTTCTAAGAAGACAGTCTACCTTAATGTTCAAGTCCTATTTCCAATCATTACAATTAGGACTACTAAGTCTTTTTCTATAGTATGACTACTAGGGATTGACAAACATCCTAAGAATCACAAAAATATTTGGACAAGATCAACTCCTTAAAATCTCCATGAATTTTGTGTATACAAAATCGAAGAGAAGATTTTATTCATTAATTTTATTATCTCGTCAACTTTACTTTATGACGAATAAAATTAATAGTTGATCGGTCTTTGATCAAATATTTGGTCAAAACTCTTTAAATTTAAAATAACATTGATTCCTCAAACAATATTATTTAAATTCACCAACACCTCAAACACCGTGAATTTTGCATGCCACGTTAGTGTGAACGTATACAAATTCATCATTCGTAAGAGGAGGGTTTTACCCATTGACTATCTTGTCAATATAACTTTTTGACAAATAAAATTACCTCAAACACCATGAATCTTGTATGCCACGTTAGTGTGGACGTATACAAATTCAAACATTTGTAAGAGGGGTTTATTAATTTTATTATATTGCCAATCTAGTTTTATGACAAATCAATAGTTGGTTTCCCTTTGGTCACACAAGTGATAGTAGTGACTCCGTTGGGGAGGATACTATAAAATGTGTCTAAGTGTATACCATTACTTGACACTAAGTCCATTAATAAGATTATGCCCCTTCCGTTGGGGAAGATCACACGCTCTTAATTAACTTCCTATAGTCATCCAAAAATGGAAGTCTGTTCTAGTGATCCACAAACAAGCTCATCCGTTATGGAGGAAGGCACTCAGATCCAACGCGCAAGCTTATTTGCATCACTTACAAACCAGTAATGGAGACCATGGGATTTACTTAAAAATCCCTCTCCCACTTAGTTATTTATAAATGAGGAATTTTAACTATGCTAGCCTACTAAACTTGTAAACTAACATGCACACACAGCACAATATAAAAGCAATAAATAGAAAATCTAATTTTCAACTATTATGACTTTTATCTCTAGTTGTCCTCCGTGTGTTGTCATCCCAAGCTGCTACCATATTTGGCCATCGCCACCGGGTCTAGTTGTCGCATCCATCTTGCTCCTAGTTCCGCTGCGCCTCTGGTCCTTAGAAGGTTCCACGCTTTGCAAGATTTGATCCGCGACATAAATAGAATTTTACATTTTTGATCCTATATTCCATAAAAGGAATGTACATGTATCTAGATCAAAAATAAAATCCTAATAAAACTAAATACAGCTCCTGCTGTATTTTAATACAATCATGCACACACATATAAATGCCCTTGACATGTCCAAGGGTCCAATCACACACATAATAACAAAAAGCCATAATAGTTGGATCCTGCATCCACAAAGTTAGCACATCCTACTATTAACCTGCCTAAATTATGTATGACATGTGCATAATTAAACTAATACCAAATACACAGAGGCAAAACCCTAGCTCTGATACCAATTGTTGGTTGCTACTCGGAAAACCTATAGGTTCCACTGTACAAAAATTTTGTACAAAGGTCTGAACCTTTTCCTAGCTACCATGTGTTCTTTTAAATTAAATTTTGAATCGCCTGCGGAACTTAACACGTTTGATCCAAAACTTAATCTATTTGTTCTTTTAGGTTTTGACTTGGATCTCCTGCGGAACTTAACACATTCGACCCAAATCACCTTAAGTTATTAATTCCATTAAATATTAATTTCCATAATTGGTTCCCAGTACTGACGTGGCGAGGCACACGACCTTCTTGGATATGGGAGCAACCACCACCGACTAGACAAAACCTTTTATAGAAAGCTAATATTTAATTTCCTAAAATAACTTTAGGTTAACCAAAAAGAACAATCAAATCACAAGGAAAAGAAAAAGAAACAAAAGAACACAACATCGAAAAACACATTCGAAATTCTAGAATCGTAAGCCTCTTGTATTTGGTATTATTTCCATAAATAACTAGTATGATGCGGAAAGAAAAATTACTAGTTATACCTTGTAGAAAAACCTCTTGATCTTCTACCGTATTCCTCTTCTAACCTCGGACGTTGTGTGGGCAACGATCTTCCGAGATGAGAAACCACCAAGCACCTTCTTCTTCTCCTAGCTAGGTTCGGCCAACACAAAGAAGCTTCACCAAGGATGAAGAACAAAACACCAACCAAGCTCCAAGGGATACAAGCTTTCTCTCCTTCTTCTTCTTCTTCTCCAAGTAGTATCCGGCCACCACAAGAACTCCAAGCAAGAGATAAGTTTCGGCCACCACAAAAGAGGAAGAAAGGAGGAGGATGATGATGGCCGGCCATAATAAATTTCAAGGATGAAGTAATTCGGTCACCACCAATGCTCCAAGGATGCTAGAGACGAGACTTGCTTTCTCTCCTTCTTCTCCTTCCTTGATCCGGCCACAAACAAGAGCTCCACCAAGAAGATAGGTTTCGGCCAACAAGAGGAGAGGAGAGAAAGAGAAGGGCCGGCCACCACACCAAGGAAAAGAGGGAGAAAAATAATAGAGGTTGTTCACCATGAAGGCACCCCTACCCCTTCTTTTATATTCCTTGGCTTTGGCAAATAAGGAAATTTATTTATAATAAAATTTCCTTAACTTTCCTTGACAACAATTAATTAAGAAAAAAAAAATAAATAAATTTTCCTAATTAATTGTATGTGGCCGACCACCTCATGTAGAGCAAATAGGATAATTTTAATCAACAATTAAAACTTCCTTTTTTGTCTTTAGAAATTTTAAAAAATAAAATTTCCTTTTTAAAATCCCTTCATGGTTGATAAAAAGAAATTTCTATAATTTTAATTTTCAACATGTGAATAATTTTTCAGAGAGAAAAAATAAAATATCTTTCCAATCTACAAATAAGGAAAGAGATCTAATCTCTTTCTTTTAATCTTTTTGTAGATCTTTTTAAAGAGAGATATTTTAATTTTAATTCTCTGTAATAAATTATATCTTCCACATAATAAAAATTAAAATTAAAATTCTTTTTAATTTAATGGGGGCCGGCCACCTAAGCTTGGGTTCAAGCTAGGGCCGGCCACCCATGAACCAAGGCTTGGTCGGCCCTAGCTTGAACCACAAGCTAGCTTGGCCGGCCCCTTTCTCATGGGTATGAAGGTGGGTATAGGTGGGTATAGTACTCTATAAATAAGAGGCTACGATAGGGACCGAGAGGAGGAATTGGTTTTGGTCTCCCGATAAAATTAAGCATCCCGTGTTCGCCCCGAACACACAACTTAATTTTATCAATAATAATTCATTCCACTAGAGAACTATTATTGAATTACCGCACCAATCCCAAATTATATTTTTGGGCTCCTTCTTATTATGAGTGTGTTAGTCTCCCTGTGTTTAAGATAACAAATGTCCACTAATTAAGTAAGTTACTGACAACTCACTTAATTAATATCTAGTTCCAAGAGTAGTACCACTCAACCTTATCATCATGTCGGACTAAGTCCACCTGCAGGGTTTAACATGACAATCCTTATGAGCTCCTCTTGAGGACATTATCAACCTAGTATCTCTAGGACACAGTTTCCTTTTATAATCAACAACACACACTATAAGTGATACCATTTCCCAACTTATCGGGCTTATTGATTTATCGAACTAAATCTCACCCATTGATAAATTAAAGAAATAAATATCAAATATATGTGCTTGTTATTATATTAGGATTAAGAGCACACACTTCCATAATAACCGAGGTCTTTGTTTCTTTATAAAGTCAGTATAAAAGAAACGACCTCAAATGGTCCTACTCAACACACTCTGAGTGTAATAGTGTAATTATACAGTCAAGATAAACTGATACCTAATTACACTACGACCTTCCAATGGTTTGTTCCTTTCCATTATGGTCGTGAGCTACTGTTTATAATTTATAAGATACTGATAACATGATCCTCTGTGTGTGACACCACACACCATGTTATCTACAATATAAATTAATTGAACAACTACATTTATCACAAATGTAGACATTTGACCAATGTGATTCTTATTTCTAGATAAATGTTTATACCAAAAGCTAGGCTTTTAGTATACACTCTAACAAGAATGAAGAGCTTAACTTATGTATTCATTACCTAGTGGCATGAAGAAGGAGGCTATGGGATTAGCCTAACTTACATATGGTATTGTAAGTGTTATTGTGGTATTGTCAAACATCAAAAAGGGGGAGATTGTTGATGCAATATCCCTTAGGTCAAGGTTGACCTGGTTGACCAAGCTTGAGTCTTGGTTTGGATTTCGATGTTTGACAATGAAAGGTTGATTGTAAAAGAGTCAAGTAGGTCAAGGTTGACTGGATACTTGACTATGGAAATCCTGGTGAGTGAAGCCAGGTGAAAGTCCTAGTGAGTGAAGCTAGGCAGATGAAAAATTCTAGTGAGTGGAGCTAGGTGAAAGTCCTAGTGAGTGAAGCTAGGCAAAAGGAAATCCCGGTGAGTGAAGCCAGGTGAAAGTCCTAGTGAGTGAAGCTAGGCAGAAGGAAATCCTGGTGAGTGAAGTCAGGTGAAAGTCCTAGTGAGTGAAGCTAGGCAGATGGAAAATCTTAGTGAGTGGAGCTAAGTGGAAGTCCTGGTGAGTGAAGCCAGGCAAGGGAAAATCCAGATGGATCAAGAATGATCGGACATCTGGTGTTGGGAAGTCCAAGTAAGTCAAAAGATTGACTGGATACTTGGCATGAGGAAATCCAGATGGGTCAAGGTTGACCAGACATCTGGTGGAAGTCCAAGTAGGTCAAGGGAGTGACCGGATACTTGACACGAAGAGAAAAGTCCAAGTGGGTCAAAGGGATTGATCGGACACTTGGTGGGGAGTCCTGGCAGGTCAAGAGAGTGACCAGATGCTAGGCATGATGTACCAACAGGTCAAGGTTGACCGAATGTTTGTTTGAGAGGCTTGGGACTTGGTTTTGTGCAAAAACCAAGAGCTGGATCGATCAGTGGATCGATTCAATAGCTGGATCGATCAGTGGATCGATCCAAGAGCTGGATCGATCAGTGAATCGATCCAGGTTTTTCCCAGCGAACAGAGAGCCTCTGGATCGATCAGTGGATCGATCTAGAGGTCCCAATCGATCAGCCGATCGATTGGGACGCTACTGGTTCACGCGATAAGCGCTGGATCGATCCGTGGATCGATCCAGGCATTTTCCCAGAGCACAGAGGCGCTCTGGATCGATCCGTGGATCGATCCAAAGCCTCCCCGATCGATTGGGACCTTTCGAATCGATCGGGATCCAACCGTTGCGTCGTATTTGAGCTGCAGGCGTGCGATGGCTGCGGCAGAACTTCAACCGATTCATCTCAGCTCTCTCGCCAGCTCCTCCACAGCGCACTCAAAGCTCAGATCGCCAGTTCTTGAAGGATCTTGGAGGTGTTCCAAGTCAAGAGGCGGATCTATTGCAAGAAGAGAAGCTAGGGTTAGAGTTTACTGTACTCATTGTAAGCCTTGAGCTTGTATTTTGTTTCCCTTTCCTTTATTCTTGTATTGAGAGTCTTGTAGAGCTTCTCCGCCTTCGGTAGTTACCGAAAAGGAGGGTTTCATTAGTGGAGGGTGCGTGAGTAGGTGTGGATCCTTGGACTAGTCACCTCTTGTGAGGTGGATACCAAGTAAACCAACCTTGTTAGCGTTGTGTGATTTTGTTTCTTATATTTCCGCTGCATATCTCTGAAGAAACGAGCAACGCCGATGACGAAGATCGCGAAGAGCTATTCACCCCCCCTCTAGCTACTTTTCAATCCTAACAAACGTATCTGCTAGGTTATCCTTTGTCTTCACATAGTCAATAGTGATAACTCCCTTTTAGAATAGTTGCCTAATAATATTATGTCTATGATGTATATGCCCATACTTACAATTATACAGATGATTTTGTGCACAACAAAATGTTAATTGACTATTGCAATATATGCAAATTGTTGGTATTGGATTTAGTCATTTAAGAACATCTTCTAAGAATTGTCATAATCATTCAGTCTCTTCACTATATTTGTCAAGAGCTACAAACTCAGATTCTATCGTAAATCTAGTTATTACGGTTTACTTAAAATATTTCTATGAAATGACTCCACCTCTGATAAACCCAAATTTTATCATGAAATGGATATCAAAAGAATTAAGTGACTTAATTCATTCTACAGTAATGTAGTATAGAGATGACTCATGCCATCTCCCAATGAATGTAGCAATGGTGGCATCTCATGATTGATTTGTTATTGCTTTGAATTTTTATATAAAAATGGGGCTTTTGGATTTTGTTGAGTTATTAACCTATAAAATGAAAAGTAAAGCAAATAATGAAACTAAACCTAAAGTAATAGAAGGAAATCCTAACTAATCATCAACAACGAATCCACAACGTATTGTTACCATACGCTATGAAAATCATCATCAACGGAATTAAATTAAGGAATGCAATAGCAAAACAAGTATGAAACTAAACTAACCTAACTTTGACATATTGAATTGAACAGAGCTAAACATAACAGAATTAAAACAAGAACAAAACCAGAGCAAAACATAATTAACTCCTCTTGCTACCAAGAACATGTAATAAATCCAACCATTCGTCACATGTAATCTATCCAGGTCCGTGAAGATGAATGCCACAGAAATAAACAATACTAAACAAGAACAAAATCTAATTAGATTCAATTAATTACTAAAATAGGGAATTTGAATCTCTCAAGGAATTAGCAAATATTCAAATGAATTGAAGATAAGGAAAATAGATTTAAACTTCATCTAACCCTACCAATTTAGATCTACAAAATCGAATAGCTAAGAAAATAAAACTAAGCTGGAAATTGGAAAAACAGAAATGTAGGAATCAAATATGGGAGAAGTGATGAACCAACGTAAGTTGGAGGAAACCCCAAGCACTCACAGATCAGTGAAGAACCGATCAATTTAGATGATCAATTCTTATCTAGTGACATAGTTGAAACTAGAAATTGATGCAGAAATCAGAGGGATCAGAATTAAACACTTCTGATCGTTCAGATGAGTGCAGAGCTTCAAGGAAGCAGATTGTCGGCTGAAAGACGAAGAAACCAGATCAAATCCTCTTGCTTCTTCGCTTCTTCTTCTTCCTCTCAGAATCGCGACAAAGTTCGTGATCAGATCTGGATCAGATAATTGAAGTGGCATTACCGGCTTGAAGATGGATGATGACCGGAGAAAGGGAAGCGCCCTTGACCTCCATTAGTTGCCAGCGGTGGAAGGTGGATCGAGGAAGAAGATTGTCCCCTCCTCTGTTTCGTGCGATCGCACTCTGTAGCAATTTTGACAAACGAAACATTATAGCTTCTCCCCTTTAAAATCATATCTTAGATCTGAATCAACGGTTGAGATTTCTCTGGATTGATCCAATGGTGGAAGTTACTCAAAATCTGATCAAAATGTGTTGATCTTCATCAAGGGTCTTGATCTATTCTCTCCTAGCTCGGATAGTTCAGATCTCTCTTGATCCTGATGAATGGTTTAGATGGCTTCAAAGCTTGATCTTTTTATTTAAAACTTCAAAAATTTTACAGGGAGGAACTCTCAACCTCACTCAAGGTAATCTAAGGCGTCATCAGGCAGCGACGCGGTAAGTTTATCCCGGCTAATGATGTTACTGGTCAGAGCTGCTGACAGGTAGCCTCCATCTCTGTTGAGCCGAGCTAGCACAGTGGCTTGCTCTGCGCTTTTTCCCCGCTCGACTTCTAGCAGCCGGTTACTCTTCTCCAGGTCGACCCTCAGCTTAGTCACTGCAGCATTCATCTACAGCTGAGAGGAGGATGACTGGCCACTCGACGCTTTCAGTTTCTTCACTTCTTCCTCAAAAAATGCGAACCTTTGGCACATAACCAAACTCTCCACCCAATACTGCAACCAACAAAGAGAATATAAGCGCTGATCAGAAATAAGCTATAAAAATGCAACACTTACCCAGTAGACATCTGGGCGTGGTTGTCCGCGAGTGCCCCCGGAGTCATCATCGCTGCACGGGCCCGGGCATCATCCCATATTTGGACGAACGACCCTTGGATGATTATTTGGTGCTTGGGAGCTCGGGATTCAATGCTAGATTTGCGCCACTCCTCAGTTTGCAGATGCAATACCGTCGTTATATAGCGCTAGCCGCTTGGAGCTGATTGTGTAGAGGTTGCTCTCCCAGACGGTCGAGACAAGGACACCCGACAGATACCAGATTTTTTGGCCTTCGATTTTGGTGGCATGAAGGACACTGGCGGCGCACATGCAGACTATTCCATGGGGTAGACTGGATAGGGAGGGAGTTCGATTAGATGACGTAGGAGTTGTCGTTTCTTGAACTGGAGTGGGGGTTGAAGTCTCAACCCGCTCGGCGGACCGCATCGTTGAGGAAGCGGAGCGCGACGATGTCTCTGCCCGACGCCTCTTGCGCCTGATCAATGGCTCTCCTGAGGAGGTCGAGCCTGACACCCCCTCAATTTGAACGATCGGTTGTCGTTCAGAGGGAGAGCGTGATCCACTAGCCGCTCCACCACTCGCCAAGACTGGAGCCGCATCGCTCTCATCTTGGGGGTCTTCTTGAGAGCTGATCGGCTGAAGGCTGTGGCTCTCCAACTCCTCCGCAGCATCCGCATTGATCGCGGCGTCTGCAAGTTTAGTCTTGCCGGTCAGACGAGCGCGTAGCATGACTTCGGCTGTAAAAGAAGAAGAAAAATCAGTTAGAATCAAAGGAAGGAGTACAGAAATCACATACCTAGGTTGAACGGAAGCCGGGTACGAATCAGACTCAGGCCGAAGATATAGAGGGCACCCTCCAACAGCAACTTGTGGATGTCGTACTTCTTATCGGCCAACATTGAAGCTGCGTTGAGGTAGTCCGATCGACTCTTATACTGTTTCAAGGGAGGATGGGTCGCCACTTCGAGTTGCCAGTGGGTCTGAAAGTTCGGCCGCTCGGGAAGACGTACAAAAAGAAATATTCCCTCCAATGTTTATTGGAGATCGACATCTTGTCGAAGAAAACTAAGCCCACTCGGGCTTAGAAAAGAAAAGTCCCCTACTCGGACAATTTCAGATAATAAAAGCAATGAAAAATTCGGGGAGTGAGAGGAATGTTGTGCAGACGGAACATGGTCACTACCCCGCACAACAGCTAAAAGGAGTTCGACACTAGTTGATGAAGGGAGATACGAAAGTACTTACATACTGCGGGAAATAAGGGGCGAATAGGAAACCGCAGACCGACGGTAAACTGATCCCTAAAGAAACAAATGCAACCGGGCGGCGGAGAAGTTGGCCGATCAGAAGGAGAAGGGAGGATAACTTTGAAGCCAGGAGGAAACTCAAATGTGGCTGTCAAACTCTAAGTGTCGCCGGCGTCAAATCGGGACTCAGTAGAGGTATACCAGAGCCCAGGGACGTCGATAGGCGACTGTGAAGAGCTTGCCATCGAAAATAAAGTTCAACAGAAAATAGGGAAGAAAGCCGACTCAGAAAAAGGACTCTACAAGCAACGAACAACTTCAATCGAAGGAAGATGAGGGCTTACGAGAGATCACAGAGATTGCCAGAGAAAGGGCAATGGAGCAAAATACTGCAAAGACGGTGACGACGAGAGGCTTGCAGATGAAGACGACGACACAGAGTGAAGAAGACATAGGCAGGCGATGCTTATAAACCCCAGGGCTGGCCGACCGGAGCCGTCCGATCAAGGTCGCAGAAACCCAGGCATAAATCAGACCTTTGAATTTAAATCGCCAAACGTTACATCGATATCCTATCACATTAGGCGTGCGGAGGCAACGGGTGTGACATGTGGCGCATCACCACGGGTCGACATTTAATGAGGGTAATTAATTAAAAAGCATGAAGGTGTGCTCATCATTAATGCGAAGAGATTTGTACGATTTCCTAGAAATCTGGGTGGCATGAGCTAGAATCGCGCTCACCTAGAGAAGTCCAAGAGAAGATTTCACAAGTGTAAATGTTCGTTGTGCCGATTGGCTTAAGGAGCATACCTACGACCGAACGACAAGATTCAACAAGTCGACTGGCAGAGAGCGGTCGCATTGCTGACCGTTGCGCCATGTTATCCCGATCAGAAACCAAGGAGTCTCGAAGCCGATCGGGTGGCAAGCTTCATAGATAATTTTGTCCAGTCAGTCGGACTTGCAACCTCCTTTGACTAGATTTGAGGGGGAGACACGTGATGTGATGATGAGGAGAGGCCCCACCCCACGAAAGATAGCTGCCATGGTGGAGGTCAAAGTCAAGATGGTCAACGCTCAGACATCATCGATTGGTCGGGCGACCATACCACGACCGGAGGGAGAAGGTCATGATCCGCTGCTGCCTTCGACATGAGGAGGAGTCAAATGATCGACGCTCAATAGAGTATGAGACGATGTACAAAAGCCTAGCCGAGCGGCTTCCCCGCTCGACGAGGCAGCAGGACTTGGCATGAGCAGAGGGGAACTTCTGCCGAGCGACTAACCTGATCGGCGAGACAACTCGACTTAGCATTGGCAGAGTGGAACTTTTGCCGAGCGACTACCTCGCTCGGCCTAGCAGCAGGACGCGACAAACATAGTGAAATACGACCGAGCGGACGTGGCACAAACACGGTCGGGTTCCGACCGAGTGGACGAGATGCCGGAACAGTGAAGTGTCGACCGCTGGCCGCTCGGCCTAGCAATATATTCTCTTGGGTATCCATCGACATCCCTTTGGGAGTTAGTGTCGCCAACGTCGGGCATGGGCAGCCAAAAGATTGTACGACGAAAGTTTCCACTGTCACTTTAGATATATGCTCGGCCTGTTAAGGTACTGTGTCAGAGACACTTTACTGACAAATCTTTTCAGGGAGAAACTTTGGGAAGTGTGCTCATCTTGGGGAGCATGCATGCATGGTACAGGAGCTCTATATAAAGGGGGTTCAAGCATCGGTGGAGGTATGCGATATTCACTGTTTGCGTTACAGTCTTCTTGTTGCTCTGCTTTATACTTCATCGTCGGGGACTGACTTGAGCGTCGGAGGGCCAACGTCGGAGACTCTTTCCCTGGCTTGACACTGATGTTATCTGTGTTGCAGGTCAGAGCGGAGTCTACATGCTTACCCCGCACACTTTGTTAGCACCTAATTTTTTTATACTTAATATTATAATTCAACCCCTAAATTTTAAAGATAAAACCCCTAGATGATGTACCTGCAAAACAAAAGAATTAAAATCAATTTTTTTGTCACGCTGGGCACACATGCGCATAGCATTGGCGCCCAACACTATGTGCGGTAGGACCCAACGCTGATGACCCGTGTAACTTTTATGTATGTGTCTATAGAGAGAGAGTTTTGATATGTTGCATCCCTTATGTCGCACACCCCATGAAAACCTAATTGTTTTTCATTTGGATTTTTTTTTATTTAATATTATAATCCAACTGTTATACCCTAAAGGGGTAACCGAGAGCTAAAAATAGCAACTAGAAAATAAACTATATATATATTATTTTTGATGCGCCTCAATTATTATGAGTGTTTTTTTAATTTTTTAATCCGAATTAAAACAATTAGATTTTATTTTTACGATTTCAGAAATTCGATTATAATATTTAAGCTAAAAAAAATTAAAACAAAATAAATTTCAGATGCTTACCGGATATACATATAGTATTTAGGATGCATTTTTTTTTAATTTTTTTTTTAAAGATTTGGATTTATTAAATTTTATTTTCAGGTTTAGGAATTCGTATTTAAGTTAAAAAAATTAAAATAAAATAAATTTTAGATGCTTACTAGATTTAGTACGGATACATAATTTTTTTTTAAAAAAAATTAAGCTTTGATTTAGGATTTTAAATTTGGGATTTAGTATTTAGTGTTTAATTTTTTATTTTTTTTTAAGATTTACTATTTAAAATTTGGGGTTTAGGATTTAAAAATTTTAAGATTTTTTTAAAAAAAAAAACAGAAAAAGTAACGGTCCTCGTCGAACACCTGTGAAGTCATCGGAGGGACGGCCATGGTCGCGCCAAGGCTGGATCGGACGGCCAATACGGTGGCTTATAGAAAGTGGTACGGTGGCGTCGGCATGAGGTGTAGCAAAAAGCAGCGCGATCCGCTTGACGCACATTTCCTCCGTCGGGCTTCGCTGCCAAATTCCCAGTGGCGCTTCTGCTCGTGCTTTTCCTCCATTAATTTCGATACTAGACTCAATAAACCCACAGAGATACCTGCAACTCATTCGAAGATAGCGGGTCCAGGTCATGATTGATTTCTTGTAAATTATCGCTGAGGACATGGGTCGGAAGTTTTTGTCGTGAACAGGTGAGGGGAAGCGATGTTCTTCCGCTTGTCATTCCTCTGCCAATGCTCTCCTGCTTCGTCCTCCTTCAGACTCTTCGTCGCCTCTCTCACTCACTCTCTTCTGCCGTTTGCTTCTTCGGTTTCCTTGTTCTCATTTCTTCCCTCCAAATCGAGATGCGGAGTAACGCCGTCTGTTTGGGCGCTTCCTGTTCCGATCCCCTCCGCACTCCACGCAACTGTTCTGGCTGGGAAAGCGCATCCTTTCCATTTTTCAGCGGCGACGTCGGCCGTTTTACCCGTTTTTAGCCGTGTGTTTCTTCTTAAACAGATTCCTTGTACGGTTGCGGAGGCTTCTTCAAAATAAACGTTCGGCCTTATGCATGTCAAAGCATCGTCTGTTTGCCTCATTTTGCTAGTTTTTTCGGCGTCTAGAGTTATACGGTCGGCTTCGCAGAAGCGAATTCTGAGCGATGATGCTCTTTCACAGAAAGTGTTTGAAGTTTTGGTTCGCTGTATGTAGTCGTGATACAATATTTTGAGCGGATATTTGGGTCGTGAGTTCGGATGGATTTTGAGGCGTACGGAGAGCATTTGAAGGATGGAGTTGGCCTCTAAGGAGGTTCAGTTGGAGGCGTGGGCAACTGGTGGGAGGCCAAAGAAGGATCACGAGAAGGAAAATAAGAAGGGCGAGGACATTGGCTGCTGGACTAAGTTTCGGGCCATGGGGAATTGTATTTTGGCGAGATCCAAAGTTGATGCATCTCTCAGCAGCATCGGCACTCAGGGCGGTGAGCTCTTGTTGGCCCGCGAGTTTAACTTCGGTTTTGCGTTTCTTACAAAGCCCTTAGGATATTGCTATGGCAATGTTCTGTCTGAGTCTCTCTCCTTGTCACTCTGTTGTGCTATAGTTGCTCATAACCTTTTTAGTTATCACAATATGGTTTTTCGGCAATCCACAAAAATGAGTATTTCATGCTCTGCGATGATTATCGTTGATTCATATTGGATTTCAACTTTTATTATTTCTTTGACTGTTTCTTCCTGACACTAGTTTTTATTACTTGGTAATTACTGTCAACATCTAATGTATTTGTTATAGTTGTTGATATTATCTCCCCTTGTTATTGTTTACCCAGATTCCCAAGGCGCTTTTTTCATCGCCTTGTATGTTCTTATTGCTCGATAATCACTGGTCAACACGTTTTGATTTTCTAGAAATGATAGTTTTTAAAATTTTACATGGTTGTGGAGTTTGTCCTTCAAATAGTTATGTGGCTAGACCAAAGACTTTAGCTATCTTGAGGCTAGAATAGTGTTGAATTACTGAGGGAAACATGCATGTTGAGTAGCAAATTGGACTTTCTGATGAAATTTGTAGGTGACTAGAAATCTTCCATTGATGGTCTCTTAAGCGTGATAAAGTGACCATGCCAAAAACTATCCTATTCTCTCACTAGATACTAAGTTCATGTTTCATCTTCTGAAACAAATGATTTAATTTTTTGTTCTTTTAGCTGATATAATTTAAGTTCATGATCTTCCATGATTCATGAAGATAAATGACAGAAATGGAATAATAGCAATCCAGAATAACAGCATCACTGAAATTGCTAGTGTTAAGTGGTTGACCTATTGGAAACCTATTTGATAAAATGCTTGGGTGGTAGTTCAATTTGGAAGCTTAGGATTATGATAAGTTAATTTAAGAGTTAGACATTTGACTTCTTGGTGCTGTGAAATCTATGTTTTGAATTCATTTATTTTATTTGAATCCTCAAATTTAGTCTCCAGTAAGTGTTTCAAATTTGTCATAGATGACATATGTTTTCTTTTTGTTGTTCCAAGGCTTTTGTATGATTAGTAGACCCTATTTCTCTGGCGGGAGGAGAAGCAAAAGGGCAAATGTGTGAAATGATCAAATCCTCTCCCTCCCCTCTTCTTCATCTATTCTCTCTTCTCCTACCTGGTAAACTGTCCCTTAATCTTATTATACTTTTACTGACTAGTTTTTGTGTTCTGATTACCAGAAATTAAATCAACAGTTCATGGTAGCAGCAATGATAAGTCAGCTACAGTAGTATCTGGTTCAATGACTGCGAGTAGTTCTTGTAGTAATTCATCTGCTTCTAAAGTAGGTGAAGATATAAAAGTTGCTTCGCAGTTGCGCAAATTTACCTACAATGACTTGAAGTCTGCCACAAGAAACTTCAGGCCAGAGAGCCTTCTGGGAAAGGGAGGATTTGGTTGCGTGTTCAAGGGATGGATTGAAGAGAATGGTATAGCTCCTGTTAAACCTGGTACAGGACTTACAGTCGCCGTCAAGACACTTAACCATGATGGACTTCAAGGGCATAAAGAGTGGCTGGTATAGTCATTCAACATGGTTATGTTATAGTTTCACTAGCTAATAGTGACCTTATATTCATTCAATTAATTTATAATTTCAACTCTTTCAACATGGTTATAGTTTCACTAGCTAATAGTGACCTTATATTCATTCACTTAATTTATAATTTCAACTCTTTCAACATGGCTATGTTATAGTTTCACTAGCTCATAGTGACCTTATATTCATTTACTTAATTTATAATTTTTCAACCGTCATTTCGACATGCAGGCTGAAGTTAATTTTCTTGGTGATCTTCGGCATCCAAATTTGGTAAAGTTGATTGGGTATTGTATCGAGGATGATCAGAGATTGCTAGTATATGAGTTTATGCCACGAGGAAGTTTGGAAAATCATCTTTTCAGAAGTATGAAGCTGTTTTTTCCCTGACTTATCTGACAGTTGTTTAAAGTTTTCTGTTTATTGTCCTTTCGGAAAGAATTGCTGTAGGACTGTTTCTTTATCAATATTAAATTGATTATCCAAATCGTTATGCTTATTTTTTATGTTACTTTGTTTCTATCTTTATTGCAGATAAAAGGCATAATTCTAATCAATATTAGGCCAAAGCATGGTCCTTAATCATGTTTTCTCATCGTCTTCTGCTGTTCTATCGCTGTTAGCTTTTGGAACTCCATGATTCAAAACCTTGCATCGAACAAGTACTGCCTCTTTATTTTTATTTTATGGAAGCCAATCCTTGTTTGGATCAATCGATTGACCGTGCAATACATAAGATCCTTGCCATATGTTGCCAATGACACTTCTGATTGTGATTGATTGGGTGCTGTGTGCTTTGTAGTCCTTTGGAATGTCTTAGCTGTCGTTACTTGGTGACATTGGAAATTCAATTTTTGTTGCAATAGGATCATTTATAATCTTACAGTTACTATTATTGATAAAGTGTGTTCCATCTTATACAGGATCCCTTCCTTTGCCATGGTCAATTAGAATGAAAATTGCATTTGGTGCAGCGAAGGGTCTTGCTTTTCTTCACGAGGAGGCAGAAAGACCAGTAATATATCGTGATTTCAAAACATCAAACATTCTTCTAGATGTGGTATATTGATTGTAAATGCCTTTCTACAACATCCATCCCATTATGTTTTTCCTGTTTCTTTGTATCAATTTGACTCAAAGTTTTGCTCCAGGATTATGAGGCTAAGCTTTCAGATTTTGGGCTCGCCAAAGATGGTCCTGAGGGTGACAAGACTCATGTATCAACAAGAGTGATGGGAACGTATGGGTATGCAGCTCCAGAATATGTCATGACAGGTAGATTCATTCTTGTTAGAACCTCGCCGTGCATCTTTAATCAAGCTATTGATTATTTTTTTCTAATGCCACTAATCTTTCATAGTATTCTTGCCTTTTTTTTTTCCAAAGTAATTTATGCAAAAAAATTCGGTATGCTATAATACTAGGTCATTCCTAGCACTTAATTTGACTAGTTTTCAACTCCTTTTGTCTAGGTCACTTAACATCCAAAAGTGATGTCTATAGTTTCGGCGTCGTGCTACTCGAAATGATGACAGGTCGGAGATCAATGGACAAAAATCAACCAAATGGGGAGCACAACCTGGTGGAATGGGCACGCTATTATCTAGGAGAAAGACGACGCTTCTACAAACTTGTTGATCCTCGTCTGGAAGGCAACTTCTCAATCAAAGGTGCACAGAAGGTAGCTCAACTCGCACATGCCTGCCTCAGTCGAGACCCCAAGATGCGCCCGCCCATGAGCGAGGTGGTTGATTCGCTCAGACCATTGCTCAACCTCAAAGACATCGCTAGCTCTTCCTACTTTTTCCAGACTATGCATGCGGAACGATCTGCTTCCTACTCAAACGGTAGACTCAAGCGGTAGACCAGGAGCCTTTAGCGCGGTGTTTATGCTTCTCGACAACATCTGCCAATGAAACCAAATGGCAACCAATCAAAGTGGTGCTACTTTTGCAGTTTGCTTTGCTGAACTGCAAAATCGACTGTACAATCTCGAGGAATATGGTTTGTGCTGAAGCATTCCATATTTGTGCTATCATTTCTTGGTCACAGGTTCTCTAAATTGCTACTTCGATGAGTAATCTAGTTTGATTCTTCATAGTCGCAGCTGTTTTAGGAATTTCATTATGTATGTATATATATATTATATTGTCTATTATAGAATTAATTAGTCTATTATGAGAATTAATTAACTTATAATTTAAATAACAGCAACTTAACGAGGCCAGAGGAATAAACCAGGTAGACGCCCACGCCTCGCTCGCCCTTTTGTCCACGTATCAAAATAGCCACTCACTTTACCATTTACCTTATGCGAATGCACACATAACGCCCAGTTTCCGATATCCCAACCTCATCTCATCTAAGCCACACAATTAGATGATCGAACGGACACAGTTCCATCTAGACGAGAATCAAGCTTGCCAGCCCCATCTGTATCGTAAGTGGATAACGGAATGAGATTGGTTACGCTTTCGAATATAACGGGAATAAATGAAAACCTATTCCAACACTGTCGGGTTTCTTTATAGTCATCGAGGAGCTGCTTTGTTCCGTTGCCTTTGGTTCAACGCTGCGCCGCCTCCGCTGATATCCCGATCGAGTAAGGCGATGGCTCCGGGTCTATACTCCGATATCGGCAAGAGGACTAGGGGTGATCATTTCCTCTCTCCCTTTCTACTGATTTTTTTTTTTATGATTATCGTTTTTTGTCGATCATTTTGATTCTCTTTTGTCTTATTTGTTGGCGCAGATCTTCTATATAAGGATTACCAGACAGATCATAAGTTTACAGTCACGACATACTCCTCTACCGGCGTTGTGAGTGATTAGACCTGTTGATTCTTACTTATTCCTTTTTGTGCTTGGTTGTTCTTTGGTAGATTCCTCTATGACCTTTTAATGATTTTTGAAGTCCCAAAACTCAGGAAAGCTCCTCTGTGTTGGTCTTTCGTTGGATGTAATCAGAACATGCTTTTGTTGTATTTAGGACAATCTTCTGGTTCTTCTGTGCAGCTAATTTTGCAAATTAAAGGTTCTAAAATAAAATAAATGCGGTAGGAAGTTTCATTTTGGCCCTAATGCCTTTGTGTTTTTAGCCGGCAATAATTTTTTTTTTCTTTTTCTGTCTATCCTTTTATTTTATTTCACTGATTGAATGATGCTATTTTTGCAAATGCAGCACTTCAAATTAACACTGGCATGACAGGTTTTCCAAAATCTGGAAAATTTCTTTATGTAGGCCTTCAATTAGATTTATGGATTCAATCAAGACATGGTTTTGTCTTGTATTTAGGACAATCTGCTGGTTCTTCTGTGCTGCTATTTATTTTATTTTATTTTATTTTAATTTTTTGCAAATAAAAAGCTTTAAGAATGGAACATGTGTGGAAGTTTCATTTTGCAATTTGTTCCTATTTTATGTGTAAAAATTAAAAGGGAACCCCCATTATCTTCATTATCATCAAAAGAGTGTTTCAACAATAATAACAACCAAGCCTATCCTACTAAGTGGGGTTAGCATCAAAAGAGTGCTCCGTGATGAAAAAATATCAAAGGGGCGCCCCATCCTATTTTTCATCCCAAAGATACCCTTAGTCCAATACTATTATAGTAATTTTAGTCAAAACTGCTACATCATGGAGCAAAACTACTCTAAATAATTTTGGTGAAAAGTGTTTCAATAGTGGTCGAAATTGCTCTAACGTTAGTTAAAACTGCTCTAGCTTATTTAAAATTGATCCAGCTTGGTCAAAAAAATGACATTGTTTGGAGCAATTTTGGATATCTTTGGGATGCAAAATAGAATGGATGTAGTTTTGATATTTTTTCAACATGGTGCACCCTTTTGACAATAATGAAAATAAAGGGCACCCTTTTGACTTGTGCCTTTTGTCAGTTTTGTTTTTATTTTAATTTTATTTTGAATTCATGATAATGCATCTCTCATATTAATACTACAGGTTTACCATTTTTGTGTTAAGCACCTTTTTTGGTTCTTGAATGGAGGAGGCCATACATATGCATATTAAAATAAAAGGAAACATTATAACATTATAAGTTTGTCTATAAATGTTTAATTAGGTCTCCAATCTTAAGAAAATATGAGATTTCATGCCAAGGGAGATGAAACAATTATGTTTATGCTACTGATTATTTCTTGACTTATTGATCTAACAATAAGAAAATTATATTAGACACCATCTAGTAATGGCATCTTCTAAACATTGTACAACCTCCCTTGATAATTGTTTGGGTACTGATCCCTGATTCTTTTTTGTACTTTATTAGTGTTCCCTGTGTTTCCTAACTAATTCTTTTCTATTTTGTTACAGGCAATTACTGCTTCGGGAACAAAGAAAAGTGATTTGATTTTTGGGGAGATCCAGTCTGTGATAAAGAACAATAATATTACGTTTGATGTGAAGGCAAAGTCAGACTCAAATGTAACACTTCTTGCTGACATATTTTTCCCTTAATTCATCAGTTATTACTGCTTTCCTTCAGTTGATTGTCTTTTGAGAATGTGTAGAATTGGCCATCTACTGGTTAATGTCTGTTCTTTTAATTCAAGTTTTTCTTGGCTATACAATTTTTTGAATCCTTTCTAACGAGAAATATCTCTTTCCACTTGACGTTAGTGCTTATTTTGCGATTTGTGTTAGGTTACAACAACAGTTACCGTTGATGAATTCACAGTACCCGGTTTAAAGACAATTTTTAGTTTTGTTGTCCCAGATCAAAGGTCTGGAAAGGTAACGAAATGCCTCCTCTGTCTTGTTGTATGCAGCGTTGAATTGATTTTCAAACTTGGCATTTGCCATTTCAACCAAGTTTTCATTTCGGTTTCATTGCAGATCGAACTTCAATATCTGCATGCTTATACTGGGGTTAATGCCAGCATTGGATTGACTGCCAATCCTGTTGTCAATCTGTCCAGTGTAGTTGGTACTAAAACTTTTGCTGTTGGTGCTGATGTAGCATATGATACAGCATCAGGTAATTTCACCAAGTACAATGCTGGGTTTAGCGTCATCAATGCCGACCTTATTGCTGCATTGAATTTGTGAGTAGTTTCTCTGAGCTGAGGCTCGTATGACATTGAAAGAATTTCAACTTTTTCGATGTCCTAAAGCTTTGATCTGAGCATGATTTGAGACATGATCTGCACTCAGGAACAACAAGGGCGATAGCTTGAGCGCATCATACTACCACTTGGTCAGTCCATTGTCGAACACAGCAGTCGGCGCAGAGTTCACTCACAACTTTCCGACTAATGAGAACACCCTCACCTTTGGGACACAGCATGCCTTGGACCCTCTGACCTTGGTGAAGGCACGCTTCAACAGTTACGGTAAGGCTAGCGCTCTCATTCAGCATGAATGGAGGCCAAAATCATTCCTAACCATCTCCGGGGAGGTGGACACCAAGGCCATCGAGAAGAGCTCGAAGGTTGGCTTGGCCCTGGTGCTCAAGCCTTGACACGGGGACTCCTGATCTGCTTGCTCCAATTTCGAAGTTCCATGCAGCGAATGGAGTTTTGACAACTCATGATGGTGGTTTCATCGTGACTCGGTCAGATTTTGCTTGCAAATTGTTTTTAGCTGCTACTCATGGTGCATTTTGGCTTTCCACTAATGCAATTTGGCATGTAATAATGAAATTCTTGTGGGGTGATTAGAAACTGAGATGGCGACCACCCTTATGACTTTTTTTTATCCTTTTAAACTCGTTCTGAGCACAGGTAATGCTAAACTGTGTTTTCTCTTTATTTGTTGCCTCGAACTTATTTGGATGCTCGTTGGTAGAGTTCAAAATTCTGTGATTTCATAAGCTCGTGTTAAGCCTTGTAATTCTGGAGATTTTAGCAAAATTTACTTATTTATAATATCCATTAATGCGATGCGGAGTAGGGAGAGAAAAAGAGGAAGAAGGGTACTTAAATGTGTTTATTTAAAAGGGAAAATATGAAAATTTTGAGTTTTTAGGTTGTTTTCTAGTAAAAAAAAATGCAAATACCTATGTTATAAAATTGTAATAATAGAACCGAAACTACATTAACCATGAGATAGCTAGTTACTCTAGCCATGGCACATGCATAATCATAAGCTACATCATCAAAAAATGTTATGCTCTTCAGATTTTTATAGAGAAACTGTCTCAATTTGACTTCATTTGTTATATGTAAAAATTGTCAAATCCAAATTGGAGTTAGAACTCTTTTAGTCTGGATCAAACTCTGGATTTTTTATAAAAATATTGGTTTGCCGATTTTTTTTTGGGGGGGTTTTACATTTGTGAAAATGAAAAAACTAATCATTTTATTATATAAATAAAATACTATCTAACAAATCCTATTTTCTTATTCCTCAACGCTATGTCGTGCCTTTGATCAAGGACTTGTGAAGGGCACAAGAAGAAAGAGGCCAGTAATGAAAATAAAAATCACAATAATTTTTTTTTACATACACAATAGAACCTTAAGCCATTGTTGCTTTACAAGAAAAAAAATAGTACAAAGACGAAGAACAATTCTATAAAATGATGATGTGTGTTTTCTCTTATTTTGGGAAAAGGAAAAACTATACGACTTTAGCTCTGCAGGAGTGCTGGGATAAAAAATAGGATCCACACCTCGTGCTATTTGATTCTTCAAGGTATTCTTCTCAAATATGTTCTTTTCTGAAACCTCTAACAAATCTAATGACATGAATTCACATGATATAGGTGATGGCTATAGAGTTCATGATGTCTCCCATACTCTGTAATTTACACCTTCAGCAGCAACATTCCATCTCTTGGAGCCATTTGGTGGTTCATAATGTCCAGGCCCAATTTTGACTGCTACCTTTTCGTCAATCACAGCTGCGTAGACATCCCTCTCAGCTTTGGTAATCTTGAGCTGAGTCAATGCCAAGCAAACATGCCATGTGTAAAAGGTGAAGCGAACAAAACAAGATCTAGCTATCAACATGTACTGACACATCTCCACATGTAAAAACCCAGTCACAATTTAAGTTTTCATTCTAATGAATCTAAATCTTCGTTGGATACTCAACACAATGCAATAGAACAATATTGGAATGGAGAGTGATACATACCATACTCCGGCAATTGATCTTGTTCCGGTTTCTAATTGAGATCAGTTTAGAAATATCATGTTGGCAATGAGAGAAGATGTGGTCATAGAAGACTGCTGGTGTGCCAGGATGTGTGAGGATGTAAGCATATCCTTGCATCTCCTTTCCGGAAGGGAATCGCCAGTGACCCTGAGAAAGAATTGCAGCAAACCGTCACTGGGTTTTCGGTACAAGATGATACAAACATTGAGAATGTGAATAGAAGGATTATATTTTCTTCTCTTTATTAATAAGCTCTAAGGAAAATAATGATTCCATTTGACCCACGTACAAATGACTTGGCAATTTGTAATGGTTAATACCAGACGTCAACATACATCAGAAAATATTTATCAAATGTAATTTAAATATTTAAGTCAATGTCAGGATTAAATAAGATAATATTCCATGTGAAGTACTGGATCAAACTTCATACCTGAGTAGAACCCGTGTCATGGTTTTCTATAAAAGTAACAGCGCGAGATGGCCACCAACCTACAACTCCAGGTGGTTTTCCATGTTCATCGCACAATCGCCAGTACTCGCATCTCTCTAGAGCCTATAAGCAAAACATTAGAATTATGTGTAATTTCTTCAACAGCAATGTAAACACAGGGATGGAGGTGTGGATCAACAAAGTTGCAACTTAAACTTTTGTCATGTTTGAGAGGAATGCAGCAGGAAGCTGTAATATGAAATGTGATGCTGATGTAGGAACAAACATGCATAACCAACAACGGTAGATATTATTTGTTTAAGTTGCTATATCTCACGAGGTACGTATTTGTTCAAAATATCTACACTCATCAAGTTACATGAGAACCTAAATTGACATAAAATTGTCAAACAAGGGAATGGGGGAAAGGAATGAAATATGGAGAGAAAAAAATCTGAAAAAGTAAAGATGTGATCTTACCGTGTGAAGTATTCCTTTTGTTGTGACATCAAAGGCACCTGCAGTACCATTTGTAGCATTTATCCAGTCAATTATTCTCTGTCTATGAGCATCTTGATTGTGGTCCATCTCCCCATATGTATAACTTAGAGAGTCCCAGTACTCGCCCACAGCAAAATAAGGTTCAGATGCTTCTATGTAGTCCTTAACATAGCCACCCCAAAACCCACGAACAAAATCCAATCTCCAACCATCATATCCAACTTCTTTTCTGACAGTTTTAGAAAGAGCAAAATGAGAAAATAAGAACTACTTAATCTAATGCAAGATATGTTCCCCCCGTCTCCTTGTGTCAAAGAAGCATCAACTAGGTAACGGTAACATCTAAACACCTGTTCTACCATAGAACACATAAAATACCTTATAACCAGCTAGAACAACAGCACCAAATGACTGGATGGAAGAGAAAATTATCAACCCAAATAATGGTCTTCCCAAGTGCAATATACAATAAACTAGTCATTTTTAAACTAAGAATACAGGACAAAAATACAAGATAATCAACAAAGCCAAGGTTCATAAAGTGTGTATAACTGTACTTTTTTCCACCAAAATCAGACGATGCCATTTTAGTGACTTGTTTAATAATGAACTACTAAGTATTCAAGGCATAATAATGTGTCTATTCCACTTCTTAGTCAGATAAAAATACACCAAATGATCAAGGCATTTAATTAGCTCACGTGATGTTTGCAACCTTTACCCTGTTATTTGATACCAGCTAATTTTAATGATAGAGATAAAAATGCAAACATGAAGCTTGAGTTGCAGAATATTTATTTAGGTAATGAAATAATTGGAACCTCATACAAGATATAGAAATGATGCTAGTATTTGTTTTTTTAAAGAAAAATAAAAGACTGGACCAGTCCATTAATTTCACTTGCAACTGTTATAGATCAAATTGCAGGAACGGGGCAATTTTGCATGGACAAACACTATAAACTGCAGTAGCAGGGATTACCAAGCAAAGTATGAAGATCAAATTATACATCAACAAACCTTAACCAGCAAAGCCATTCCTTTAGATCATTCCTCACAAAATCTTGAGAGTGGTCAATATTTGGTGCAGCATGAAAACTATCTCCACTGCTTTTGTTTCCCCTACCCTGGAAAAAGAGGAAAGATGTCATGAATAATATGTTGAATGTATGATGTTTGATTATAACCATTAATTGTACTCCAACTATAATTATTATTGATACATAAATGGAAAACAGGGCAAGATTTTTGCCATTTGAAGCGTGTAGGTGGGAATAGTTACCAAAAGCTGTGTGCAAAGCTCCCGTTCTTATTGTTAAATTTATTTTCAATTTCATTCAATATACTATCATATTTCAAATAATAAATTCTTTTTGTTTAATCTTTGTGCGTGAGATGTTGTCTGCATGCTTCATTAATTTTGATATCAATTTCCGTGTGAGTTTCATTCAATTTTGGTGTTCCGCCAATTTGGTGTTGCAGCTTAATAATTTCTAATTCGATATTTGATACTTCACCTTCTCCTATGCTTCTCACAAATCCCTTCCATCCGATTGCCTACAAAACCTCCCCTTTCAAGATCCATTAATCTCATTGGCTCTCAAACCCATTTGTGTCTTTGCCTCCTTCCCTGGGCTTGGTTCCACCAAACACCTCCCCAACTGATGTTGACTCACCAAATAAGGTAAGAAGGTCAATGCAAACAAAGTACATAGATTTTTCACACATTAGAAGAGATGTCTAAAGAAGAATAAAATGAAGATATTATGCTCCGTGAAGAACAAAATTCAAATGGAGTTTTTGTTATTCCGAACACATTAGAAAGGGCAGCCTAATCAAAGACGTTGACAACTCGAATGGAGACAAGTTTTCCTTAGTAGAGGAGAATAATGCAAATTAGGAATATAGTTTTTAAAAGATTGTTTTGGTAAGATCTCTCTAGAACATACATTTTTAAAGATGGTTCCCAAGTTAATTGTTGTCCTATTTAAGATAATAGGAGAGTTTTGGTAGAAATTTACTTAATATCATTTGTACCTTTTTTTTGTTAGTTGATTTATTACGTTGCTCAATTGACTACTTTTATGAATACAATTATTTCTATCCTTAACTGTATTTTAATTCAAGAATTTTTTGGAAATAAATCCAGCATGAATTGAAGTCTACATTAACCATGGTTCTGTGTGCTACAACAAAACAGACAACGATAAGCTATATGCCACAACTATTTAGGATTGGCTACAAGAGAACTTGTTCCCTAGATTTGTGTGGATGAAGAAGAAACTCTACCACAAAATGTTAGAAGACTACAGATTGATAATTGGAAAAACAAATGCAAATGCAAGTGAATTAAGAGGGAAAAATGGAAATCAGAGTTTAAAGTTACAAAATAAGGATTTTATGAAGAAACTGAATTGTTTATACAGCAAATAAGAGCATTTTAAACATACAAAACATACCAAACTATCACAGTCAAAAAGTGTAAATACACTACTATGCCAACATTACATGAGACAGAATCTGCCAAATTCATTTCTATGTAAAAATTAGATGCACAATCTAACACATCTTCCAAATGAAAAATGTGAACATAACAAGCATTCTAAAGTATCATAAGTTCAATGTGTAGATTTCAGTAAAAAATAGGCACTTGGCAAATTGTTTAGCAATAAGCACGACCTGCAATTACCTGGAAATGAGGATCATCAGCAACAACAGCCCGGTCATCCCAATTCAAACGGCCGCCAAAAATGTTCCATACTCCGTTCTTATTCTGGTAGTGGGCACATCGATGGTTTAAGACAACATCACCAAGAACTTTGACACCAACTTCATGGAACCTCTTCACAAGTTGCTTCAGCTCGTCAATGTTTCCATATCTGAATGTTTCCAGCATGTGTACAATCAGCAATGCTCATTCTTTATCTGGTATGTACAACACAAATGACAAACAAGGCCTATGTTTGACAGTATTTTGTTTTTTACTCAGAATAATGGGCTTGAATTTAGGAATGATCATTTGCTAATGGTTCAATATCTCTATTTTGTAGGCTGAAATATTATTTCATTATTTCATGTATAGTGGCGTGCTCACAAAAAAAAATTCTAGTTCCAGAGAAATCATCCATGATAAAACAAGTCTATGTTGTTCATTCTCATATGAAAGCAAAAACCCTATATCTACTAATATTCCATTTATCAAACTACCACTACTACCCACGCAACCAACCTAAGTGAGTTCAACGAGAACATTTTCATTTCAACTATAACACGGAAAGCATTTTTCCCTGGAATATATTATACCTGGAATTTAACAGAAACAATAACAAACAAAGCTAACAATAACAACAAGCTGTGTCCTAAATATCTAAGGTTGGTTGCATAGATCTTGTCCATTCAGTGTGCACAATGTAAGCTAATATCACCAGTGATGCTCAGGTCATCTAAATCACTTTTAAATATACTAATTAAAATCTTCTTTGGCCTCTCCTTTACGCTAATCTCTTCAACCAAATCTGACTACACTTTGCTTAGAGTTTAATTTGTACCTGGAATCTAAATTATATAAATCCTTAGGCATGTAGCCTTCGGGAGAGACCGACTCTGTAGGTGGTGGTAGCCAGACTACCGTAAAACCTAGTGAAGACAACTCCACAGTCTTTGCACTAAGCTCGGCATACCATTTTCCTGATCTGTGAGACTCCCAGTTGAATCCTTGACACAGAATTTCATACCCAGAGCCTGTCCCTGAAGTCAATTCTACAGCAGGCTTCAACAGATCAGAATCAGTAACAGGCTCTGCATAACTTGGAATAGAGCTCCGGAAGATACTGTAAGCTTCTGCAGCCAATTTCTCAATTTCTTGTAGAATGCTTTCCTGTGCTTCCTTACTCTTTGCTCCTTTACTTCTTTCTGATGATATATCGCTTACTAAATTCTTTATTTCCTTGATAATTTCATAACTATATGTAACAGAATTATCTTTCTCTGCAGTGACTTGAGCTTGCCCTGTACTATCATTTACTAGTTCAGAAGTCTCAGTCCCTAATGCACTACCAAATTCAGCAAGTGAATTAATCACATTTCCAGTAGGGACAAAAAAATCAGCTCCCATGTTATTCAACCAGGTGTATTCATTAAGCTTCAGCACGAAAACTACAGCAGAAGTTTCTTCATCAATTGGAAACAATCCCCAATTACCTTGACCATCTTCTTTTGGCTGCAAGATAAATGATAATGTTTCTGAGTCTAGTGTACAAAGAAAAAAAAAATGTTATGCTCACTAATATGTGAAAAAAAATTAAATGGATCATTAGACAAAGTGTGGATAAAATTATGATTGTGACAATGTAAAAAATAATGTACATATTTAAGAGACAGTTAAGTTACCTAATTGAAGGGATGATCTAGAAACTATATATCCTATGTGCAAGAGTTGCAAACAACAATAAAAACATATTCTTGATTGTAATTCTCTGTTGTGCATTTAGCATCACAAGTGGCATCTATGCAATGAAGCAAAAAAAAAACAGACCTAGATTTCAAGAGCAATCTTAAATCTCTTTTCAAGCTAAAGGAACCAAGCAATCAAAATGATGATGATGATGATAATATAAACTCTCACTTCATAGAATAAAAAACTCATAGGTTAAATGTGCATCAATTATCTCTGAATAACAAATATAATATTGGAATAGAAATCATAAAAGAAGCCTATCTGATTTTAGTAAACATCAAAAGTAACTATTTTTACCTGCAACACAGTTTGAAGAGCCTTTTGCCGAAATATTTTAGTCCTTGGTGGATGTGGTGTAGTTGGAATTTCCCATTTTCTTCCATCCGCCTTACAGACACCCCAATGAACAACAACATCACCAGGTAAATCTGTGTCAAATTGTACAAATTTTTGATGTGTGTCCTCACTTCTTGTCAAAGAGACTGTCATAAAATTGCTAACAAACTCTTCCTTTAAGATGGGAAATTCTTTATTAAACCGAGCAATAATCCTATCATGCTTCAAAATTTTAGTATCTTTAGAATATTTTTGCTTGGAAGTGGACCCTTCAGCTTTCAACAGCATGCCAGGTATCTGGTTAAGAGCCCCTGAAAACAGAAAAAAATTAACATTGCCATTTAGCAAAGAGACGAACTGTTCAGCATCATCCTGCTCAAAGTAAATGAGTAAGAAATCTTAGACATGGAACAGATTAAAAATGGAGCCGCATATGCTGAACACATCAATAAGAAATAGGGAGAAACAAACAATTATCAATAATACCATAATACAAATTCCATAGTGTCATAAGGTCACTAAGACCAGGCAAGCAGATATCTTATCAATGTATCTGCATTGAAAATTAAGTAAAGAAATTGCAAATTGGCTGTTGAGTCATTTCAACAGTGATTGTTGCATTCATTATTCTTGCTTTTCCCAATCAGATACTAGTTATAGTCATATGAGAATCTGGCAGAGACCAACATAGACATTTGAGAAACCATGTAGTACAAATAAATGGCTTTACAATGTTTTACTATAAATGTCTTTACCATGTTTTACCAAATCCCAATATACAACTTATTGAGACAACATAAATCTTAATGAAACCAATGTTGAAGACTCCCCTCATGTCCTTGAAGCTTCACCTAAAAATAGGAACCTGCTATAATTACATATCGTAGTCATAATAATCTTGTGGTATAAGTACCTCGTGCAAATACTAAAGCACTCCTAAGAGAGTAGTCCTTGATTGATCTCCCTGTGTTTGGTTTCTTAACAGTCAGTACACTCTCTATATGTGTGGAAAAACAGTTGGATTAGACCAAAAAAAAAAAATGTGACCGGACCACATACTACAATGTAAAATTATCACTAAATAATACAGCACTTTATATATGACAGTAGGCAACAATGAAAGAGAATAATAAATTTTCCTAAGAGCATGCCCTGAATGTCCTGAAAACATAAATTGTTACTCACCGCATTACATATAATAATTGTTTGACGCAATGGATGAGCAAAGTTATGGGTTCAATTAAATGGGCGATAGGAATTTCTTTGACCTTCTGCATAGTACTATGATGATTATGAGAAGCCACTAAATGAAAGTTATGGGTTCAATTAAATGGGCGATAGGAATTTCTTTGACCTTCTGCATAGTATTATGATGATTATGAGAAGCCACTAAATGAAAGTTATGTGTTCAATTAAATGGGAGATAGGAATTTCTTCGAGCTTCTGCATAGTATTATGATGATTATGAGAAGACTTAGAAGAATTTACAGCTGCTTCTTTGCCATAGGTTGACTTGCAAAAGAACTTAAGTGTCATTCAGTGCGATAATGTATGTAGGATGATAAAACTTTGCTCATACAAATATAAATATTATTAGAGTTTTAGCTTACTAATGGCCCTATCTCTATGCCTTGAGATTAAAATAGAATTTTTCTAGAAAATAGTTAAGTAGCAGCTCGACAAGATATATATTGAGAGGTATAAGTATTGCCACCTGGCCATATACTGAAGCCTCGGCTTCCATCTACGGTGTTGCCCCCATTACTAGAATCTGTGAATGAAATTCTGAAATCCCTCCCCTTGTGTTGAAACCATGCCCCTGTTTCTTCTTCCTGTCAGTTGACATAGACATTTATAAAGTACCTCAGAAGAACATAGCAAAAGTTACTCATGAAACTACCGAGTTTCAACAGGACATCTACTGTACATCTGAAGAACCCATCTAATTTTTAATCTGGTAAGTTAGATGTGCAACTTTGCTGTGCAAGCATGTCGTACCTTTAAAACAAAATGAATAGCTGAAATTGGGATATTGCTATCAAAATCAATCTGTGCTTCATAGATTATATGCCCTTCCGACAAAGATGTTCCTTTCTTTAAAGGGGTTTCAATTGCATAATCCTGGTAATAGCCAATGCTGTTAACTCCATCAGAATATTCAAGTAGATAAGGAGGGGCTGTGAAGTTAAGAAAAGAGATACCTTAATCACGACAGAATCAGGCGGTCTCATTTCAGGAGGAGGTTGGTCCCATTCACTACAAATATGCAGAAGTAAAATCATATCTTGCTGTAAAGCTATCTTTTTGTGCATAGCACGCAACAATTAAATATACACACAAATCACAGCAACAATATTTGATCAAACCGTTAGTCTGAATTCCAGTTGATGTGTTCAAAAAGGAAACAACAGTTCAAGACGGATTATAAAGCTGTGTTAGCACAAGTATGTGCACTTTAACAAAATTTTGAAAACCGAATGCCTAAAGTTAGAAAATATCCAGTGCAAAAGTCTGAAATTGCAAAACAACAAAAAGACGCCGAAAGTTAGAAGATATCAAATGGAAAATTCTGAAATTGCAAAATAAGTAAAAGTTAAAAGATGCAGCACTCAAATAGTAAAGCAGTGTTAGGAGAGATGTCAATTCCTCGTTGTCAGATGATCTGATAAAAATTGGCAGCAGTTGAACTCCATAATTAAATAAAAGCCAACTCAGAAACAGTACGTTCTTAACTTAACCATGGACAAAGCTTATCTGAAGTGCATAAAGAAAATCGTTCCTTTGTGTGCGACTGAAGAAAACATCAGTACTTTAAATAGAAAGAAGAAACAAGGAAGTCCATAGAAAAGGCAAGAGACTAGCAAAAAAAGAAACGCTTAAAAAATTAATTGTGAAAAGCTTGCCTTCCAAGATCATCGCAATAGCTTACTCCCCAGTGTAGAATCCACTTCCCTTCCAAATTACAACCGACATTCAACCTCCATTTGGACGCATTCCCGTCTTCCACTACTGGATCCAATCTCACTATTATTTTTCCCTCCTCCTATCATCGACCAATTAAAATAAAAAATCAAAAAGGTACTAAAAGTTCATCAAAGGAGGATAGCCAAACAAACGGAAAAATCGTCCTTTGCCAGAGGATTCATTTCCATTTGGTTAGAAAACAACAAAAAAAAAATCAAACTAACCGTTTGTGGCCGCTTCAAGGGGAAGGTCTCCGTGAACAATAATTTGGCCTCATCGACGTCAGCGAGGGAGGGCGTCTGGGTAGCGCCAGAGCTGACGATTGGGCGAGTCCGCTTCCGATCATCCTTGGAGGACTTGGAGCAACAGATAGATCGGAAGACGGGTCTCGGTCGGCAAATCTGGCGCCCGAGAAACGATCGCCGCTTCCATCGGGGGATTACTCCGGGGGTCTCCTGAGGAGGCCGGTGGAGGACGGGCTTCCAATGAACAAGCGCCATCTAGCGATGAAGATTGAGCATAGACAGAGAAGAAGAAGGAGAAAAAGAAGAGGATCGAAGGAGAGATTTTTTAGGCGAAGTGAAATGCGAGCCACGAGAAGCTCGTAGAAATAGGGTTTGAGGATATTCCTGGTTTCTACGCGCAAGTGGAGTCAGCAGTGGCACAAAGAGATCAGAGCAGCGTGCAAGTGGATCCTCATTCTTACACGTGGCCTCCCACTCGACAAAACGGTTGCTTGGACGGGATCCGAGATGAGCAGTGTGGCGGTGCCAAATAATTGGCGGGATGCTGAGGAAGCGTATACAAGTTGGATGCGGCCAATCGCGTTGCGTGGAGTCACATGCAATACATTGGGAACGTAACGTAACGGAGCGCTATTTTCTACGTAACGCTCGACACGGTTGATTTGATGTTTCAACCGGTTAAACCGGTTGCATCAGTCCACCTAAAATCTCCGAGGAGGGGAAATTAAAGCTAAACCGGTTATGTTTGTGCTTAGTCGGCTCGCTTACATTGTGTTGCCACATAGACATTGGATAGTCTTGGTCAATTGATTGAACCATGTATTTTTGAACTTTAATATTAATTTTTCTATGGATAATCGATTGAACCAAATCTTTGGTCAAATAAAACTGTGAAAAAATAATTTTTCAAAGAGACATTAGAAGTGGTGTGATGATAAGACAGGACTCATCTTGTGGGGATAATTGTCGTGGTAGAAGTTAAAGGTAAGACGATCAACGCTCAGATAACATCGGTCGATTAGACGAGCATGTTCCGATCAGAAGGAGAAGGTCTCAATTCATCGTCGCCTTCGACACGAGGAGGAGTCAAACGACCAACACTCAATGAAGTAGGAGACGATGTGCAAAAGTCGAGCCAAGCGACTACTCCGCTCGGCGAGGCAACAGGACTTGACATTGGCACAATAGAGCTTCGGTTGAGCGGCTACCCCACTCAGTGAGGCAGCAGGACTTGGCATTGGCAGAGCGGAATTTTTGTCGAGCTGCTACCCCACTCGGTCTGGCAGTAGAACGAACACAAATATAGTAAAATACGGTCGAGCGGACGTGGCTCAAGCACGGTCGGGTTCCGACCGAGCGGACAAGATATAGGAACAGTGAAGTTCCGGCCGAGCAGCCAAGCCGCTCGACCTAGCAGTGTACTCTCTCTGGTATCCATCGATATCCCTTTGAGAGTTAGTACTCGCTCGGTCGTGCATGGACAGCCAAAAGATTGTACGGAAGCTTCCACTGTCACTTCAGATATATACTCGACCTGTTAAGGTACTGTGTCAAGGACACTTTACTGACAAGTCTTTTCAGGGATGGGCGGGACCTTTCAAGATCGTGTAAAAGCTCCGTTCGGGGCGCTTACTATGTGGAGGATGAGGGGGGAAGGCAGCTCGAAAGGACGTGGAGCGCAAATCATCTTCAACCCTACAGGGCTGGATGAGAGGTGCATGAGTGAATACGTGTATTTTTGTATGTCTCCCGAACGCAGGGTAAAATATGAATAAAAAGCAAAGGCATCTTGAGATGCGTCTCCCTCAATGGTCGAGCAACGACATTAAACCCTGGTCTAAGTCAACGGTCGAACGGCGACCTTAAACCCTAATCTACGTCAACGGTCGAGCGACGACCTTAGACCTTGTCTACGTTAACGGTCAAGCGACGACCTTAAACCCTGGTCTACGTCAACGATCGAGCGACGACCTTAAACCTTGATCTACGTTAACGGTTGAACGGCGACCTTAAACTCTAGTCAATATTAACGGTCGAGCGGCGACCTTAAACTCTAGTCGACATTAACGGTCGAACGACGACATTAAACCCTAGTCTTCGCCTAGTTCACGTCAACGGTCGAGCGATGACCTTAAACCCATGTCTACATCAACGGTCGAGTGGCGACCTTAAATCTAGTGTTTGCCTAATCTACGTCAACGGTCGAGCGGCGACCTTAAACTCTAGTCGACATCAACGGTCGAGTGGAGACCTTAAACCCCAGTCTCTGCCTAGTTTACGTCAACGGTCGAGCGACAACCTTAAACCCGGGTCTACATCAACAGTCGAACGGCGACCTTAAATCCCAGTGTCCACCTAATTTTTCTCAACAGTCGAGCGACGACCTTAAACCCTTGGCTCAGTGAGCGGGCAAGCGTCGATGAATACCCGACTGTGAACTCGGGCTACTTAAAAGCTCGAAGTCTTCAAAATACAATGATCGTCCGAGACTATTCTTCAAAATACTCCCAAGACCGATCGGAAGGTCGCAAAATCATAATGAACTCTGAAGATAAAAAGGATCGATTAGCTGGATAGACTAATCGTGGACGATCGAAGGAGTCATGAGGCCACGAGTTGAAAAAACAAATACAAAGAGATCAAGCTTGGCCGAACGGACGAGCATTCATTAAAACTTCAAAAATTTTACAGGGAGGAACTCTCAACCTCACTCAAGGTAATCTAAAGCGTCATTAATTAACGATGTGATAAGTTTGTCCCGACTAATGATGTTGTTAGTCAGAGCTGCCGACAGGTAGTCTCCCTCTCTGAGTTGGTCGATCGTCTTGTCGATCTCTAGGTCGAACAGGCGAAGTGCCCGGTTGGCAACTTTGTCGTTGAAAGCGTCCGAGCGGATGTAGTTCTTCTTCATAGTCTCGAAGCAACTAACCTTGGCATCTCGGTAAGTCTTCAAAGTTGCTCGGAAGGCCTCCAACTCGTCCTTCGCGGTGGCCAGCGCATTATCTTTGATGGAGAGTTGGCCGCGAAGGGCAGCTTCTTCGTCCGATCGACTGTTCCACTCGGCGAGCAGAAAATCCTCAGCTTCCTTGAGATTCTTGGCGAGAGTCCGGGCCTCGTTATTCTTTAGGTCGAGGTTTTCGATGGCCCAAAGCTTCCTCGCATTAGCCGACTCGATCTTAGTGTCGAAGGTGCGGACCTGTTTGTTGAGTCGAGCCAGCAGAGTGGCATGCTCTGTGCTTTTTCTCCGCTCGGCTTCTAGCAGCTGGTTGCTCTTCTCCAGGTCGGCCCTCAGCTTAGCCACTGCAACAATCGTCTGCTGCTGAGAGGAGGATGTCTGGCCGCTCGATGCTTTCAGTTTCTTCACTTCCTCCTCAAAAAATACGAGCCTTTGTCACATAGTCAGACTCCCCACCTAGTACTACAAACAACAAAGAGAACATAAGAGCCGATCGGAAATAAACTATGAAAATGCAACACTTACCCCAGTAGACATCTGGGTGTGGCTATCCGCAAGCGCCTCGGAGGCATCATCGCTGCACGGGCCCGAGTATCAGCCCATATTTGGGTGAGCGACCCTTGGATGATTATTTGGTGCTCAGGAGCTCGAGATTCAGTGCTAGATTCGTGCCACTCCTCAATCGATAGATGCAGTACCGCCGTTATATGGCACTGGCCGCTTGGGGATGATTGTGCAGATGTTGCTCGCCTAGACGGCTGAGATGAGGACGCCGGACGGATACCAGATTTTTTGGCCTTCGATTTTGGTGGTATGAAGGCCACTGGCGGCGCAGACTGTTCCCTGGGGTAGACCGGACAAGGAGGGCGTCTGATCAGACAACGTAGAAGCTGCCATCTCTTAAACTAGAGCGGGGGTCAAAGTCTCAACCTGCTTGGCGGACCGCATCGTTGAGGAAGTGGAGCGCGACGATGTCTCCGCCCGACGCCTCTTGTGCCTGATCAGTGGCTCTCCTGAGGACGCTGAGCCTGACACCCCCTTAACCTGGACGACCGGTTGTCGTTCAGAGGGAGGGCGTAATCCACTAGCCGCTCCACCACTCGCCAAGACTGGAGTCGCCTCACTCTCATCTTGGGGGTCTTCTTGAGAGCCGACCAGCTGAAGGTCGTGGCTCTCTAACTCCTCCGCAGCAGCCGCATTGATCGCGGCGTTCGCAAGTTTAGCCTTGTCGGACAGACACGCTCGTAGCATGACTTCGGCTGCAAAAGAGAAAGAAAAATCAGCTAGAATCAAAGGAAAGAGTACAAAAGTTGCATACCTAGGTTAAATAGAAGCCGGGTGTAGATCGGACTCAGGCCAACGATATAGAGGACACCCTCCAGTAGTAACTTGTGGATGTCGTACTTCTAACCAGCCAATATGGAAGCTGTGTTGAGGTAGTCCGATCGACTCTTATACTGTTTCAAGGGAGGTTGGATCACTACTTCGAGCTGCCAGTGGGTCAGGATCGGAAGTCCGGTCGCTTGGGAAGACGTACAAAAAAAATATTTCCTCCAATGCTTGTTGGAGGTCGACATATTGTTAAAGAAAACTAAGCTCACTCGGACTTGGAAAAGAAAAGTCCCCAGCTCGGATAATTTCGGATAATAAAATTAATGAAAAATCTGGGGGAGTGAGAAGAATGTTGTATAGGCGGAACAGGATCACTACCTCGCATAACAGCCGAAAGGAGTTCGACACTAGTTAATGAAGGGAGATACAGAAGTACTTATATACGGCAAGAAAGAAGGGATGAATAGGAGATTGTGGATCGGCGGTAAACTGATCCCTAAAGAAGCAAATGCAGCCGGGTGGCGGAGAATTTGGCCAATCGGAAGGAGAAGGGAGGGCAACTTTATAGCCAGGAGGAAACTCAAATGCGGCTGTCAAACTCTCAGCATTGCCGGCGTCAAACCTAGACTCAGTAGAGGTATATCAGAGCCTAAGGACGCCCACAGGCAGCTGTGAAGAGCTTGCCATCAAAACTAAAGTTCAACAGAAAACAGGGAAGAAAGGCAACTCGGAAAAAAGGACTCCGTAAGCAACGAACAGCTTCGATCGAAGGAAGACGAGGGCTTAGATAGATTGTCAGAGAAAAGACAATGGAGCAAAGCGCTGCAAAGACGACGACGACGAGAGGCTTGTAGACAAAGACTAAGACGACGACGCAGAGTGAAGGAGACGTAGGTAGGCGATGCTTATAAACCCCGGGGTCGGCCAACCGGAGTCGTCCGATCTAGGTCGCAGAAATCCAAGCAAAGATTAGATCATTGAATTTAAACCACCAAACGTCACATCGATATTCTATCACGTTAAGCATGCGGCGGCAGTGAGCGCGACATGTGGCGCATCGCCACAGGCCGATATTTAATGGGGGCAACTAAAAGGCATAAGGGCGCGCTCAACCATAATGCGAAAAGATTTGTACGATTTCCCAGAAATCTGGGTGATGTAAGCTAGGATAGCACTCACCCAGAGAAGCCCAAGAAAAAATTACCAAGTGCGAATGCTCGTTGTACCGATCGGCTTAAGGGGATAGAACTATGGTCGATCGACAATCCTTAATAGGTCGATCAACAAAGAGTGATCACATAGCCGACCGTTGGGTCATGTTAGTCCGATCAGAGGACAAGAACTGTCGAAGCCGATCGGGTGAAAAGCTTCACATACAACTTTGTTTAGTCAATCGGACTTACAGCCTCCTTCGACTAGACATGAGGGAGAGACAAGTGATGCGGTGATAAGGCGGGGCCCACCCTGCGAGGGATAGTTGTCGTTGTGGAGGTCAAAGTCAAGACGATCAACGCTCAAATAGTATCGGCCGATCGGGCGAGCATGCCTCGACCGGGGGGAGAAGGTCCGGATCCGCCGCTGCCTTCAACACAGGGAGGAGTCAAACGACCGACACTTAATGGAGTAGGAGATGATGTGCAGAAGCCGAGCCAAGCGGTTACCTCACTCAGCGAGGCAGCAGGATTTGACATTGGCACAATAGAGCTTCGGCAGAGCGGCTACCTCACTAGGTGAGGCAGCAGGACTTGGCAGTGGCAGAGCGAAACTTCTGCCGAGCTGCTACCCCACTCGGCCTGGCAGTAGGACGAACACAAATATAGTGAAATACGGTCGAGCGGACGTGGCTCAAGCACGGTCGGGTTCCGGCCGAGCGGCCAGCCCGCTCAGCCTAGCAACGTACTCTCTCTGATATTCGTCGATATCCCTTTGGGAGTTAGTACCGCCGACACTGAGCATGAATAGCCAGAAGATCGTACGGCGGAAGCTTCCACTGTCACTTCAGAGATATGCTTGGTCTGTTAAGGTACCGTGTCAGGGACACTTTACTGACAAGTCTTTTTAGGGAAACTTGGGGAAGCGTGCTCACCTTTGGAAGCGTGCACGCGTGTTACAGGAGCTATATGTAAAGGGGGGTCCAAGCATTGACAGAGGTATGCAATATTCACTGTTTGCGCTACAATTTTCTTGTCACTCCACCTTATACTTCATCGTCGGTGATTGATTTGAGCGTTAGAGGGCCAACGCCAGGATCTCTTCTCTGGCTCGGTACTGACATCATCTATGTTATAGGTCAGAGCTAAGTCTATAGGTGATTAACGAAAACGTCATATCTTTGATATTCCATCTTTTCAATTTTCGGATCGATCAAAAAATATATGTATATAAATTAGGACAAAAATTAGAAGTATGCCTTTGATTGTATCATCGTATCGATACTCTTTTTGATTTTTGTTTTTTTTAAAAGGACGCTTGGTATAATTAAAACAGCATGGCTAACCTCAAATACATCTTCAATCGATTTTGATTGATTACTAGGTTAGTTTTAAATTTAAACTCTGACCCGATTGGGTGGGTTAAAATGATACGTCCCTTCGAATTCTTCTTACTACTACTTTGAAATCTATCCAAAATCTCTAGCTCACTCATCTCATTCTATTTTTTCGATCAACTCCACCACATCACTTGTCTATTTTCACTTCGGCTTGATCCTGGGAGTTATGGTGTCATGATAAGATATTCAGATTATCATTCAGATACTCATAGTTCGAACCCTAGCTACGACATATTTACAAGAATTTTTCTTCTAAATGGGGGTGTAACCAAAAGGATGCTGGGCTTCTGAACTGACCACCGCGTGCGCTTTCCGATTTACCCTGATCGTCGGTGGGAAACTTTCGTGGGACAGAGTCGGTCACCCCAGAGATAATCAATAAGATTAATTGGGATTATCATTTTTTTTTTATATTATCGCTTCGCCTTGTCCCCAGGCTATGGTACCGCGATAGGATATCCAGATTATCATCCAAAAATCTACAGTTTGATCCCCAGCTATGATACTAGGCTTTTGGACTGGCCACCATATGCACTTCTCAATTTATCTTAGTGACTAATAGAAAATTTTCATGGAATCAAATTGATCATCTAAAAAATAGTCAATGAGATTAACTGAAATTACTATTTTTTTATTATCGCTTTGACTTCCTCTTTTATTGATTTCTCATCATATACGGGCAAACTTTTTAGGATTTATCTAAAACTATTGAGAAAAAAATTATTCTTAATTTTTAATTTTCACTTAACATAAACATTATATCAATTATGAAATTATAACTATTATAATATCATAACAATTATAATTTTTTAGCGTCTACAATATAAAATTGATTTATTAATCTAACATTCATGTTATAATAGCAATAACATTATAGCTATCATATTATTGTGACATTTAATAATTATTACAATACAGGCTTAATATATTTATCTAATACTCCTATTATAGTAATTAGGACTTCATAATTATTATAATTCAAACTTGATTTATTAATACAATATTCATGTTGCCATAGTTTATATGGCTACAACACGAATTATAACTTTTACACCGTAAACATATCATAGAAGTAATGAAAATTAAAAACTAAGAAATCAAAAGGGCACCAAGGAGAAACCAAGAATAAAGTTTTTTCATATATGTTTGATAGTTTAGACAAATCCTAAAGCTCGACAGAGACAAATTAGGTTATACATGAAAAGAAATTCCAAGTTGATCAAATAAAAAATAAGTAGATAAAGAGAAAACTAATGAGATGGTAGATAAGTGGTGTGATACGCGTGTGAGGGACTTTGGACATTTTTTTAAAGCAGTGAAGAGAATTCAAAGGAGCGCATCTAGTCATATTTTTCATCAAAAATAGTTGATTTTAATCATAGCCGTAACTTCCATGAGGTCAGGGCTCAACCCAATGAAAGACTCATTTTTTTTTAATTATACTAAAAAAATGAGAGACATAGACCTTAAATGGCCGTTAAACTTATTCTCACGGTTTCGAGGCACACACTGACGCATGACTCTTCTTTTCACATAATTTTTTCTCCGGTGTTGCTCTTCTTTGCACGTGATTCTTCTCAGGGACGGATCCAGGAATGAGAGATGGGCTGGGCTGATCTCGCATTGGTCGAGTCTGTCAAGAGGTCCGAGGTTATTTTGTATGAGCACATGTACATTACCATTTCTCTTTTATCTATATTTCACATATTTTAAATTTTTATTGAATAATTTTTTCATTATTTATGAAATTATTAAATTAATTTATGGATAATGATAACTAATCCGTAGACATTGAAAATTTGAAGGTGGTGAAAGGTTTGGCCACTGATATAGTGTTAGAGAATGTGTCGTTAATGGTATGGTAGAGATAGTTGGTTAGCGAGAGTGGTGCGAGACCGTGCTCGAGTGTCTCGCATAGGACCTCCATCCATAATTGTTCGGCTCTGGCGTAAACATAACTCATAAGGGCCAGTGTGGAGGACACGTCTACTACATCATGGCAGCCGAGGGTGGCCATGTCGACGACTATGCCTCGAGAGAGGGCCTAGCTACGGAGGGAGTTGTCGTGGCCGCGAGTGAAGGCTTACGTGTGAGACAATGGGAGCGAAGCTGCATACGAGGAAGAGAATAAAAAAATTTTTTAAAAAAGAGAGAGAATGGATTTTCTTAGAAATTCCCTAATTCATTTTAAATCGATCGAACCAATTTAATCAAATTAAATTTGATTCAGTGGGAACTTTATCAAATCAAATCCAAATCAATTTTGATTTCAACCAACATGCTCCTTATCTTCGCACATACTCAATGTATTTTGTTTGACCCAAATTTAATTTCAAATCAAAAAATGATTAACCAGGTTAGGTAACATCAAATCTGGGGCGACCAGCCCGATCCCATAAAAGTTTTCCACCGAGTACCACGGTAAATCGGGAAGGGCTAGTGATGAGCGGTCAAGAAGTCTACCATCCCTTAATTGCACATCCAATTTACAGTAAAAAATCTCTACAAATATATTGTAGATAAGAATTGAACTGTGGATGCATAATCCAAGACAAATTCGATTTTAATTAAATTAGTATCTTGATTTTGTCTTCCATCATTTAATTAAATAATTAATTTATTTATTTATATATAAACTACAGTTAATAAGCTAAGAATAATATAATTAAGAAAATTTTTAAAAAATAATTTTAACAAAGAAATATCATATAATTTAATCATTATTATTATATTAAATTTTTAATAATTTTTAATGCAAATAAAGCCACATAGGGCTGGGCTACAGCCCAGTATAGCCCTCACGTGGCTTCGTCTCTGATTCTTCTTCTGCGTTCTTTCTACTAAGGCACGAATTCACTAAATAAGAGGTAATCATAATCTTCTTTTTTGACCATCTTCTTTGTCTTGCAACACGTGACACTAATTGTAACCTAATTATGCAATAATGACCATTTGTGTGACTTAATCACGTCGATTCTCGCAGTGGCTATCTCATGTGACGCGGGCTGACGGTTGACCTTTGCTCGGGTGACCTAATTGTGTAGCATGAGATTGTCGCACGCTACCTGAGTCGCTTGTGCGAATTGCGACCTAATTGCATGGTGGTGTCACTACTTGTCGTCTTGCTACTACCTGCAGCCACCGCATTGGTCTCCATGTTATAGGATGCACTAAATGGACTATCAATGTTATCGATTGAGAAAGAAATAGTCCAATTAATAATTGGATCATGCAGTTTTGATAAATATTTTTATCTCTAAAACAGCTAGACGAGTAGTATTTATATAATTATTTTAAATATTTGATGTAATATAGTTTTTTTAATTTATTTATGTATTTAGTATATATGTTATTTGTAAACTGAATTTTATTATTATTTATTATAGCAAAAGGTCATTTTTTAGTATGTATTTCAAGTCCCGTCGAACATAGATACAGCTCTGATTTTAATCTTGTCTGATTGGGTCTGAGTTTACATTTGAAATTGACCTTTTAAAAAAAAAATCAAAATCCATTGAACAGTGGACATAAAGATTAGGATCAGTGGGATGAAGCGTTCTTTTGATTAACAAAATAAAAAAAGAGTGTCACTTTAACGAATCCAATCAAAAGATTGCCCTATAAACTATGAAGAAGTTTTTGAGTATTATAAACCCATCATTCAATATCTTATTTGCTGTGCTCTATTAGGATAAGCGTTTAAGGAATCCAAGAATTTGGCTAAGGATTGAAAGGGCTCTTCGTAATTTATCCTCTTCTTTAAAAGTGATAACAATCATTGTATGTGGACTCATGGAAATCTCATATGCGCAAGTCAATGTGTTTAGATTAGATGTTTTTGATGCACGATTATCTCATTGGCTCTCGTAGAGGAGTCGGTGGTTTAGTGGATTGTTACGTGGAGTAAAGCACTTAATGTCTAAGATGTGTAGTATGAAGCATCTCTAAACCAATTAAATAAATAATCACGTCAACATCTTTCTCAATTTCACTTTTTCATATGCACTGCATTTTCTTTTTTGCTTCAGCTATCATGATCATTCTTATCATAAACACATTTTCTTTTGTGACTGTCTAACTAATCTTAGAGATAGATGATTTGGTCTCACAGATCACCTACTAGATAAAATTTAGAAGGATGAATAACTCCTCGTCCAACAGCCAACATGTTTTTTTTTTAAAATTTTTTTTTATTGCATCTATTCACTCTCTTCTCAATAGTCGGTTATTTTTATCCTATATAATAGTCATTGAAAAATTAAAGTTCTTCCTAGGCTTTCCTGTCGATTTAGGCATGCTACAAAATTTTATGTCTTCTAATCGACCTAACTCCTATAGAACTAATTTTTTAGGTGTGAACTTTTGTTTGGTTTGACAGATATGAAGATTTGAAAATCAAGATGTTGAAAATTCTAAATTGTTTATATTTAAAAATGCATGAAAATTTTCAGAAGAATTTAAAGTTAATGAAATTTGAAAGTTATGTGCATTTCTATGTCCATTACCTAGAAAATTATGAAATTGTGAAAATTTCTAAGTTTAGATGTATTATTTTAATACAAAGTTTATGTTACTATTTTTAATCGTCAAGCATTTAATCATCTTGCACCCCCATTGTGTCTATGTTTATTATTCATATTTTGACTCTTTTTAATTTTGTATCAAAATAAAATTTATAATATTTTTTTTGGATAAAAACTCAAAAGAGTGTCAATTTTTTATCAATCATGCCGTACTTTAATTTTTTAATCAAAAGGTGCAGCATCCTTTGTAAAATTATACAAATATCCTTTGTAAAATTATACAAATATCCTTTGACATCTTCTAACACATGCACTTCCATCTATATTTTTGTTTAAATTAAATCACATTATAACAGCTATAAAATTATAACTATTATAATTGTACAACATCTCAGTTGTAATAGCTACAAACCGTAGCTATTACAATTATAAGTTCAATTTTAAGAGGTCTTAACTTTTAATTTGAATTGAATCGTGGGATATACAATATATCAAATCAAAAATCGCCCATAGATCTTCGATTTGATATATGTATGTCAAGTAGTTCAACCCTAATTAAAAATTATATCCTTTCAAAATTTATACAGCATATAATATGTAGTAATTACAAAACTGTAGCTGCTACAACTATAAGTTCAACTTTAAGATACCATATTTTTTATTTAGGTTGAATCATGAAACATAATATATCAAATCAAAATTAGTTTAGAGATTTCCAATTTACTATATTGCGCATCCCGTAATTCAACCAGTCATAAGATATGACATCTCAAAATTTATCCAGCATGTACATTATAACAATTACGAAAGCGTAGCTACTACAACTACAAGTTTAACTTAAGAGGTTATAACTTTTGATTCAGATTAAACCACGAGATGCACCAAATCGAAGCTCGTTTAAAGATATTCAATTTGATATATTACGCGTCTCGTGATTCAAACTAAATTAAAAGTTGTATCCTTTTAAAGTTTACTCAATATCATGTTGTAGCAGTTACGAAATTATAATTGCTACAATTACAAATTATAACTTTGGAGGTCATAACTTTTGATTTAAATTGAATCGTAGGAAACAATATATATCAAATCAAAACTTACTTAGATATCTTCAATTTGATATATTGTGCATCCCATGATTCAACATACATATTTCAAAGTTTACTCAGCATACATATAGCAACTACGAAGCCATAGTTGCTACACTATGTGACAACTCAGTTGTAGCAGCTACAAAATCATAACCACTACAACGTTATCCAATTTAGGTGGGAGTGTGCATGTCAAAAGCATACATTATGTCAGAAGATATTTGTGTCATTTTACGAAGGAGTGAGAGCTGTAAGTACCTCGTGGTAGTCTTGATGTGATCAACCAAGTTAAGTTAAGTTTTGTTGTGTTTAACCTTGTGTCCAAGTGTGTAGAAATTTAGGAGTACAAGAAGTTAAGTGAAAGACACATCTAGTGAGAAGGATAGCATGAGATAGAGTCGATGAGCTCAGTTCATCTGAGGAAGGGGTGTTGCGGAAGAGTATGCTGGCCGACGAGAAGGAAACGCGTGGCGGTTCTGAGGGACAAGAAACCGAAGCGGAAGATTGCTCGAGGATGAAGATCAGTTAAGGAGCTGATCTGCCTCTTTGGAAGGCACCTTCCATGGCTTATAAGATGTCTTCCATGGCTTGGAAGGCGCCTTCGATGAACAGTGTCGAAGGCGTCTTCCAGCCTATAGAAGGTGCACTGGAAGGCGCCTTCCCTAGCCGTTACCCGAGGATAAAGTTTTATCCTCGGTGGATAAAATCTATCTGATGGAAGGCACCTTGGACCACTATGAAGGCACCTTCAAGCTGCGTATAGAGTTTTCTAGGGGCTCTAAAAAGGCCCCTGGAGCTAAGAAATATTCAACAACTCTTGTATTGATTTCCTAATTTATTTCTGAGTGTTCAACGAGTGTAAAAGGTTTCTCCGCCTTTAACGAAGGAGATTTTCTAGTGCTTTTCATTTGCCTTAGATTAACAACCACCTAAGTTGTAACCAAATAATTTTGGCCTTCTTAATTATTTCTTTTAAAGTTCAATTTATTTCAGCTTTAATTTAATTGTGTTTTCTAACGAAGTTGAAAGATCAAGAAAGGGTTACTTTTATTCTATAGGCAATTCACCCCCATCTTGCCAGCCTCAAGGGACCAACAAGTAGTATCAGAGTCCAACCACTTTAGAATAACTAACCGTCGACCAAAACAAAGAAGATGATCACCGGAGTAAGTATTCACTCGCCTATGTTTAAGGGAGACTTTTCCCATTGGAAAAAGAAAATAAAGGTATATTTCAAAACTGATTTTGATATCTTATTAATTAAAAAAAATGGTTTTGTTGTACCTACCAACAACAACAATAAATAAAAAAAAGAAGAAAACTGGACAAAGAAGGAACAAGCCAAGTTTGTGGCCAACAGAAAAGCAGAATTCTATCTACTGAGTGCGCTGCCACCACAAGAGGTCAATAGGATAAGAGTCTACAAGTCTGTAAAAGACCTCTGTGAGAAATTCTTGGAGCTTCACAAAAGGACTTTCGAAGCCAAACTAGCAAGAAGAGATCTACTTTTAAACCAATTGACAAATCTTCAACTGAAGGAAGGTGAAATAGTCCCTCAACTACACACCAAGCTAAAGGAGCTAATCATCGAACTCACAAATCTATGAGAAAAGGTAGCTAACCAAGATTAACTAAGGTATGCGCTTAATGCTTTTCCAAGAACACCATATTGGTCAACCTTAGTAGGTACATACTACATTTCTAGGGACTTAGAGGTAAGTAATCTAGAAGAATTATTTTCTACTTTTGAAATTTATGAATCTAGATGTGCAAGAGTAAAGAAGGAGCTGAATTAGAACATTACCTTAAAGGCAAAAATGGACAAACCAGATTCCCAAACATCTCTTGACGATGACAAAACAACGTTCATGGTAAGATTTTTTTTTTTTTAAAAAATAGAACTAGTAAATTCAATCAAGTGCAGGCTAAGAAAAGAAAAAGGAAAGTGAGATGTTATCACTGCAATGAAGAAGGGTACCTCAAAGACAACTGCCCAAAACTGAAGAACAAAGGCAAGGATAAAAGACCGACCCAGAAAATGCATAAAAACTTAAAAGCGACATGGGACGAAACATCGTCAGAATCGAAGATTGAAGCCTATGTCGGACTTGCACTGATGGCAAGTCACTAAGAAGACGATGAAGCAAGCTCATCCGAAATAAGCATCGAGAGCATCGATGAAAGGGGAGCAATGTCAGAGGGAAGCAGCACTACATGGGGAGCATCAGAACCCAAGATCCACAAGATAAGTGAGGTATGGTCTATACCTCCTGACCAGTTATACAATGTTATTAAAATATTATCTAAAAATTCCTGTAAATTAGAAAATGATAATAAAAAATTATTAAAGGAAAACAAAGAGCTAAAAGGAATTTCAGCAAAATCATGTCGACTCGAAGATTTCAACAAAATAAAAATTAAAAATTAAAAATTAAAAATTAAAAATTAAAAATTAAAAGAATAAATAGAAAATTTAAAGAATTTTGCATGTTCGAATTTTGTTACTTCAAATTTTAAAAATTATCAAGTACTAAATTAATATTTTAGATATCATAAGGACTAAATTAGAAAATTATCATAAAAATATATTCCTAAAAAAATTTCTGATTAATCTAGTAGGTAAAAATTTATATTGAGTTTCAAAATCATGCTTAGATTAAAATATTTTTATTTTTAATTTGATTTAATTTTTTTTTGCTTAAAATTGTCTAACATTTTTAAATAAATTATTTCATATAATTTTTGTTCAAAATTAAATAGACTTTAATTTTTTGAAAAGTGGATTTCATTACATATCTATAGGAAACATTTCAAAATTTTTTGACTGCAGTATTATTTTTTATGAATTTTTTTTAACAAAACTTATATTTTTCAATTTAAAACTATTTCACAAACTATTTTTGAAAATTTTATTTTTTTCTGTGAATATATGTTATGTTCTCTATCAAAAAAATATTTCTAAAATTTTTTGATAGTTCTTGAATTTTCTATGCATTTTTATAAAAATACTAATTTTTAATATTAAAATTTTTTGAACATTTAATTTTTAAATTTCATTTTTTTTAAAAAAAAATACTTGCTATTTTACATTCTTAGAAAAGTTTTCATGATTTTTAAACTATTTATAAGCTTTTTTTAAAAATATGCCTTGTTCTTTAGAAAATAATTTATAACTAATAATATTAATTTCATTTTTTTCATGAAACTTTTATCACTATTCTAGATATGTATGTTTAACATTTACAAAAATTCTCAGAATTTTTCAACCATTAAAAATAATTTTAAAATTATTTCTTCCAAATATGGTTTATAAATTGCCAAAATTCAGATTTTCAAAATTTAAACTTAATAATTTTTCTGAATAATAGTCACTATTTTTGTATCCCTTAGAATTTGTTTCAAATTTATTTTCAAAAAATACCCCTATTTTTAATATGATCAAAGGGGGAAAATTCTATACTAAGTCTAAGGGGAAATATATTTTTCTGCATTATACGTTTAATAATTGCAACTTATTTACCTATTATTTTACTGTTTTTTTGTTTTGTTTTATCTTAACTTAACTTGAGTTGTTCACATCAAAAAGGAGAGATTGTAAGTATCTCGTGATAGTTTTGATATAATCAACTAAGTTAAGTCAGATTTTGTTGTATTTGACCTTGTGTTTAAATGTGTAGAAACTTAGGAGTATAAGAAGTTGACTGAAAGATGCAGCTAGGAAAAAGGATGATACGGGATAGAGTCGACGGAATTGATGCGTCCGAGAAGCGAGGTGCTACAGAAGAGTATGCTGGCGAACAAGAAGAAAGCGCGTAGCGGTTCCAAGGGACGAGAAGCCAGAGCGGAAGATTGTTCGAGGATGAATATTAGCTAAGGAGCCGCTCGGCCTCTTGGAATGTGTCTTCCATGGCTTAGAATGTGTCTTTGATGAACAGTGTCGAATACGTCTTCCAGCCTATAGAAGATGCCTTTAATAGTCGTTTCCTGAGGATAAAGTTTTATCCTCGGCGGATAAAATTTATCCGATAGAAGACACCTTAGACCACTTTGAAAACATCTTTAAGCTGTGGATAGAGTTTTCTAGAAGTTATAAAAAGACCTCTGAAGTTAAAAAATGTTCAACAACGCTTGTATTGATTTCCTAGTTTATTTCTAAGTGTCCAACGAATGTAAGAGGCTTCTTTACCTTCAACGAAGGAGATTTTCTAGTGCTTTTCATCTGCCTTGGATTAACAACCACTTAGGGTGTAACCAAATAATTCTTGCCTTCTTAATTATTTCTTTTAAAGTTGTTGAGTTTATTTCAGCTTTAATTTAATTGTGCTTTCTAACGAAGTTGAATGATCAAGAAAGGGTTACTTTTATTCTGCAGGCAATTCACCCCCTCTTGCCGGCCTTAAGGGACCAACAAGTAGTATCAGAAATCAACCGCTTCAGAAGGACTAATCGCCAACCAAAACAAAGAAGATGATCGTCGGAGTAAGTATTCACCAGCCTAAGTTCGAGGGAGACTTCGCCCATTGGAAAAAGAAAATGAAGGTATATTTTAAAACTGATTTTGATATCTTTTTAATTTTGAAAAATAGTTTTACAGTACCTACCGACAACAACAATGAACTAAAGAAAGAAGAAAACTGGACAAAGAAAGAACAAGTCGAGTTTGTGGCCAACGAAAAAGCAAAATTCCATCTGTTGAGTGCGCTGTCACCACAAGAGGTCAACAGGATCGAAGTCTATAGGTATGCAAAAAACCTCTGGGAGAAATTTTTGGAGCTTTATGAAGGTACTTCTGAAGTCAAACTCGCAAGAAGAGATTTACTTCGGAACCAACTGACAAATCTTCAACTGAAGGAAGTGAAACAGTCCCTTAATTGCACTCTAAGCTAAAGGAGTTAATCACTAAACTCACAAATCTCAGAGAAAAGATAATTAACCAAGATTCATTAAGGTATGTGCTTAACGTTTTTCCAAGAATACCAGAATAGTCAACCTTAGTAGATGCATACTACATCACAAGGGACCTAGAAGAAAGTAATTTAGAAGAATTACTTTCTATTTTTGAAATTCATAAATCTAGATATGTATGACTAAAGAAGGAGCCGAATCATAACATTGCCTTAAAGGTAAAAATGGACGAACCAGATTCTGAAACATCCCTTGACGATGACAAAACGACGTTTATGGTAAGATTTTTTTTTAAAAAATAGAACTAATAAATTCAATCAAGTGCAGGCCAAGAAAAAAAAGGAAAGTGAGATGCTATCATGCAATGAAGAAGGGCACCTCAAAGACTAGGGCTGTAAATGAACCCAGCGTTAGTGAACAAGCTTGGTGTTCAGCTTGGTAAAAGCTTGTTTATGTTCGTTCAATATACAGAAGAATAAACAAACTTGAACAACTCATTAAACTAAACAAACAATCTTGAACATATATGTGTTCAACTCGTTAACATTTGTGAATAATATTTGTGAATAATGTTCACAAATCATATTCATTAATAAAACTCTTTTTAATATGATAAATAAATAATAAAATAAATAAATAAATAAATTTAAATTATCAAGCTCAATAACCAATCAAACAACTAAAAGTTTCAAACAATCAAACTAGTTTGAATTAAGAGCTCAATAACATCTAAACGAACTAAGTTCAAACTAAGCTTGAATTGAGAGATCGATAATATCTAAATGAACCAAGCTCAAGCTCATAAAAAATAAGCCAAGCTAAGCTTGCACAATCATTTCAAAAGCTTGGTTTATTTTAAGCTCGGCGGCTCGGCTTAGTTACCTTATCAAACAAGCTTAAACACCCCAAAGCTCAACTTAGCTCGGTTTGGCTCGGCTCATTTACAGTCCTATCAAAGCCATCTATCCAAAATTGAAGAACAAGGATAAAAGACTGACCCAAAAAAGTACAAAAACTTAAAAGAGATGTGGAATGAAACGTCATCAAAATTGGAAATTAAAGCCTATGACAGACTTGCGCTGACAGCAAATCACCAAGAAGATGATAAATCAAGCTCATCCGAAATGAGCATCGAGAGTATCGATGAAGGGGGAGCAACGTAAGAGGGAAGCAACACTACAAGGGGAGCATCATAACCCGAGATCGATAAGGTAAGTGAGGTACGGTCTCTACCTCCTGACCAGTTATACAAGTTTATTAAAATATTACCTAAAAAGTCTTGTAAATTAGAAAATGATAATAAAGAATTATTAAAGGAAAACAAAGAGTTAAAAGGAACATTAGCAAAATCATGTCGACTAGAAGATTTTGTTGGATCCCATGGTTGTTTTGATATGATCAACCAAGTTAGGTTAGGGTATGTTTGGTTTTTGATCCCTGTGTCTAAGTATGTAGGAGCTTAGGAGCACAAGAAGTCGAGCGGAAGACGCAACTAGCGAGAAGGATGACACGAGAAGGGAGCCGACGGGCTCAGTGCATCCGAGGGACGAAAGGACTGCGGAAGAGTACATCGGTGGAAGAGAAGAATGTACACGACGTTCGAGGGACGAGAAGCCGGAGTGGAAGCCTGCTTCAGGAGAAGGCCAGAAATTGGGTTCGGGTGAGCCCTATTTCGGTTGGCCGCAATCACCTCAACGAACGGAGCAGCGGAAGATCCAAAGGAAAGCTGGAGCTATTTATACGCTGCACGTAGAGGGCACCCTCCATGATATAGAAGGCGCCCTCCATGATGTACAGAGGGTGCCCTCCATGATGTATAGAGGGCGCCCTCCACGCTTATTGAGGGTGCCCTTGACTCAGTCTTTGTAACCGTTTAGCAGCAAATAAAGTTTTATCCACTGCCTCGTTGGAGGCACCCTCCAAGCCCCTTGGAGGCGCCCTCAAGTAATAGATAAGATTTTTCAAGGGCTATAAAAGGACCCCTGTGTTAGGATGTATACTAAAAGCCTAGCTTTTGGTATAAACATTTATCTAGAAATAAGAATTATATTGGTCAAATGTCTACATTTATGATAAATGTAGTTGTTCAATTAATTTATATTGTAGATAACATGGTGTGTGGTGTCACACATAGAAGATCATGTTATCGGTTCCTTATAAATTATAAACAGTAGCTCATGACCAAGATGGAAAGGAACAAACCATTGGAAGGTTGTAGTGTAATTAGGTATTAGTTTATCTTAACTATATAATTACACTAGTACACTTAGAGTGTATTGAGTAGGACCATTAGAGGTCGTTCCTTTTATACTGACTTTATGAAGGAACAAAGACCTCAGTTATTATGGAAGTGTGTGCTCTTAATCCTAATATAATAACAAGCACATATATTTGATATTTATTTCTTTAATTTATCAATGGGTGAGATTTAGTTCGATAAATCAATAAGTCCGATAAGTTGGAAAATGATATCACTTATAGTGTGTGTTGTTGATTATAGAAGGAAACTGTGTCCTAGAGATCTAGGTTGAGAATGTCCCCAAGAGGAGCTCATAAGGATTGTCATGTTAAACCCTGCAGGTGGACTTAGTCCGACATGACGATGAGGTTGAGTGGTACTACTCTTGGAGCTAGATATTAATTAAGTGAGTTGTCAGTAACTTACTTAATTAGTAGACATTTGTTATCTTAAACACAGGGAGACTAACACACTCATAATAAGAAGGAGCCCAAAATGTAATTTGAGATTGGTGCGGTAGTTCAATAATAGTTCTCTAGTAGAATGAATTATTATTGATAAAATTAAGTTGTGTGTTCGGGGCGAACACGGGATGCTTAATTTTATCGGGAGACCAAAACCAATTCCTCCTCTCGGTCCCTATCGTAGCCTCTTAATTATATAGTACTATACCCACCTATACCCACCTTCTTACCCATCCCATAGGGGTCGGCCAAGCTAGCTTGGAGACCAAGCTAGGGCCGACCAAAGTTTGGTTCATGGGTGCTTCAAGGTGGCCGACCCTAGCTTGGGTTCAAGCTTGGTGTGGCCGACCCAAATTAAAATAAAAGGATTTTTATTTTTAAAATTTTATTATGTGGATAACATGATTTAAAAGAGAGTTTAAAAATTTAAATCTTTCCTTTTATAAGATTCTACAAAAGATTAAGAGAAGAGCTAAATCTCTTTCCTTATTTGTAGATTAAAAGGTTGATTTTAATTTTGGTGAAAACTTTCCTTTTAACCATGTTCATGATTTAAAAGTTTAAAAAATTAATAATTATCTTTTATTAGTTTCTACAAAAGATTAAGAAAAGATTTGATATCTTTCCTTATTTTAGATTGAAAGGAGATTTTAATTTTTAGAGATAACTTTCCGGAAATTATCCACATGTTTAAAGAAAGATTTAATTTATAAAATTTCCTTTTAACCAATCATGAAGGGATAAAAATTATTGGAGAAATTTTCTATAAAATTTTCAGAAGCAAATAAGGAAGTTTTAATTTGTGTTTAAAATTTTTATTTGCTTGGAGATTTGGTTTGGCCGACCATTATAATAATGAGAAGAAAAATTATTTTTAATTAAATAAAATTTTCCTTTTCATGGCAAAAGAATTAAGGAAGTTTTTATTAAAATTTTCTTATTTGCCAAGACCAAGGATTATAAAAGAGGAGGTGGAGGAGCTTCATGGGTGAACAACCTCTATTCTTTTCCTCCCTCTCTTCCTTGGTTTTGGTGGCCGGCCCTATTTCTCTCCTCTCCGCTTGTTGGCCGAAACCTATCTTCTTGGTGGAGCTCTTGTTTGTGGCCGGATCAAGGAAGGGGAAGAAGAAGAGAAAGCAAGCCTCGTCTCTAGTATCCCTTGGAGCATTGGTGGTGGCCGAAATTCTTCATCCTTGAAGAAATTTATTGTGGCCGAAATCTAGAAGAAAGAAGGAAGGTGGAAAGGTGGTTCTCATCTCGGAAGATCGTTGCCCACACAACGTCCGAGGTTAGAAGAGGAATACGGTAGAAGATCAAGAGGTCTTTTGTCTTCAAAAGAAAGGTATAACTAGTAATGTTTTTCCGCATCATGCTAGTTTTAGTTCTTTGTAAAAATACCAAATACAAGAGGCATGCGATTCTAGTATTTTGAATTTATTTTTGATGTTGTGTTCTTTTGTTTTTCTTTTTTCCTTGTGATTTGATTGTTCTTTTCGGTTGACCTAAAGTTATTTAAGGAAATTAAATATTAGCTTTCCTTAAAAGGCTTTGTCTAGTCGGTGGTGGTTGTTCTCATATCCAAGAAGGTCACGTGCCTCGCCACGTCAGTACTGGAAGCCAATTTTGGAAATTAATATTTAATGAAATTAATAACCTAAGTGATTTGGATCGAAAGTGTTAAGTTCTGCAGGAGATCCAAGTCTAAACCTAAAAGAACAAATAAATTAAACTTTGGATTAAACGTGTTAAGTTCCGCAGGCGATCCAAGTTTAATTTAAAAGAACACATGGTAGCTAGGAAAAGGTTCAGACCTTTGTACAAAATTTTTGTACAGTGGAACCATTAGGTTTTCCGAGTAGCAACCAACACCCTGAACCTAGGAAAGATACAAAAACTTGAGAATAACTACTGTAATCATTTCCTAGAGATTTTCTGAGCTTTTCAAAGAGTGTAAAAGACTTCTCCGCCTACAGAGGAGATATTTCTAGTAGAACTTTGCAACAACCACCTAGGTTGTAACCAAGTTAAATCTATTTGTCTCTTTTCTTTTTAATTAGTTGTTCATTTCAGTTTATTTTAATTGTGATATTGCTACTAATCTTGGTTGAAAAGGAAAGAAAGATTTTAATTTTTTTTACAGACGTTGCGCCCTCTCATCAGCCCCGTCGCCGCACCAACAGATTTCAATAAAATAAAAAATTGAAAGAACAAATAGAAAATTTAAAAATTTCTACAGATTCGAATTTTGTTACTTTAAATTTTAGAAATTATCAAGGATTAAATTAACATTTTAGATATCATAAGGGTCAAATTAGGAAATTACCATGAAAATATGTTCCTGAAAAATTTCTGATTAATTCAGTAGGTAGGAACCTTCTAAAATCATGCTTATATTAAAATATTTTTATTTTTAATTTGATTTAATATTTTTTTCTAAAAATTGTCTATCATTTTGAATAAATTGTTTCATATAATTTTTGTTTGAAATTAATTAGACTTTAATTTTTTTAGAGAAAGTGGATATCATCACTAATTTGTAAAAAAAAAATCAAAATTTTTTGAATGTTGTATTATTTTTTATAATTTTTTTAACAAAAATCATATATTTCAATTTAAAATTGTTTCACAAAGTTATTTTTAAAAATTTTATTTTTTTAAAAAGAATTTATGGTGTTCTCTGTCCAAGAAAATATTTTAAAAATTTATTTGATTGTTCTTAAATTTTCTATGCATTTTTATCAAAATGTTAATTTTTAATATTAAAACTTCTTGAAGATTCAATTTTTAATTTTTTTTAGAAAAATACTTACTATTTTATGTTTTCATCAAAGTTTTCATGATTTTTCGAACTTCAAAATTATTTTTAATAATTTTTAAAAAATATACCTTGTTCTTTAGAAAATAATTTCTAACTGGTAATATTAATTTCATTTTTTTTTTGTGAATTTTATCATTATTATGTATATGTCTGCTTAACCGTTACAAAATTTTCAAAATTTTTCAACAATTCAAAATATTTTTAAAATTATTTCTTCCAAATCTGATTTATAAATTGCTAAAATTCATATTTTCAAAATTTAAACTTAATATTTTCTTTTAATGATAGTCACTGCTTGTGTATCCTTTAGAATTTGTTTCAAATTTATTTTTTAAAAATATCCCTACTTTTAATATGATCAATAGGGAAGAATTCTAGATTAAATCTAGGGGAAGGTAATTTTTTTGCATTATATGTTTAATAATTGAAACTTATTTATCTGTTATTTTACTCTATTTTTTTTATTTTTTTTTATCCTAACTTGACTTGGGTTGCTCACATAAAAAAAAGAGAGATTATAAATACCCTGTGATTATTTTGATATGATCAGCCAAGTTAAGTTAGGTTATGTTGTGTTTGACTTTGTGTGTAAGTGCTAGAATTTATAAGCACAAGAAGTTGAGCAAAAGACGTAACTAGTGAGAAGGATGACACGGGACAGAGTCTATGGGCTCGGTGTATTCGAGGAATAAGATGTTACGGGAGAGTATACTGACGGATGAGAAGGAAGTGTGTGGTAGTTTCGAGGGATGAGAAGCCGGAGCGGAAGATTGCTTGAGGATGAAGATCAGCTAAGGAGCTGATCTGTCTCTTGGAAGACGCCTTCAATGAACAGTGTCGAAGGCGCCTATCGAAGGTGCCTTCCAGTCGTTACCTGAGGATAAAGTTTTATTCTCGGTGGATAAAATTTATATGATGAAAGGCGCCTTGGACCACTTGAAAAGTGCTTCCACCCTTGGAACTAGGAAATATTCAACATTTCTTGTATTGATTTCCTAGTTTATTTTTGAATGTCCAACAAATGTGAAAGGTTTTTCTACCTTCAACAAATAAGATTTTCTAATACTTTTCAACTGTCTCGAATTAATAATCATCTAAATAGTAATTAAATAATTTTAGCCTTTTTACTTATTTCTTTTTAAGTTATTTATTTTTTTTCCAACTTTAATTATTAAAACACTGTCCATCCCATCACATTTTTATTTCCAAAAATATATTTATCTTTTTATTATTATTGTCGCTATGGAATCATAAACACGAACCTATATCTTCTAAAACAAACTAATGTTAATTTTCACCGTATATATATATATATATATAGATGATTTTCTAAATTGATTTTAAAAAATAATATTCAATCAATTGTTTTGGATCATTACACACAAGATACCCTTTAATAAACATTGATTAATATTATATTATAACAACTACTATCATGTAGCTACTACTTAATTATAGTAGTCATTTATGGCTAACACCAGTTAATATAATATTGTAGCAATTATGAATTACAATTGCTATAATAATGATAATTTATTTATGATCAATATTAGTCAATATTATATCCTACTAACTATAGGATTATAACCCTATATAATTGTAATAATTATGGAATCAAAACTACTATAATAAATTTATAAGATCTTAGTTACTATAACAGTATAACAATTATGATATTATAGTTACAAAAATAAAGATATTTTTAAAAATAAAAACATACTAAAATGGAATAGAGTGGTGTTTTGATACTAAATAAAAAAGAGCTGTACTACTCCAATAAAGGGGATTATTTTTGCCCAACAACAAAAAATCACTTTATGCAAGAAATTATCTACTTGAATATTTTTGCATCACACAATTCGGAAAAGATGCACCATATGATAAGGGCAACATAATTTACCCTGGTTTATTTTACTAAAAAATCAATTAATTTACTAAAAAACAATTAACTGTTGTATTATGGCGGTAGAAAACCAAATATTACCAACTGAAATGTATTATTAGTGGCTAGGGCAGTAACAAAGATTGAATTATGAACCGGCGAAGCAAATCAAGAGGACGTAGTGATGGAAATTGTAATTCCCAAGTTCGCATCAATTCTAGAAATTGAGAACAGGAAATGCACAATCCTACGCACTCACGAGATATATTTGGTACTTCATGATAATTTTAATATGAATAACTAAATCAGATTAGGTCCTGTTAGTATTTAACTCTTGTACTTAAATATATAGAAGGTTAGGAATATAAGAAGTTGAGCGGAAGACGCAGCTAGTAAGAAGGATGGCACGGAAAGGGAGCTGATGGACTCGGTGCATCCGAGGGACGAGGTGCTACGGAAGAGTACACTGATGGATGAGAAGGACGTGCGCAATGTTCGAGGGACGAGAAGCCGGAGCGGAAGTCTGCTCGAGGAGAAGGTCGGAAATTGGGTTCGGGTGAGCCCTATTTCGGTTGACTGAAATCACCCTGGCGATCGGAGCAACGGAATAGCTAAAATGGAGCTATGGAGCTGTTGGAGACGCCTTCAACCTGTTAGAGTGTATACTAAAAGTCTAGCTTTTTGTATAAACATTTAAGAATCACATTGGTCAAATTATCTACATTTACTGTTAAGTGTAGTTGTTCAACTAATTTATATTGTAGATAACATGGTGCGTGGTGTCACACACAGAAGATCGTGTTATCGATTCTTTGTAAATTATAAACAGTAGCTCACGACTAAGATGGAAAGGAACAAACCATTGGAATAGTCGTAGTGTAATTATTTATTAGTTTATCTTGACTAACAAATTACACTAAGTACACTCCAAGTGTATTGAGTAGGACTATTTAAGGTAAGTTCTTTTTATACTGATTTAATAAAAGAACAAGACATTAGTTATTATGGAAGTGTGTGCTCTTAATCCTAATATAATAACAAGCACATATATTTAATATTTATTTCTTTGACTTATCAATGGGTGAGATTTAGCTCGATAAATCAATAAGCCTGATAAGTTGGGAGATGATATTACTTATAGTGCGTGTTGTTGATTATAGAAGGAAACCGTGTCCTAGTGATTTAGGTTGAGAATGTCCCCAAGAAGAGCTCATAAGGATTGTCATGTTAAACCCTGCAGGTGGACTTAGTCCGACATGACGATGAGATCGAGTGGTACTTCTCTTGGACTAAGATATTAATTAAGTGAGTTGTTAGTAACTTATTTAATTAGTGGACATTCGACATCTTAAATACAGGGAGACTAACACACTCATAATAAGAAGGAGCCCAAAACGTAATTTGGGATTGATGCGGTAGTTCAATAATAATTCTTTAGTGGTATGAATTATTATTAATGAAATTAAATTGAGTGTTCGAGGCGAACACGAGAAGCTTAATTTCATCGGGAGACCAAAATCAATTCCTCCTCTCGGTCCCTATCGTAGGCTCTTGTATATAGAGATTTATACTCACCCATACCCACCTTCTTACCCACCGTAAGGTGGCCGACCAAGCCTAGCTTGGAGCCCAAGCTAGGGCCGGCTAAACCAAGGTGTGAGGTGGCCGACCCTAGCTTGAGTCCAAGCTTGGTGTGGCCGGCCATAATTAATTAAAAGGATTTTATTTTTAAAAATTTTTCTTATATGAATTCCATGGTTTTAAAAGAGAGTTTAAAATTTAAATATGTCCTTTTATAACTTTCTACAAAGGATTAAGAAAAGATTTGATATCTTTTCTTATTTGTAGATTGATAGGAAGATTTTAATTTTGATACAACTTTCCTTTTTTGTAACCATGTTCATGGTTTTAAAAAGAGAGTTTAAAATTTAAATCTTTCCTTTTATAGTTTTCTACAAAGGATTAAGAAAAGATTTGATATCTTTCCTTATTTGTAGATTGATAGGAAGATTTTAATTTTGATAAAACTTTCCTTTTTTGTAACCATGTTTATGATTTTAAAAGAGAGTTTTTAAATTAAATATTTCCTTTTATAAGTTTCTACAAAAGATTAAGAAAATATTTGATATCTTTCCTTATTTGTAAATTGAAAGGAGATTTTAATTTTAGAGAAAACTTTCCTTTTTGGAAATCATCCACATATTTAAAAGAAAGATTTTAATTTATAAAATTTCTTTTTATAACCCACCATGAAGGGAAAAATTATTAGAGAAATTTTTTATAAATTTCCGGAAACAAATTAGGAAGTTTTAATTCTTGTGTGAATTAAACTTTCTTTGTTTGGAGCTTATAGGTGGCCGGCCATGTTAATAATGAAAAGGAAATTGTTTTTTAATTAAATAAATTTTCTTTTTCGTGGCAAAGGAATTAAGGAAGTTTTTTATTTAAATTTCCTTATTTGTCAAGACCAAGGATTATAAAAGAGGGGGTAGAGGTGCCTTCAAGAAAGAGAACTTTATTTTATTTCTTCCTCTCTTTTCCTCCTTGGTGGTGGCCGGCCCTATTGTTTTTCCCTCTTCATTTTCTTTCTTCTTCATTGGCCGAACCTCATCATCTCTTGGAGCTTGAAGGTGGCCGAGTTCTAGCTTGGAAAAGAAGGAGAGAAAGGAAGCATCCCTTTGGAGCTTGGTGGTGGTGGCCGAACCTCATCTATTCTTGGAGTACTTGTGGTGGCCGAACCTTGCAGGGAGAAGAAGGCTTTGGGTGGTTCTCATCTCGGTAGATCGTTGCCCACACAATATCTGGGATAAGAAGAGGAATACGGTAGAAGATTAAGAGGTCGTTGCATACAAAGGAAGGTATAACTAGTAATTATTTTCCGTATCATACTAGTTTTTCTTTTGTATGAATTCCAAACACAAGAGGCATTAGATTCTAGTTTTTGGAATTGTAATTCGAGTTTGTGTTTTTCTTTGTTTTTTGAATTTATGATTCGATTGTTCTTTTTGGTTAAACCTAGAGTTATATAAGGAAATTAAATATTAGCTTTCCTTAAAAGGCTTTGTCTAGGCGGTGGTGGATGCTCCTATACCCAAGAAGGCCATGTGCCTTGCTATGCAATCCTGGAAGCCAATTTTGGAAATTAATATTTAATTGAATTTATAACATAGGTTGATTTGGATCAATAGTGTTAAATTCTGCTTGCAATCCAAGTCTAAACCATTAAGAACAGATAAGTTAAATTTGGAATCAATAATGTTAAGTTCCGTTTGCGATTCCTAATTTAACTTCTAAAGAACACAATAGGTTGTTTAGGAAAAGGTTCGACACTTGTACAAAATTTTTGTACAGTGGAACCGGTACGATCCTCCTAGGTCCAACCAACACAACCAGCCATGGAAGGCGCCTTCTAGCCCATGGAATGCGCCTTCTACCAGGCAGAGTTTGTCGTTGGCAGTGGATAAATTTTTATCCATTGCGTCTCGCTGGAGGTGTCTTCCAGCCACGGATAAGATTTTCTAGAGGTTATAAAAAGACCCTTGGACCTAGGAAATAGGCAACAACTATATTGTATTCATTTCCTAGCTACTTTCTAAGCTTCCAACGAGTGCATGCGACTTCTCCGCCTTCAAAGAAGGAGATTTTTAGTGTGTTTACTTGCCTTGGATTAACAACCTCTCCGATTGTAACCAAGTAACTCTTTTGGCCTCATTTTTTTTGTTGTTCATTTATTCTGTTCTTTTAACCTGAGTTAAAAGTCGAGGAAGATTTTTCTTAACAGCCAATTCACCTCCCCTCCCTCAGGCCTACCCTAGTCCAACAGTTTCATCGGAAAGCATGACATAACATAATTAAATATAAAAATAACAATGGAACTTGATTTTAGCGGAAGAGTAATTGTCGTATAACATCGTCTTCTTGATCTCGAGATCCCGTAGAAGGAGGAGGAGAGACCTTCTGGAGGAGTTAGGGAGATGGCATCGAAAAACTATCATCAATAGGGAATAAAGAGTTATGTAGATGTCCTAATTTAATGGGGACCAATCCTTTATATAGAGGATTTGATCTATTATCATCCCATAGCTAATAACGGATTAAGCTAAAGAGTTCTACACATCTAACCCACATGTTGGTGCAGCGGGGATCGACAAGAGGGGGGTGAATTGTCTGCAAATAAAATTATACCTTTCTCAAAGATTTCCAACTCTAAAATAAATCAACACTTAATAAAAGAAAGAGAAGTGAAGACAGAATCTTAACCTGGTTACAACCAAGAGGGTTGTTAATCCAGGGCGATGGAAAGCGCAGTAAGAAACTCCTTCTTTGAAGGCGGAGAAGCCTTTTACACTTTGAGAGCACAGAGGTTGCTTAAACAGTAATTACAGAGTTGAATTTCGTTCTTAAATTGTTGTTCTGAATAGCTACCCGAGACCCCCTTTATATAGGGGTTCTAGAGTTTATCAGTTAACCTGAACCTTCGGGATCAGGTTTGACTCGAGAGGGATCGGTCGACCGATCCCCAGGTTCAGTCGACTGAACATGCTGTACCTGCCCAGTCTTCCGTCCAGGTGCAGTCTCTGAGGATGAGCTTTTGTTCGGTCAACCGATCCTTATGTTCGGTCGACTGATCGACCAACGGTCTTCCAGCTGAGTTGGCTCGATCATCTTGCTCGACTAAGTCTCTGGATTAGCTTCGGTTAAAGAAGGGTTCAGTCGATTGATCAAAATGTTCGGTCGACCAAACCGTTGAAAAATCAACTTCCAGTTGACTTGCTCCGGTTCGGCTCCTTGGGTGATTGCGGCAATCCGGAATAGGGCTCACCCGAACCCAGTTCCCGGCCTTCTCCTCGAGCAGGCTTCCATCCGGCTTCTCGTCCCTCGAACGCCGCGCACGTTCTTCTCGCTCCACCGGAGTACTCTTCCACAGCTCTCTCGTCCTTCGGACGCACCGAGCCCGTCGGCTCTCTTCCCGTGCATTCCTTCTCGCTAGCTGCGTCTTCCGCTCGACTTCCTGCGCTCCTAAGTTCCTGCCCACTCAGACACAGGGTTCAGACAAAACGCAGGACCTAACCAACTTGGTTGATGACATCAAAACTACCACGGGGTCCAACAATCTCCCCCTTTTTGATGTGCATCAATCCAAGTTCAAGTTAGGGTTAAAAATAGACAAAACGTAATTTTAAGAAAATTACTAAACTAATAAGTATAGCATAAATTTGTAATAAATAAAATTACAACATAGTTTAGAGAGAAAATAGTTAATTTTCCTAGCTCCCCCTAAACTTGTACTTTTCTCTCCCCCTTTGATCACAGCAAAAAACGGGGAAGCAAGTTCTTAAGATAGAAAAAATTTCTGAGCAAAATAATTTCTTAGAATTTTCAAAAGAAATTTCTAAGTAAAAATGAAGAAACATTATTTGAATAATTTTTCAAAGCATTATTCAAGTGTTATGAGAATTTTTCTAAGTTAAAATATATTTTCTAAGTTAAAAATTTCCAAAAATCCAAAACTTAGTAAAACTAATAAAAAAAAATGTTTGTACACTTTCAAAGCATTTTAATTCTACTTTTAATGTTTTTTCAGAAAGTTAATTAAACATTTTTATTTCAATATTTCAGCTTCCAGGTCGTGGCGAGACACTAGGCCTTCTTGGTTATTGGAGCAACAACCACTTCCTTAGACAAAGCCTTCATAAAGAAAATGTTTAATTTTCTCTCTATAAAGCTTTTAATTTTAAGAGATTAGTTTAGCACAGATTTTGGAACCCAATAGAGATTCCTTCCTACTGAATTAATCAGGAATTTAGGTGGTACATAGTTTCTTGGTATTTTCCTAATTTGACCCTGATGATGTTTAACATACCAGTTTAATTTTCCATATAACTTTATTTTTAATTTTGGAAAAATATTTACTTTTAAACATGCATCAGATTTCATTTCTTGAATTTCATTTTTTAACTTTGCATTTTCTAATTTCAAATTTTCCTTTTCCTTTTCTAATTTATCTAACTCTTTAGAAAGTGCTTTAATAAAGCGAAAGGACTGAGTAGGGGTAAGATTGCGTACCTGACTTACCTGATTTGGTGAAGCTTCCCCTTCACTGCAACTTTCCTCTTCTGATGTTCCTCCCCCTTCATCGATGCTCATCTTTGAGCTTGACTCTTCTTCTGGCTGATGGTTAGCTAGTAGAGCTAATCCTGAGAATTCTTCAACTTCTGACTCGGAGGATGAAGAGTCATCCCATGTCGCCTTTAGGTTTTTGTTCTTGGGTCGAGCTGGCTTCTTGCTTCTTTCCTTATCTTTCTGTCTGCTCTTCAATTTTGGGCAATCATCCTTGATGTGCCCTTCTTCGTTGCAATTGTAGCACCGGACTGTCCTTCCTTTTTGATGACGTTTACTTGACTGCGATCTAAACTTGTTAGATTTAAAAAACTTATTAAAACGTCTTACCATTAACGCAGCTTCATTTTCGTCGATTGACGCTTCGGAGTCGGGATCGTCCTTTTCAGCTCGTAGGGCAATGTTGAGGTTCGACTTCTCTACTGGTTTTTCTGCAAGTCGAGACTCGTGAAGTTCGAAAGTTGAAAACAAGTTTTCTAAACTACTTACCTCAAAGTCCTTAGAGATGTAGTAAGCATCTACTAAGGACGCCCATTCTGAAGTCCTCGGGAAGGCATTGAGCGCGTATCGGATGGAATCCCGGTTGGTTACTTCTTCTCCAAGGTTCGTTAGTTGCGTTATCAGCTCCTTGATTCTCGCTTGGAGTTGCGCTACCTTCTCGCCGTTGTTCATCCGGAGGTTTGTTAGTTGTGTCCGGAGGATGTCGCGCCGTGCTAGCTACGCTTCAGAGGTACATTCGTGAAGCTCCAGGAATTTCTCCCAGAGATCTTTCACTGAGTCGTAGCTTCCGATCCGACTTACCTCCTAAGGTGGCAGAACGCTGAGGAGGTGGAATTCAGCTTTTCCGTTTGCGACGAAATCGGCTTGCTCCTTCTTGCTCCACGTGTTTTCTTCTTTGTCTTTAGGAGCTGCAACCCCATATTTCATAGTAATTAAAATATCAAAGTCTGTTCTTATTGGTGCAGTGGGGATCGGCAAGAGGGGGGTGAATTGCCTGCAAATAAAATTATACCTTTCTCAAAGCTTTCCAACTCTAAAATAAAGCAACACTTAATAAAAGAAAGAGAAGTAAAGACAGAATCTTAACCTGATTACAACCAAGAGGGTTGTTAATCCAGGGCGATGGAAAGCGCAGTAAGAAACTCCTTCTTTGAAGGCGGAGAAGCCTTTTACACTTTGAGAGCACAGAGGTTGCTTAAACAGTAATTACAGAGTTGAATTTCGTTCTTAAATTGTTGTTCTGAATAGCTACCCGAGACCCCCTTTATATAGGGGTTCTAGAGCTTATCAGTTAACCTAAACCTTCGGGATCAAGTTTGACTCGAGAGGGATCGGTCGACCGATCCCCAGGTTCGGTCGACCGAACATGCTGTACCTGCCTAGTCTTCCGTCCAGGTGCAGTCTCTGAGGATGAGCTTTTGTTCGGTTGACCGATCCTTATGTTCGGTCGACTGATCGACCAACGGTCTTCCAGCTGAGTTGGCCCGATCATCTTGCTCGACTAAGTCTCTGGATTAGCTTCGGTAAAAGAAGGGTTCGGTCGACCGATCAAAAGGTTCGGTCGACCGAACCGTTGAAAAATCAACTTCCAGTTGACTTGCTCCGGTTCGACTCCTTGGGTGATTGCGGCCATCCGGAATAGGGCTCACTTGAACCCAGTTCTCGACCTTCTCCTCGAGCAGGCTTCCATCCGGCTTCTCATCCCTCGAACACCGCGCATATTCTTCTCGCTCCACCGGAGTACTCTTCCGCAGCTCTCTCGTCCTTCGGACGCACCGAGCCCGTCGGCTCCCTTCCCGTACCGTCCTTCTCACTAGTTGCGTCTTCCGCTCGACTTCCTGCGCTCCTAAGTTCCTGCCCACTCAGACACAGGGTTCAGACAAAACGCAGGACCTAACCAACTTGGTTGATGACATCAAAACTACCACGGGGTCCAACACCACATTCATTAACTCGAAACTCAATAAACCGGAGTTAGATCACTTAAATGAGTTCGGTTCATATTCGTATATATAAATTACAAGTATTGTTGGTGCGGGAAGCACCCGACAATCGAATCTGTGTTTTGATTATGTCAAAGAGTCCAAAGTTAAGTTGTTTTGTTATCTAACAAATTTGAATGAGATTGCAGGAAAGTCCTAAGTGCACTTAGGCAAAAGTCCTAGATGCGGTTAGACAGGTGGAAAATCCTAGGGGGTGGTAACCCTAAGTGAAGAAAAGTCCTACCTGCGGTTAGGCAAAAGGAAAACCCTAGGGGGCGGTAACCCTAGGTCTTAGGGGGTGGTAACCTTAGGCGGAAAGTCTTGGCGGGTCGAGAGCTTCGGGCAAAATCCTAGGGCGTGGTGACCCTAGGTTGAACTTCTGGTGTCCCAAACCGGGTGGAAGTCTAGGCGGGTCGTGAAACGGACATCCAGTATGAAGACCGGAAGTCTCAGGTGTTGAGCAAAAGTCCAGCCGATCTGGAGGGCCAGACTGGTAACAGGTAAACTTTCTTGAGTAGAGTAGGTGAGAACGCGTTCCCCGGTGAGGGAACAGTAGGCGTCGGTTCGACCTAGGATTTTCGGATGGAAATCCGAAGTCAGAACCAGACAGTCCGGTGACTATCAAATATTTATTTTAATCTTATTTTATTGTACTTAACTCTATTTTATAGGATATGTTGTGTATTTTGGACTATATCTTGTAGGGAGTGAAAAAGCCTTAAAGCCTCGGATGAACAGTACCCGAGGCGCCCTCCACGGAGCTTGGAGGCGCCTCGGGTGCAATGCTTGAAGACTCCACGCAGTAGAGTAGGAGGCACTCTCCATGGAGCTGGAGGCGCCCTGGACGCAGGGTGGAGGGCGTCCTCCATGGGCTTAGAGGCGCCCTCGAGCGGATAGGCCACGGGCGAAGTGGAGCTTATCCATGCTGCAGATCCGGCGGGCTTTGAGGGCGCCCTCCGTGCTATTGGAGGCGCCCTCAACGGGCTATATAAGCATGTCTAGAGCAGCAATAAAAAAACAACTCGAAATCGCAATCCGTCTTCCATGTGCTGCTCAGAGAACGATCCGATAAAGCTGCAACTTGACTCCGACGACCAGAAGCTTCAAGTTTACTAATTCCTTGTTTATTGGTATAAGTTTTTCATTTATATTGTACTTTAAATTGTAACTTCCAAATTGATAGTGATTGCCCGAAGTAAACACTCAACGAACGTGGGCCTTAGAATAGGAGTCGCCATAGGCTCTGAACCAAGTAAAACCCTTGACGTTTGTGTTTGTCTTTGAATATTCCACTGCGTATTTAATTGAAGTTTTTTGAAATGAACGTGAAAGCTACGAGCGTTATTCACCCCCTCTAGTGCTTTTGATCCGACAATTGGTATCAGAGCGGGGTCGCTTCGAATTGGTGAAACCGCCATTCACGCAATTTTTTGTGGTAATTTTTAGTTTTTCAAAATTGATAAAATTATCGCATTCCGATATGTTTTTATCTCAATCAAGATTTTCCTCGAAGTGGGTGCAACACCACTCGAGTTCGCACATTTATTTTTTCCCGCACTACTAATCCAAAACCAAGTCTTTCAACAAAGTTTCTTATTTTTGTTTGTGCGAGATGCCCCACTAAGAAGGCTACAACACAGCCTACCCGCCTCTCTTCTCCGGTGAGGACTTTAGCTACTGGAAGGGTCGAATGGAGTCCTACCTCCAAATCCAGTTTGAGATGTGGATGATCATCAAAATCGGCATCTCAATCCCACTCGATGGCACGGGAAAACCAGTATCATGCGAGAACTGGGACGCAAGTATAATAAAGAAGGTCGAGGCCAATGCCAAAGCAACGTGTACTCTTCAATGTGGTCTAACAAAGGAAGAGCTGAACTGAGTTGGTCCATTCTCAAGCGCGAAAGAACTATGGGAGAAGTTGATTGAGCTGCACGAGGGCACCTCAGATACGTAAGTAAGTAAGCGCAATCTAATGTTAAATAAGTTGTGAGATCTCGGAAAAATTTAAATAATAGGGTTATTTGAGAAACAGCCTTACAAAATTTTTTAGAAATTTTTAGAAATTTTCTGAGAATTTTTCCGAACTCGTACGGAGGGTTTTGAGGGGATCAGTCGGCGGGTTTGGATAAAGCTTGTTTGGGATACCTGTTTAAGTGAGGGAATGTTTATTATATAAATTCCTTTTCTTTTAATTCTTTTCCCAAATAAGAAACGCCGATCCCTTTTGAATCCCGAACCTGAACCTCTTCCCTGCGATTTCCCGATCTCTTCTCCCCTTCTTCTATTCTCTCTTGCGGACGAAGCAAAGCCGACGGTTCCGGCGGCTGTCGACCTCGACGGAGACCAGTGGAATCACCGGAGCTTGCTGGAGAACGACAGGACTGGTGGAGTACAGATCTTCTTCGGTCGAGGGGTTGCGGTCCGGTGGATTCAGCGACCGATCGTCGGCGATACGGCAGCTAGGGCACGACGGGGGGCTTGATTCGTGTCGTCTCCTAGCAAATCGACCTTCCCTTTCCTCTCCTCGCGTTGCTCACAGTGCGATCCACCCCTTCATTGGCCGGATTTGGATCGAGAGACGCCACCGAGGAGTGATCTTGGAGGTAAGGCATCACCGGATCTATGTGATTAGTTAGATTAGGGTTCTTCCTTGTCTGACCCTCTCTCTCTCTCTCTCTCTCTGATCTGAGCTCTAGAACCATCGTCGGAGAGGGATCTTGGCTGCCGGCTACAGACTCTTTGCCGAGATCACCAAGTGCTCACTGGGAGCAAAGCCGAGCATCTAGTTCCAATTCTATGGTGTTGAATTCTTGATCCGAATTGTGGAGTGGATCCAGCAAGGTGCTGTTCTGTGGAATGTCTGGCTCCAGCAACAGCTACCCTTCCCAGCAGCACCACTTCTTTGTGTGGATCAACAGATCAGAGCTAGGAATTTAGGTAAGATGAGTAGATTGTTTTCTTGAATTAGGTTGTTGTTGGGAAACTTGGTTGAAGCTGTGATCTCCTTTTTCTTGATTCAAACAGTGGAGTGCATTGGTGAGGATATGTTTTGTGAAGGTGATTTTGGTTCTGGCAGCACTCCTTCCAGTAGCTGAGATTAAGGTAAGGAACAGGGAATTGATTACATGAGCATGTTGTGGATGAATTATACTAGTTGTTGATTGTGTGTAGTTTTGAATTAGAATTATGTGTAGGTTGGAACATGTTATAGATCATGTTTCGAATTTGAATATTAGTTTGATGATCTTGTTCTAGATGGATTAGGTTAAGTGTGATTGATTAGTTATTTATGTGTAGGTTTGATTGGAGGTTGTAATTGGTTAGTTGATTGTGATTAGATATAATTGTTTGAATTAATCTAATGGGGTAATTAGGGTTAGGGTAATTAACCTTAATTAACTGTTAGATTTAAATTGGGAAGGTTGAGATGATATTGATTAGGGTTTTGCCCTAATTTGTTATTAGGGATTTTATTTAGCTATTCTTTTGGATTTAGCTAAATAAAATATATATATTGTTTGACACAGGACTCTGATTCGAGACAGGCGTCTCGGCGTTGGATTTGGCGTGATACTACCTGCTATTTGAGGCGGGTACCCTTTGACTTATCTTTTGATACTGTCTTATGATATGTGCACTTTATATATAATTACTAGTGATTGGTAGATTTATCACTTCCTTGGTTATAGTTTATTCGATACATGTAGGCGGTTACTAGTGATTGGTAGTTTTAGTACTTCCCCTGGTTTTAGTTTAGTTGATACCTGATACATGGTTCTACTGTTAGCTGCTATTTATTAGTATGCTTTTCTTTCTGGCTATGTTATCTGTGTTAATAGAGATAGAGGTATTTATTGTGCTTCCCTCTATACTGGATTAGTTGATAGATATATTGGATATGTGATATTGGATTCATGTTGTTTATTATCCTTGTTATATATGTGTTTATCTTTTTGACACCTACACATATGGAGGAGGATATGTTTAGGTATGACATACTGTAGCCGCATGCACCATATTGCATGATTGCATGCTGGGCGATTGACGACTCCATTATGGTTGAACTCATCGGCCGACTACATGGGCCTGCACACAACGTGACCACTGCATGGGTAGTGGCACAACACTCAGGGTGTGTAGGGTAGGTTGCCCGGTGGTGCTCCGCTAGGACGCTCATGGGTAGTGTGACAGGAGCATGGTAGCACGCCGGGGTCCCTCCCCGTCATTGTGTACCGGGAGATGAGAGCATTGCGCTCCCTCACTATGTTTGAAGTAGGAGGATAGGTGTACTCCGACAGCATCCCGTCCACTCGGTCACTCATTATGGGTAGTGACGGCAGAGTGCACGGTTGTCATAGCCCTACCCACTCGGTCTCGCTATTGCGTGTGAGACGGCTGAGCATGGCAGTAGGGGTGACCAGGACATGTCATTTGCATCATATGCACAGGTTGCATTATTTATGATTGATGCATTTTGGTGATTGCATCTGATTGACATGCATACAGGTTATATGCTTCTGCTCTGACTATTTTTATCTGTGTATGTTCACAGTCAGTTGCACGAGCCTCGCAGGTGAGTACAGTTTATTTCAGTTATGCATTTTCTTATTATTCTTGCTATAGACTGTACTTTATGCCTATTGTTGGTTATTACAGTTTATTTCAGCTACGCATATCTGTTATACTGTTAGGAGATTGTACCGTACATGGTACTGTTAGGAAACTGTACTATAGATTCTATGGTTTAGTGTACTGTACCATAGGATGTTACTGTTGGTTATATGTTGCTGTACATATCTATTGGATTATCTGCTGAGTTCTTTGAACTCACCCCGTTGTTACTATTTTTCAGGTTGAGGCCGTTAGGAGAGATTCCAGTCGCTAGCCCTTTATCGCGAGGATTTCCTGTTGTTGGAGTATGTTTTGTTTTTGCATCTTTTATACTTGTGATGTGGGTTTTGTATTGTGGACTTTATATCGAACACTTGGATTTACTACTTTTAGTTTTCCGCTGCGGATATCTTCATTTCTTCGTAGATTTGTTTCTTCGTTGTAGTGGAGTAGGAGGTTTACATATATCTTCGAGGATTCTATATCGTTCTTTCTTTATATAACTGCGTGGATTGTTCATATTATATCTGCGTGGAAATGTTGAATATAACTGCGTGGATTGTTTACTATTTGTGTGTATTGTTCCTGCCGTGTGTGGCCGAGGTATAGATATATGTATTCTGGATTCATATTGTCGCCCGTACAGGGGAGATGCTGCCGAAATTTCTTCTGGCAGGGACTACCTGGGGCGTGACAATATTTTTGGTATCAGAGCAAAGTTTTGCGATACCTACTTGTCGGGTTTCGGATTTACGATGCTTACTTTCGTGAGCATTTCGCGGTATTTTGGGTTTGTACGGATTTTCGTCGACTTACTCGTTTCAGAATTTCGAGGTATTTTGACGAGGTTTTTATTGGTTCTATTTGGGGCTAAGCAGCGACAGGACATCTCTAGACGGCAAATAGGTAAATTTGGTAATGCTATAGTTCTTATACCTGTATTGATATCTGGGTAACATTTTGTTTATAGATATGACACATACACGTGTACCGGCACCGAGACGTGGTCGTCCACGTAAGAGGACGATAGATTCTCCGGAGACAGGGTCTTCAGAGAGATCTGCTCGGGTCGAGCCTGTTGTCAGGGACAGACTCGTCAGGATATTATAGGCACGTCGGATTATCAGACCCCGATAGTTCCGACTTCAGAAGTACATACCTCGACTGTACCACCAGTGGTATCACCTTCAGTATACTCGGCACCCCCTCCAGTCGTGCCTACTACTGCGTACTTGAGGTACGAGATGAGGCAGAGAACTGGTGGGACAGCAACACTCGATTATAGGCGAGCAGCATATTACCTGGACGACATTTAGGGAGGCATTTGAGAGTCAGTATTTTCCCCGTGTGTATCAGATGACACGTCGGCAGGATTTTCTGAATCTTCGGTAGAAGAACCGCTCAGTGATGGAGTATAATACCGAATTTAATCAGTTGGCCAGATTCTGTCCTGAGTTAGTTGCCGAGGATAGATCTCGTATGCTTCAGTTTGTCTAGGGATTCGATGGACATCTTCAGGTGAAGATCGCCGGTCTTGATATAGTATCATACACAGAGGCATTGGGTATAACTCTTATGATTGAGTCTGCTCGTCAGAAAGTGAAAGTAGACAAGAAGAGGAAGTAGACTGATCGGACTTCCGGACAGATCCAGCAACCATAGACTACGGGACAGCAGCAGAGCAGTCGCACTTAGATGGGTCAGGGTACTTCAGGGTCATCTGGCCGACCCCAGAAGTCAGGACGATCTTCATCAGGACGTTCCCGGTCTTCTCAGCAGAACCGGAAACTATCCACCGGTGACTCTCACTGCACCCGATGGGGGTCCCAAGATCACATCATCTCTGCATGCATCCTAGGACAGTCAGTTTGCTATTATTGTAAACTGCTTGGGCACTAGAGCCGAGACTGTTCGCTGAAGGGTCAGCATGTTGCTTCCGGGGTTTCTGTTCCCGGAGGACAGGCTGGTCAGCCCGGGACTCAGCGAGGCGGGCCGAGAGCCCAATCTTCGCATCATCAGCAGAGGACAGCTCCCCCTGCAGCAGCTGCATACGACATGCACGGGCAGGAGTATTCCAGTGTCCTTGTGGAGAACCCCACGGTATCCCGCCTTAGGGTTCTCCTGTACTATTCGTCAAGAAGAAGGATGGTACTCTGAGGTTGTGCATCGATTATAGGCAGTTGAATGCAGTGACTATCAGAAATAAGTACCCCTTGCCACGGATTGAGGATTTATTTGATCAGCTTAGAGATACATCAGTGTATTCTAAGATCGATCTACGGTCTGGATATCATCAGCTGAGAGTTAGAGATTCTAACATTCAGAAGACAGCATTTCGCACCAGATATGGACATTACGAGTTTTTGGTAATGTCGTTTGGGCTTACCAATGCTCCTGCAGTATTTATGGATCTGATGAACCGTATCTTTCTGGAGTACCTAGATCAGTTTGTTATTGGGTTTATCGATGACATATTGATATATTCGTGTTTTGAGGAGGAACATGCATAGCATCTTCGCATAGTCTTGGAGACTCTGCGACGACATCATCTATATGCGAAGTTTAGTAAATGTGCGTTTTGGCTATCTTCAGTTGGTTTTCTGGGACACGTGGTGTCCAGCCGAGTATTTCAGTAGATTCTCAGAAGATCGAAGCTATCACTAGCTGGAAGCAGCCGAAGTCAGTCCAGGAGATCTGTAGTTTCTTGGGACTGGCTGGATATTATAGACGATTCGTAGAGGGTTTCTCCAGTATTGCTATGCCGTTGACACGTCTGACCAGAAAGGGCGTGAAGTTCATGTGGTCAGAGGCTTGCGAGACCAGCTTCCAGGAGCTGAAGCGGAGATTAGTATCAGCACCGGTTTTGGTTTTACCTTCTGGTGATGACGGGTTCATACTTTACACAGATGCATCTCTTTAGGGCTTGGGCGCTGTTTTGATGCAGCACGGTAGGGTAGTCTTCTATGCTTCTCGTCAGTTGAAGGAGCATGAGAAGAACTACCCAGTACATGATTTAGAGCTAGCCGCTATTATATTTGCTTTGAAGATTTGGCGACATCATCTATATGGTATTACTTTTGAGATTCTTACTGATCATAAGAGTCTCAAATATATTTTCACACAGAAGGAACTCAATCTCCGACAGAGGAGATGGATGGAGTTCCTGAAGGACTATGATTGTACTATTAGCTACCATCCCGGTAAAGCTAATGTGGTTGCTGATGCACTTAGCAGGAAGTCCAGAGGGACTTTAGATTGTCACCGAGTTTTAGTCACGGACTTGATTCAGGGATTCTCCGAGTTAGGCCTTGAGGAGCAGGGACGGACAGAACAGGGTATTCTGGTTACCATGGTTGCTCAGTCGTCGATCAGGATGAGGATTCGAGAGGCCCAGGCCGGAGATCAGCATTTACAGTTCATTAGCAGCCAGATAGCTTCCGGACAGCAGACTGAGTTTACACGAGATGATAAGGGGATTGTTTATTTTCGAGGTAGATTATGTGTACCTCAATCTCACCCGGTCATGGAGGAGTTACTTCAGGAGGCTCATCGTTCTAGATTTGCTATCCACCTAGGTGGGACCCTTATGTATCGTGATTTGAGGCATTCCTATTGGTGGAACGGTATGAAGAAAGACATTACAGATTTTATAGCTAGATGTCTTGTCTATCAGCAGGTGAATGCTGAGCACCAGAGACCTGCTGGTTTACTTCAGAGGATCCCTATTCCCGAGTGGAAATGGGAGCACATTACTATGGATTTCGTGGTTGGTTTGCCTAGGACTCGTCGAGGCCATGATGCGATTTGGGTAATCGTTGACCGATTAACCAAATCTGCACATTTTATAGTGATCCGGAAGACTGATTCTCTGGATCGATTAGCTGAGTTATATTGTCGAGAGATTATCAGATTGCATGGAGTTTCGTTGAGCATTATATCTGATAGAAACCCACGGTTCACGTCCCGATTCTGGCAGAGTCTGCAGCAGGCCTTGGGCACACAGCTTCGTTTCAGTACGGCATTCCATCCGCAGACAGATGGGCAGTCAGAGCGGACTATTCAGACATTGGAGGACTTACTGAGGTCTTGCGTTATGGATTTCGGAGGCAGTTGGGAGGACCACCTGCTATTAGTGGAGTTCGCCTACAACAACAGCTATCATTCGGCTATCCAGATGGCACCGTTTGAGGCGTTGTATGGTAGGCCTTGTCGGACACCCATCCTCTGGGAAGAGGTTGGGGAGGCCCAGTTGGTAGGACCTCAGAGAGCTCAGCAGGATGCAGAGTTAGTTCGCACTATCAGACGGAGGATGTCAGAGGCTCAGGACCGTCAGAAGAGTTATGCTGATCAGAGATGGAGACCCCTGGAGTTCTCTATTGGTGATCATGTGTTTCTGAGAGTTTCACCCACGAAGGGGGTGAAGCGATTTGGTCTTCGAGGTAAGCTAGCTCCACGATATATTGGGCCATTCCAGATCTTGGAGAGGATTGGAGCAGTAGCTTATCGTCTGACGCTACCACCATCTCTAGCCGGCATTCATGATGTATTCCATGTATCTATGTTGAGGAGATACGTATCAGATCCGACACATGTTCTGTCAGATATATCAGTTCCTATTCATCCTGACGTTACTTACGAGGAGGTTCCGGTACAGATTCTAGACCATAGAGAGCGTCAGCTGCGGAACAAGACGGTCCGGCTTGTTAAAGTCGGATGGCGGCATCATTCTGACGAGGAGGCTACGTGGAAGCTGGAGGATACGATCCGAGCTCGATACCCCCATCTTTTTACTTGAGGTATGTGGGTTAGAGTATTTTCAGCATTTATACTGCATGGTTATATTTCAGTGTTTGCTATTGGTTATAGCGAAATTTGGGGACCAAATTTTTATTAGTAGGGGAGGATGTGAGATCTCGGAAAAATTTAAATAATAGGGTTATTTGAGAAATAGCCTTACAAAATTTTTTCAGAATTTTTAGAAATTTTCTGGGAATTTTTCCGAACTCGTACGGAGGGTTTTGAGGGGATCGGTCGGCGGGTTCGGATAAAGCTTGTTTGGGATACCTGTTTAAGTGAGGGAATGTTTATTATATAAATTCCTTTTCTTTTAATTCTTTTCCCAAATAAGAAACGCTGATCCCTTTTGAATCCCGAACCTGAACCTCTTCCCTGTGATTTCCTGATCTCTTCTCCCCTTCTTCTATTCTCTCTTGCGGACGAAGCAAAGCCGACGGTTCCGGCGGCTGTCGACCTCGACGGAGACCAGTGGAATCACCGGAGCTTGCTGGAGCACGACAAGCCTTCCTCCAGATTCTGTGACCGATCGTCGGTGATACGACGGCTAGGGCACCATGGGGGCTTGATTCGTGTCGTCTCCTAGCCAATCGACCTTCCCTTTCCTCTCCTCGCGTTGCTCACAGTGCGATCCACCCCTTCATTGGCCGGATTTGGATCGAGAGACACCACCGAGGAGTGATCTTGGAGGTAAGGCATCGCCGGATCTATGTGATTAGTTAGATTAGGGTTCTTCCTTGTCTGACCCTCTCTCTCTCTCTCTCTCTCTGATCTGAGCTCTAGAACCATCGTCGGAGAGGGATCTTGGTTGTCGGCTACAGACTCTTTGCCGAGATCACCAAGTGCTCACTGGGAGCAAAGCCGAGAATCTAGTTCCAATTCTATGGTGTTGAATTCTTGATCCAAATTGTGGAGTGGATCCAGCAAGGTGCTGTTCTGTGGAATGTCTGGCTCCAGCAACAGCTACCCTTCCTGGCAGCACCACTTCTTTGTGTGGATCAACAGATCAGAGCTAGGAATTTAGGTAAGATGAGTAGATTGTTTTTTTAATTAGGTTGTTGCTGGGAAACTTGGTTGAAGCTGTGATCTCCTTTTTCTTGATTCAAACAGTGGAGTGCATCAGTGAGGATATGTTTTGTGAAGGTGATTTTGGTTCTGGCAGCACTCCTTCCAGTAGCTGAGATTAAGGTAAGGAACAGTGAATTGATTACATGAGCATGTTGTGGATGAATTATACTAGTTGTTGATTGTGTGTAGTTTTGAATTAGAATTATGTGTTGGTTGGAACATGTTATAGATCATGTTTCGAATTTGAATATTAGTTTGATGATCTTGTTCTAGATGGATTAAGTTAAGTGTGATTGATTAGTTATTTATGTGTAGGTTTGATTGGAGGTTGTAATTGGTTAGTTGATTGTGATTAGATATAATTGTTTGAATTAATCTAATGGGGTAATTAGGGTTAGGGTAATTAACCCTAATTAACTGTTAGATTTAAATTGGGAAGGTTGAGATGATATTGATTAGGGTTTTGCCCTAATTTGTTATTAGGGATTTTATTTAGCTATTCTTTTGGATTTAACTAAATAAAATATATATATTGTTTGACACAGGACTCTGATTCGAGACAGACGTCTCGACGTTGGATTTGGCGTGATACTACCTGCTATTTGAGGCGGGTACCCTTTGACTTATCTTTTGATACTGTCTTATGATATGTGCACTTTATATATAATTACTAGTGATTGGTAGATTTATCACTTCCTTGGTTATAGTTTATTCGATACCTGTAGGCGGTTACTAGTGATTGGTAGTTTTAGTACTTCCCCTGGTTTTAGTTTAGTTGATACCTGATACATGGTTCTACTGTTAGCTGCTATTTATTAGTATGCATTTCTTTCTAGCTATGTTATCTGTGTTCATAGAGATAGAGGTATTTATTGTGCTTCCCTCTATACTGGATTAGTTGATAGATATATTGGATATATGATATTGGATTCATGTTGTTTATTATCCTTGTTATATATGTGTTTATCTTTTTGGCACCTACACATATGGAGGAGGATATGTTCAGGTATGACATACTGTAGCCGCATGCACCATATTGCATGATTGCATGCTGGGCGATTGACGACTCCATTATGGTTGAGCTCGTCGGCCGGCTACATGGGCCTGCACACAACGTGACCACTGCATGGGTAGTGGCACAACACTCAGGGTGTGTAGGGTAGGTTGCCCGGTGGTGCTCCGCTAGGACGCTCATGGGTAGCATGACAGGAGGGAGCGTGGTAGCACGCCGGGGTCCCTCCCCGTCATTGTATACCGGGAGATGAGAGCATTGCGCTCCCTCACTATGTTTGAGGTAGGAGGATAGGTGTATTCCAACAACATCCCGTCCACTCGGTCACTCATCAGGGGTAGTGACAGCAGAGTGCACGGTTGTCATAGCCCTACCCACTCGGTCTCGCCATTGCGTGTGAGACGGCTGAGCATGGCAGTAGGGGTGACCAGGACATGCCATTTGCATCATATGCACAGGTTGCATTATTTATGATTGATGCATTTTGGTGATTGTATCTGATTGACATGCATACAGGTTATATGCTTCTGCTATGACTATTTTTATCTGTGTATGTTCACAGTCAGTTGCACGAGCCTCGCAGGTGAGTACAGTTTATTTCAGTTATACATTTTCTTATTATTCTTGCTATAGATTGTACTTTATGCCTATTGCTGGTTATTACAGTTTATTTCAGCTACGCATATCTGTTATACTGTTAGGAGATTGTACCGTACATGGTACTGTTAGGAAACTGTACTATAGATTCTATGGTTTAGTGTACTGTACCATAGGATGTTACTGGTGGTTATATGTTGCTGTACATATCTATTGGATTACCTGCTGGGTTCTTTGAACTCACCCCGTTGTTACTATTTTTCAGGTTCAGGCCGTCAGGAGAGATTCCAGTTGCTAGCCCTTTATCGCGAGGATTTCCTGTTGTCGGGGTCTGTTTTGTTTTTGCATCTTTTATACTTGTGATGTGGGTTTTGTATTGTGGACTTTATATCGAACACTTGGGTTTACTACTTTTAGTTTTCCGCTGCGGATATCTTCATTTCTTCGTAGATTTGTTTCTTCGTTGTAGTGGAGTAGGAGGTTTACATATATCTTCGAGGATTCTATATCGTTCTTTCTTTATATAACTGCGTGGATTGTTCATATTATATCTGCGTGGAAATGTTGAATATAACTGCGTGGATTGTTTACTATTTGTGTGTATTGTTCTGGCCGTGTGTGGCCGAGGTATAAATATATGTATTCTGGATTCATATTGTCACCCGTACAGGGGAGATGCTGCCGAAATTTCTTTTGGCAGGGACTACCTGGGGCGTGACATAAGTTATATAACATAAAAATGCAGGAAGGTGAGACGGCTAGCTAACTTCACGCGCAGATACAAGATCTACTGAACAAACTCCACGGGATCGGACAAAAGATGGAGAATTGAGACATAATAAGGTACGCACTCAACGCCTTTCCGAGGAATACTTTGTGGGCATCCATGGTAGATGCTTACAAAGTATCCAAGGATCTTTCATCAATTAAGTTAGACGAGTTATTTTCAGAATTTGAATTGCATAAATAGCCTAATGTACGTCCAGCCGAGAAAGGTATTGCTTTGGTTGTAGGTACAACCAAAACTCGGGAACCAAAAGAAAAGTGCAGAACTGAACCCGAGTCCGAAGACGAATCGGACTCAAAAGATGACGACGACGAGATCACAACGAGATCGTCAACCTAGTACGCAAACTTTACAAAAAGAACAAAGGATTCACGAAGAAGGACATCAAGAAGGCGATTCAATCCAAGACAGTGCCAACCAGTCCAAAAGTAAAGTTTGAAGTTACCTACTACAGTTGCAACTAAAAGGGACACATTAAAGCCAACTGTCCGAATCAAAAGGAAGCAAAAAAGAAAAGGAAGAAGAAAGCACTACAAGCAACATGGGATGAGTCTTCTTCATTAGACTCCGATAAAGAATTCGAACAGACGAGTTTCCTCGTATTGACGACCCGGGAATAGCTCGAAGATTAGAAACCGAGAGCGAATCAGAAACTGAGTCCGAGCGAAGCCACAGATCCGTATTTGTTTCCGAAGGACCTAAACCCACTGTAAGTATTTCTCAATTAAATAAACTGCATAATTTAGTTAATTACCTTATGCGTAAATTAGCCAAATCGAACTTCCGAGTCAAGTCACTTCAAAAGGAGGTAACAATCCTTAAGGAGGTGACTAAATTGAGTCCTTTGACTGAGTCAGTTCAAATTGGAAGTTCAACTAAAGTCCAACAACTTGAAGAAGAAAATTCCAATTTGAAAACTCAAATTAAAGAACTCAAAGACAAGTTGGAACAGTTCACTTTGAGTTCTAAGAATCTTAATTTGATTATTGGAAAACAGAGAGTCATCTACAATCGATCCGGACTTGGATTTAAGGCTAAACGAAAATACAAGTCTTATTTATCAATTATAAATAGAACAAATAGAAAAGTAGTCCAGGCATGGGGGTCCAAGTCGAACTTGGTTAATCAAGTTGGACTTAGACAATATTGGGTCCCCAAGGATCAAATTCACTATCTTGATAGACCTTATCGAGACTATGATCCAGGGGGAGCCAATAGAAAAATCATCTTTATTTATAAATAGAATCGTTTGATGCTTGCTTTTACTACTCTTATTATATATGTTTAGATTAGGCTAGATAAGGACCTAGGCGTGATTTATACTTAACTAGTTAGACCTAGGGGTTTCAAAAAGAAAATTAAATATCTAATTTCTTTGAAAGACTTTGTCTAGAAGTGGTAGATGATCCCATATCCAAAAAGGCCTAGTGTCTCGCCACAGTCTGGAAGCCAATCTTTGAAATGTATATTTCATTGACTAATTGAAAAACCTGAGTCTAATTGAAATGTAAATTAATTCTTAGATGATAACCTAAATCAAAGATAAAATTAACCATCTCACAAAACTATTAAGGTTCCCTGATTAAAAATCTAGAAAAGGGTGAGATAAACCTAGGTTTAAAGTAGTTAACCAAACCTGAATTAATTAAATTAAAGCTAACTCAATTAAAATTCATAATTAATTATAAAATCATGATTAATTTCAAAATCTAATTAATTATAAAAAATTTAATTTCAAATATAATTAAATTCAAAATATTAATTATTTTAATCATAATTAAATTATAATTATTTTAAAATCATAATGAATTTCAAACATCTTAATTATTTGATTATCAATCATAATTAAATTTCAAATTATTAAATCTTAGATTTTCAAAATCTTAATTATTTTTAAAAGATAATTAATTTTCAAATCAAAATTATTATGTAAGTTTATAAGTTTAAACTTAATTAATTTTCAATATATTTTTAAAATCTTCAAAATTTTAATTATTATCAAATGTTTAAATCTAATTAAACTCATATTTGAAATTCAAACTTATATTTTAAAATTTTAAACTCATACTTTTATTGATAAAATTAAAATAAAGTTAACTCCATCTCACAAGTACTCATAAACTGAACATGCTTGATAACCTAGAATGAGTGAGATGAAAAATCAGGAAAATAATAACCTTTTTTATTATTTATTCATATGCTTGGACTCTAGGATCCTCAAAATTTTTAAGGCATTAATCAAGGGAGAGTGAAGGGAGTCAAGTTAAGTTTTTTTTTTGTTAAAATTTTCTTAAAAAAAAAAGGGTTCAAAATATTTCTGAAAAAGAAAGTACATTTTTAAACTATTTTTGGAATGAAAAATACATCATTTTTTGAAACTAAGTATTTGATAAAGTATTTTAAGTTTTTTAAAAAAATCATTTACTTAGCTAAGTATTTTTACAAAAAAATATTTTTAAAGCTAAGTTTTTTTTAACAAAATATTCTTCAAGCTAAGTTCTTATTAAATTTTTCTTTTTAAAAAAAGGCTAAAATTTTTATCACAATATTCTTAAAAGTAAAGCATTTTTTCTTTTTAAGCGGAGGGCTTTTAACTAAGCTTGTTTTTCAAAATCTTTATAAAATTGAGTATTAAAACTAAAGTTCTTATCAACTTCTTTTGAAAGCTAAAGTACTTAACAAAACAATTATTTTCAAAGCTAAAATTTAGCTAAGTTTTTTTTTTTTTTTTGAAAAAACTAAGTTTCAAAACCTAAGATTAGCTAAGTTTTTTTTTAAAGTAATTTTCAAAGCTAAAATTTAGCTAAATTATCTTTTGAAAAATCTAAATGTATTTCAAAGCACTTATTTTCAAAATCTAAGTTTAAGTTACTTTCAATCAAAAAACTTAAAAATTTTGCTAAGTTTTTCTTTCTTCTTGGAAAACTAATATTCAAATAAGAGCTACCTTTTAGGGGGAGCTAAAAATTTTTTATCTTTACATTTTTTTTCTCTCTACTTAGTATTATTTTTTATTTATGTCAAAGGGGGAGAGAAAAATCAAAGTTAAGAATTTAAGAATTTAAACTAATTAAGAATTTAAACATAATGAAAGGGGGCGCATAATTTTTTTTTGAATTATTGCATTCATGCTCTTGTTTAAATTCCATTATTTATCATTATGTTTTACTTAACTTTGAACCATGTTGCTATAATAAAAAAGGGGGAGATTGTTGGTGTGGGAAGCATCCGACGATCGAACATATGTTTTGATTATGTCAAAAGGTCCAAAGTTAAGTTTTTTTTATTATCTAACGAGTTTGAATGAGATTGCAGGAAAGTCCTAAGTGTACTTAGGCAAAAGTTCTAGCTACGATTAAGCAGGTAGAAAACCCTAGGGGGTGGTTACCCTAGGTCCTAGTGGTGGTAACCCTAGGTCCTAGGGGTGATAACCCTAGGTGAGGAAAAGTCCTAGCTGCAGTTAGGCAAAGGGAAAACCCTAGGGGTGGTAACCCTAGGTCCTAGGGGTGGTAACTCTAGGTGGAAAGTCTTGGCGGGTCGAGAGCTTGGGTCAAAATCTTAGGGGGTGGTAACCCTAGGTTGAAATCCTGATGTCGCGAACCGGATGGAAGTCTGGGCAGGTCGTGGAGCGGGCATCCAACATGAAGACTGGAAGCCTCGAGTGCTGAGCAAAAGTACCTGGACTGGCAATAGATAAACTCTCTTGAGTGGAGTAGGTGAGGACGCGTTCCCTGATGAGGGAACAGTAGGCGTCGGTTCGACCTAGGATTTCCGAATGGAAATTCGAAGTCAGAACCGGACAGTCCGGTGTCTGTCAAATATTTATCTTAATCTTATTTTATTGTGCTTAACTCCGTTTTGCAGGATATATTTTATATTTTGGACTAATACATCTTACAGGGAGTGAAAAAGCCTCGGATGAACAATACCCGAGGTGCCCTCCATGAAGTTTGGAGGTGCCTCGGGTGCAATGCATGAAGACTCTGCACAACAGAGCAGGAGGCGCCCTCCATGGAGCTGGAGGCGCCCTGGACGCAGGGTGGAGGGCGCCCTCCATGGGCTTGGAGGTGCCCTCGTGCGGATAGGCTGCGGGCGAAGCGGAGCTTATCCACGCTGCGGATCTGGCGAACTTTGAGGGCACCCTCCATGCTATTGGAGGCACCCTCAATGAGCTATATAAGCCTATCTCGAGCAGCAGCAAAAAAACAACTCGAAATCACAATCCATCTTCCGTGTATTAGAGAATGATCTGATAAAGCTGCAACTCAACTCCGACGACCAGAAGCTTCAAGTTTACTAATTACTTATTTGTCGGTATAAGTTTTCATTTATATTGTACTTCAAATTATAACTTCCGCGTGAATTGATAGTGATTGCCCGAAGTAAACACTCATCGAGCGTGGGCCTTGGAGTAAGAGTCGCCACAGGCTCCGAACTAAGTAAAACCCTTGGTGTTAGCGACTGTTTTTCGTTTACTTCTATTCCGCTGCATATTTCTGAAACGAACGTGAAAGTCACGAGTGCTATTCACCCCCCATCCTCCGCCGCCACTTTCGATCATACAAATATGCCCACCTCAAAGAGATAAAATCCAACAATCTCCTACTTAGACTACATGTGATTTGTATATGGCATACAAGTATAACTTTAGTTGAGGGTTTATTCTCAATTTAGTCCCTCATTATTTAACGTGGTGCTGATTTCGTCCCTAATTTTTCAATTGACCAAATTTAGCCCTCCAATTTTTGAACGTTTTCCCAAATTGATCCTTCCGTCCAAATCTCCGTTAAAATAGACAGGAAGACTTGTTTAACCGGTGGAAGTGACCTATGTCTTGCTTTTATTGTTGCGTTATTTCCCCATTCTAGAGATCCTATTGAGCTACCTCTCTTATGTGAACCAAGACGACGTGCTAATGACGACGCTGACGGTGAGGGAGGTCGTCTGCTACTCGGTGCAGCTCCAGCTGCTGGACTCCATGTCAGTGCCTGCGAAGTGGGCGAGGGCGGAGGCGACGATGAGGGAGGTGGGATTGGCATCCGCCATGGACACTAGAATCAGCGGGTGGCACGTCAAAGGCATTAACGGCGGTCAGCGGCGGCGCGTCAGCATCTGCATCGAGCTCCTCACCCGGCCATCGCTCCTCTTCCTCGACGAGCCCACCAGCGGCCTCGACAGCGCCGCCGCCTATCATGTCGTCCACTGGATCGCGTGCCTCGCCCGCCGTGAGAGGATGACGGTTGTCGCCGCCGTCCACCAGCCCCGCAGCGAGGTGTTCGACCTCTTCGATCGCCTCTACCTCCTCGCCTATGGCAGCACCGTCTTCTTCAACCCTGCTCTGGTGGCTGTCGAGGTACCAACTCGATCTCAAAGCTCAATTAAGACTTGAATTCTCCCTTTCGACCTATGGAAATTCAGCCTTGCTCAAATTAAGCTGAGGCACGACAGAGGAAGGAAGGAAGGAAGCAAACAATTAGGTCGATGCCATGTGAGGACATTTTGTTGTGGACTTTAGGGTTTACTGTAGGTCATTGTATATATGGGATTAAAAAATTGAGAAGGAACAGGAGGAGGATGGAGGAGGAGGAGGACTCGTCGCTCTGTCAAACTCTTTTCGTCCAAATCCCTGTTTCTAAATCTCGAACTCAATCAATGCCAGGATTAGAAAATAACGCAACAATAAAAGTAAGACATAGGTCACTTCTACCGGTTAAACAAGTCTTCCTGTCTATTTTAACGGGGATTTGGACGGAATGATCAATTTGAGAAAATGTTCGAAAATTGGAGGGCTAAATTTGGGCAATTGAAAAATTAGGGACGAAATCAGCACCACGTTAAATAATGAGGGACTAAATTAAGAATAACCCCCTTTAGTTGATATTAAACTTTATAGGTATAGAATAATCATGTAAATAATTTGGTCCATTAACTTCATTGGTATAGGACTAAAGTGGTCATTATTACTATATATGACTATAACAAACTCCAACAGTAATCACAATACCAATGTTATTAATGATATAAATCAAGATGTGAATGTGTAGTATAGAAATTATGTGAAATATGATCAGTATATGTCAATATTCAACTACCCCTAAAGTGTCTTGGTGCAGCGGGGCTGGCAAGAGGGGAGGGGTAAATTGCCTGCAAAATCAAATATACCCTCCTCGTACTTTCAACTCTAAAATAGAAAAAATAAAATAAAAATAAAATAACAGAATGGAAAGAAAAAAGACTCAGGGATTTGACTTAGTTACAACCTAGGTGGCTGTTAATCCAAGGTGGTTGAACAGCTCTACTAGAAACGTCTCCTTCACTGTAGGCGGAGAAGCCTTTTTACACACTAAGAAAGCTCTGATGTTGATAGGAATTGAATACTGAGTTGAATTGATAATTTTCTAGCTCCAGGAGCCTTTATATAGCTCCTGAAAATCCTATCTCGAGTCTTGAGGGCGCCTCCAAAGGGGTTGAGGGCGCCTCCAAGGGGATTGAGCGGATAAAGCTTTATCTGCTCGCAAACGGTCTGTTTGACCCAGTTGAGGGTGCCTCCAAGGGCATTGAGGGCCCTCAATGTGGTTGAGGGAGCCCTCACTCTGGTGAGGGCGGAGGCGCCTCAACAGTTGTTGAGGGTGCCTCCAGCTATTTTTCCAGCACTTCTTCGTCTTCTCTTTAGCTTCCGAAGTCCCAATAGCTTGGGTGATTGTGGCCAACCAAAATAGGGCTCACCCGAATCTAATTTCTGGTCTTCTCCTCGAGTAGGCTTTCGTCCCGACTTCTCGCCCCTCGAACGTCGCGCATGTTCTTCTCGTCCACCGGTGTACTCTTCCACAGCTCTTTTATCCTTCAGACGCATCGAGCCCGTCAGCTCCCTTCCCGTGCCGTCCTTCTCGCTAGCTGCATCTTCTGCTTGACTTCCTACGCTCCTAAGCTCCTGCACACTTAGACACAAGGATCAAAAACCAAACATGACCTAACCTAACTTGGTTGATCACATCAAAACAACCACGGGGACTAACAAAGTGACCCTAAAAGGGTTTGATCATATTTGCTAAGACTTTATGCTAAACTGCACTAGGAAATCATGATCTAAATCTTATGATTCTAAAATGAAATCTATATCATATTTATAAACACCAAATGTTAAATAACAGTAGTAAATCATGATACTTTATTTCAGAGTGTTAAACAAATAAAATACCCATAAATATTTTAAACTTTAAGTATGTACAATAATAAAAAAATATTTGTCTTTATTAACAAAAAATATAGAGCAATAAAATAAATACAGACTCATACTATATAAGTACTCTTCTATAAGAAAGACTCTCATATACACAAAACATACGCATGAAACATCTTAGGCACCGAACCCTTGGTGAGTGGATCTACCAACATAGAATTTGTGATGACGTGCTCTATCATCACCTAATGACTCTGAGCTTGTTTTTTGACTGTTAGAAACTTGATGTTGATGTGCTTGGACTTTGACGAACTATGATTGTTCTTGGCATAAAGTCCCGCAACTCTATTATCACAGTTGATTCTTAATGACCTATCAATGTCATTAACAATCTACAACCCTGTGATGAAATTTCATAGCTAAATCTCATAATTGAATGTTTCATAACATGCTATCAATTCTGTCTCCATAGTAGAAGTGATTACTAGCGTCTGATTGATGCTCTTCCAAGATATAGCCTCTCTAGTAATCATGAAAATATAATCTGAGGTGGACCTCCTATTATTCAGGCATCTAGTAAAATTGGAGTCTGAATATCTAATCACCTCTAGGTGATCTGACCTCCGATACATAAGCATGTGTCCTTTAATTCTTTATAAATACCACATCACTGTCTTCACTGCTTTCCAGTGTGACGATCTCAGGTTATTTACATATCTACCTAACATTCCCATTATGAATGTTATATTTGATTGTGTACAAACCTGGGTGATTTCCCACAGCTGACGCATAAGGGAATTGTTTTATCTTCTTTATTCCAAGTTCAAGCCATGGAAAATGTTGCAGACTGAATTTGTCACCTCTAAACACAGAACACAGGTGTGTCACTAGGTGCACAGTTTTACGTGGCATAGCTTATAAGTATCTTTTCAATATAAACCTTATGTGAAAGTCCAAGAATGTTCTTGAATGATCATGACAAATATGTATATCTCAAACAAAGGATGCTTTATCAAGATTTTTCATTTCAAAAATGCTGGATAGAAATGACTTGGTTTCATGCAGCAAACTCTTATTATTGTTTGCAAGTAATATGTTATCCACATACATAACAATTATAACAAACTTGCTCCCACTAAATTTAACATATATGCACCGATCAATAGAGTTCTCTTTAAATCCAAATGAGATAACTATTTGATCAAAATTTTGGTACCATTAATGGGATGCTGATTTTAAACTATAAATGAACTTTTTTAATCTACATACTAGGTACTTTGCACTATATATATATATATATAGTATTTACGTTCATTTAATGCAGCTCCAAATCAAAATGAGCTACTAATGTCATGATTATCCTAAGAGAGTCTTTCATTGACACAGGTAAGAAAGTATCATTGTAATCAATATCTTCTTTCTAAGTGAATCTCTTGGTAACAAGATGAGTCTTATACTTTTCAACATCGCTCCTTTAATCTCATTTGACTTTAAATATCCATTTACAATCAACAGGTTTTATACCTTTAGAAAATTTGATAAGTTCACAAATGTTATTATTTGTCATAGACTTCAACTCTTCTTGCATGTCATTAATCCACCTTTCAAGGTTAGAGCATTGTTTGACCACTTAGAAAGATACATAATTACTTTCCAATCATATGTCAAACTCATGCTCTTGGAGATAAATATAATCATGAGAAATCATGAATCTCCTCTCCCTAGTGGATCACCTTAATGACACTTGTTCTTGAGGTGGTTAAGATACTTGCTCATCAATTTGAAGCAATATCTCACTTTGAGTGGAAGGACTCTCTAATTATATTGAAGATAACATAGAAATATCTTGATTTACTACTCTCACTGGATGTTCAATATCCATAACGTGTTGTGATCTGGGGGGGGGGGGTTAATCAAAGAGTGTCATGTGGATAAGGGAGGTTGGTAGTCTTGTTGAGGTGGCGATTCAAGCCAAAGGAAAACCGAGTCGACCTTGTCTTCCTAGCAACCTCGACTCCTTGGCACCTAGCGTCTTTGGCGCCCGGACTCCGTGGCACCCTTGTCTCCTTGACACCTTGACTCGGGATTTTAGACTATTTCAGGAAGAGAATAACACTCGCACAAATCTAGAGATTTTGGACTATTTCAAGAAAAAAGTAGCGCTTCCACAAATCTAGGGATTTTGAACTATTTTATAAAGAGAATAACACTCATGTGAGTCTCAGAATTTTGGATTATTTCAGAAAGAAAATAACAATCTCATGAATTTTGGAGCATATGAAGATCTAGGGATTAACCACCACCCTATAATATAAGTACCCGTGATAGTTTTGATGCGATCAACCAAGTCAGAGTTATGTTCTGCTGTCTTTTGAAGCCCTACGTCTAAGTGTGCAGGAACTTAGGAGCACAGGAAGTCGAGCAAAAGATGCAACTAGCGAGAAGGGCGACAAGGGAGAGAGTCGACGGGCTCGGTATGTCCGAGAGACGAGGCGCTGTGGAAGAGTATGTTGGCGAATGAGAAGAAAGCGAGCGACGTTTTCGAGGGATAAAAAGTTGGAGCGGAAGATTGCTTGAGAAGGTCAGAAAATGGGTTCGGGTGAGCCCTATTCCGGATGGCTGAAATCACCCAAGTGAGCGGAGCCAGAGCGGAAGATCCGGATGAAAAGTCAACCAGAAGTTGACTGTGGTCCAGGCGCCCCGGGCTCACGCCTTGGTTGAGGCTAGTTCACCTTGGTCCGAGCACTTAGACCTGGTCCGGGAGCCCGAACCAGAAACTTTATTGAGTTTCCAGCTGTTGCGTTCCGTTGTGACATGGATAAAGTTTTATTCACACCTAGGTGCCTGGAACCCTTCCAGGCACCCGAATCAGGGCTATAAATATAACCTTGATCCCAGTAACTAAACACAACACTTGTAAACAATTTTCATTCTGTTTAGCTTCGTAATCTAGTGCTTTAACTTCTGTAAGAGGCTTCTGTGCCGGAAGGAGATTTGATAGTGAGTTTTTAACGTCTTGGATCAGTAATCCCCTAATTACAAACCAAGTAAATCTCCGTGCCTCTTTCTTTTTGTTAATTAGCTTCTTAACTTTTTGTTCAAGTGTTTATTTTAATCAAGTCCAAAGATCGAGAAAGGTATTTCTTGTTTTTATCGTGTAGGGCAATTCACCCCCTCTTGCCGGCCACAAGGGACCAACAATGGTATTAGAGCGAGGACACCTTAGAAGGACTAATTGTTGACTGAAGCAAACAAGACGATGGCCAGATCGAGCATCTACTTGCCTAAGCTCGAGGGGGAGTTTGCGAACTAGAAAATGAAGATGGAGGTATTTTTCAAAATGAATTTTGACTTATTATCAATAATGAAATTTGATTTTGTAACACCAAAGGACAAAGAAGAACATCAGTGGACTAAAAAGGAGCAAGCCAACTTCATGATAAACGGCAAGGTAGAATTTAATTCGCTGAGCGTTTCGCCGCCACAAGAAGTCAACCGAATCGGAGTCTACGAGTCAACTAAGGAGCTCTGGGAGAAATTCCTAGAACTACACGAAGAGACCTTGGAGGCAAAACTTGTTAGACGGGATTTGCTCTGGAACCAGATTAACAACCTTTGGTTAGAAGAATGTGAAACTGTTGCATACCTCCACTCAAGAATCAAAGAACTCATCACTAGACTCATGAATCTCAGAGAAAAGGTAATCAACCGAGATTCACTAAGGTACACACTTAGCGCTTTTCCTATGACTCTTGCATGGTCAACCTTATTAGATGCATATTACATCTCTAAGGATCTAGAAGTAAGTACATTATAGGAATTATTTTCTACACTTGAAGTGCATGAAACTAGATGTGCAGATCTGAAGAAGGAGCCCAAGCACAACATTACTTTAAGGGCAAAAATGGATGAATCAGAATCTGAAACGTCTCTCGATGATGATGAAATGACTTTTATGGTAAGAAAGTGCAAAAAGTTTATTAAAACTAATAAGTTTAATCAAGTGTAGGGTAAAAGAAAAAAAAAAGAAAGGTAAGATGCTACCACTGCAATGAAAAAGGGCACATCAAAGACAACTGCCTAAAACTGAAGAGCAAAGACAAGGACAAAGAAAAAGACAAAAGGACAACTTAGAAGAAGCACAAGAATTTAAAAGCAATATGGGACAAAACATCATCATCAGATTCGGACGTCGTAGCCTATACCGAACTTGTATTGATGGCAAGTCACCAAGAAGACAACGGAGCAAGTTTATTAGAGATGATCATCGAGAGCATCGATGAAGGGGGAGCAACGTCAGAAGAAAGCAGCTCTATAATGAGAGCATCAAAGATCGATAAGGTAAGTCAGGTGCAGTCTCTACCTCCTGACCAGTTATTTAAATTTATTAAAATTTTATCAAAGAATTCCTATCAATTAGAAAATGATAATAAAAAATTATTAAAAGAAAATGAGGAGTTAAAATTAACCTTAGCAACATTTTGTCGATTGGAAGATTTCGACAAGATAAAAATAAAAAATAAAAAATTGGAAGTAGAAATAAGAAATTTAAAGAATTTTGCATGCTCACATGTTCAACAAGTTCAAAATCATAATGGACAAAATTGACATTTTAGATACTATCGGGGCAAAATTAAAAAATTATCACGAAAATATATTTCTAGAAATTTCTTGATTAATCCAGTTGGTAGGAACCTATATTGGGTTCTAAAATTGTGCTTAAATTAAATTTCTATGCATGTCGTCTTTTAAATTTATTTAATTTTTTGTTTACTTAGAATTATCTAAATAAATTGTTTTATATAATTTCTATTAGAAATTAATGTCTTCTTCGATTTTTTGAAGAAAGAGAATTTCATCACTTATTTGTAGGAAAATTTCAAAATTTTCTAGTCATTATATTATTTTTTATGAATTTTTTAACAAAAATCATATTTTTTATTTTAAAAATACTACTCAAAATTGTCTTTGCAAACTTTATTTTTTCTATGAAACCTTATCATTCTCTCCAACTTAGAAAATTTTTATAAAATATTTTGAGCGTTGGTAATTTTCTATGAATTATTTATCCAAATACTACCTTTTAATATTAAAAATTTTTGAAAAGTTATTTTTTTCTACAAAGGTACTTACTATAGTACACTTAGAAATTTTTTAAAGATTTTTTAAGTTTAAAATTATTTTTAAGATTTTTTTTTAAAAAATATGTCTTTATGTAGAAAAGAATTTATTCCTGCTTAGATTAATTTTAAATTTTGAGTGAAAATTTTATCTCTGCTTTGAATATGTCTATTTTACCGTTAAATTTTTTTTTCCAGAATTTTCTCATGATTAAAAAATATTTTTCACATCATTTTTTCTAAAAATTATTTATAAATTGTAAAAATCTAGATTTTTTGAAATTAAAAAATTCATGATTTCTGGATGCTAGTCGTTACATTTTTTATCCCTTAGACTCTGTTTTTAATTTATTTCAAGTTGTGTTCATAACATACCTCTATTTTTAATGTGATCAAAGAGAGAGAATTAGATGTTAAGTCTAGGTGAGAGTACACTTTTTATTTCTACAAATTTTTTTAACTGTAAAATTTATACTTGTTAGCTCACTGTTATTTTTTTTATTACCCTAACTTAATTTAGGTAGTTCACATGAAAAAGGGGTCAGAGGTAGGTCATGTTGTCTTTTGATATCTTGTGCTTAAGTGTACAAGAACTCAGGAGCACAAGAAGTCGAGCAAAAAAATGCAGCTAACGAGAAGGATGGTACGAGAGAGAGCTAACGGGTTCGGTGCGTCCGAGGGATGAGGCACTACGGAAGAGCAGGGGCGGATCCAGTCCGGGGGGGGGGGGGCATCGGCTGTCGCCCCTCCTTACCGGTGGTGGAACCCTTAGTATTATGGGGTTCCGCCGATGGAGATAAAGGATACCGTTCTTTGTTCTGCGTATAAATCGTCCCTCCATGCTTGAATTCCTGGATCCGCCACTGCGGAAGAGTATGCTGGCAGACGAGAAAGAAGCGCGCGGCGTTTCCCAGGGACGAGAAGCCGGAGCAGAAGATTGCTCGAGAAAGCCGAAAAATGGGTTCAGGTGAACCCTATTCCATATAGCCGAAATCACCCAAGCGAGCGGAACTTATGCGGAAGACCCGAATGAAAAGTCAACCAGAAGTTAACTATAGTTTGGGCGCCCGAACCCCACAAGGCAGTCAGGGCGCCCCGGGCTCGCGCCCTGGTTAAGGCTGGTTCACCCTGGTTCGGGTGCCTAGACCTGGTCTAGGCGCTCGAACCAAAAACTTTATCGAGTCGCCAGCTGTTGTGACGTGGATAATGCTTTATTCACGCTTAGGCGCCTGTAACCCTTCCAAGCGCCCGAATCAGGGCTATAAATATAGATCTGATCCTAGTAACTAAACACAATACTTGTAAACAATCTTCATTCTGTTTAGCTTTGTAATCTATAAACAATCTTCATTCTATTTAGCTTTGTAATCTAGTGCTTTAGCTGTTGTAAGAGGCTTCTCCACCGGAAGGAGATTTGATAGTGAGTTTTAACATCTTGGATTAGTAATCCTCTGATTGCAAACCAAGTAAATCTCCGTGCCTCTTTCTTTTTGTTAATTAGCTTCTTAAATTTGTGTTCAAGTGTTTATTTTAATTAAGCTCAAAGATCAAGAAAGGTATTTTTTTTATTTTTATCTTGCAGGGTAATTCACCCCCTCCTACCGACCGCAAGGGACCAACATATAAAAGATAGTCATCTTAGACGGTTATAGGTATCTGAAAAAACACATCAAAAACCCTAAAACTATTCTTTTTCATTTTTGCTGCTTCCACCACCACAACCAAAAACTAAATTGAATGTCAAAGTAGTTGTGCCGGGAAATTCCGTAGTTGTCATTCTAACTCTTTCTCTTTGGTCTTCTTTTGACTAGGCTCCAATAAATCTCCTCACTAGTCCTCGTTGTTGCTACGTGATTGGCGACAAGTTAGCACCTATGCCAACTTACCAGTGGTTCATCCATCAACATTCTTAGACAAGATCAAATTGGTGTCGTTTGTGCACTACAAGAAAAAAGCTAATAGACAACGCTTTAAAAGCGTTGTCTATATACCTGAAAAAGCGTTGTTAAAAGCACTGTTGTTAAAAGCCTGCTCAAAGACAACGCTTTAAAAGCGTTGTCATTTGTAGAAAAGACAACGCTTTTGCAACTCTTTAAAAGCGTTGTTGTTTTTTACAAAGACAATGCATAAAAAGCGTTGTCTTTTTTAAAGACAACGCATAAAAAGCGTTGTCCTCTTTAACAAAGACAACAGTTTCATAACACATAAAAAAGTATTATCCAAGAGGTTTTAAACTATTATCTTTTAATACCAAAGACAAATAAAAGATAAATGAAAATGAATATACTTCAATCATCGACATATAATTAAATAAACAACCAAGATAAATATATAAATTATCATCCATACACTTTATAACAAGCATAATTACTTGCATACAAAGAAATTTTAATTAGGAGACACTGAAAACTACTTCTATCGTCTACATCTGATTGCATGAATTTAAAGGATCTTTATAGATGCTACTTACCATCTTGACTTGAATGTTCTTTACTCATTGACTTTAACCATCTTCTCACTTAAATCCCAAAGCCTTCTTGATAGTTCTTCGTCAAAGTATTTCTCAGTCACACCCATGAGGTTCGGATGCAGTGCCACATAGCATGTAGTTGTTGCTCCTGTAATCATCCATACCCGAGCTATTTAGCTAGAGTTTTTGAATACCTCCATTCACCTTCAAAATATCTAAAAATGCACTGCACATGAAAGATTCAAGACAAAGTGTAAGTTAGTCTTGATAACCCACAAAAATAGAACAACAACAATATCTCTAGTGGATTATATAAACTCTGAGATTTTGAAGTAGGAATCAAGACAATTTACTTAGCATTAAATCAACAAACAACACAGCATAACTAATAAACCAAAAAAGGAGAACAAATTCATGGCTTAATGTACAATATCTTATATAATCAACATCCACATTTCACTATGTGCTACCATGTCATGGTTATGCTAGCAGAAATGTTGATGCTACTATTTTAGAATTCCACAACATCTTCCCATTGTGATGTTCGTCTAAGATAGAATGGCAAAAACACACAACCAATATGGGCAATCAATAGAAATATGAACAAATCCACCTAAAAACCAAATAATTTTTTTTACATACCTCTAGGAATGATGGTCGAACTTCTATAAGTTGCACCAAGGCAGAACAAACCTGTGTATCAAAGAAAACAAACATAGATCGGTGAAAGATCAAAAAGCTTAAGGTAAAAATACTTAAGCAACACGTAAGTTTGGATTCATTAAAGAACTCTTTTTTCTCACATATACATATCCAACATCCTTACCAATCACTCAAAGTTATTAGATTTATTTAAGAACTCTCCACTTTCAAACAAATTTTAACAAAAAAGAAAAGTTATAGCCCATGCAATTTTCTAAGAGAATGGAGATAAATAATGACGGACCTCTCTCTTGATATATGCAGCCATGGACTTTTATTTTTCTATATTCTACATCTTAATCCTCCATATTCTGATCAAGTAGTGCTTCTTCCTCCTCTTCGATTATCAATGTCTCCTCAAAGAGCATCATGCAAGCAATTTTGAGCATCACTTAGCTATGTTTATAAGCTATGTTTATAAGTGGCTTTCTCGTTGCACTTGAGAAGAGGCTTAAAGTAAAAATTGTATGTTTGGCATGTGTGTTATCAGCAATGCAGAATATATATATATATATATTACTGAAAATTTATATCTCACATAAAAGTTACTTGCAATGAAGAAGAAAAATCATATGTAATCAACTTAAACAAGCATATCAAACGTATCCTTTAGAATTTACCTATGATATGATGTCCTTTAGAAGTGATACACAAAATTTGTTTCTGACCCATTAACATCTACATTGAAAAAGACTTAATGCATCACCATTTATCAACCAAGCAAGATATTGGAGCTTGTTAGGAAAGTGTGATGAAATGCTACAAGGAATCGATTAAGCTCGGAGGCCAATGCTTGGTTTCCCTAACATATGAGAGATCAGTATAATGAGTATTCAAAAGAGTGGCAATTGTCAACTGGTTCTCGGCAAGGAGTACAACATGCTTGTTAGCATACAATGATGCAGTTAGAGCTGATGATGATACTATAAATCCATGTGGCAACTATGTTAGAACTCTGCGACACATGAGGAAAATAGTATAGTAACAGAATATGCCTTACTTGAACTTCCCCGATCCCTTCAGGAAGTATCTTCCCCATCTCAAGGGAGACAAGTCTACCAAGGTAGTATAGCTTTGTTCTTAGTGCTTCGCCAATCTGTCTAACAATCTCTCCTCTTTTAGGTGCTGGAATCTGGTTAAACATTATAAATCAAACGCTTCAGCTCAAAACAGAAAAAAGAAGCTAAGAAATGAGAACTCAGACTAGTGCCATAATAGATTGATAAAAAGTAAATACCATCTGCAAACAATTACATGTGACAGTAAACCTACACAATTTATCACGTCTTAACGGCCAAATTAGATGGCTAAAAATCATACCCGAGATGAACATTGATTCGAGTACGTGAACAGTAGCTTAACAAGTCCTAAGTACCAATAAAAATTAAGAAAATCCTTGTCTGAGGGATTTGTAACTACAAAAAGTGCATAACAATAAGCAAGCCGAAATATCTAGCCGCAGCTATCTCTCTAACCACAACCATTTTAATACGATAAAAAAACTCCAAAAATCGCAGCTTTTAGCCGATCTCGTCTCTCATGCAAGTAAGAAGCTAAATCTAGTTCTTCCTTTACTAGAAGGCCCCTAACCTGCATCTAGATCTTAGCAGCATTAGCGCAAGCCCGCAGGCCCTCCTCATAATCCTCAATGGACGCCTCCATCACCTCCGCAATAACCTGAATCAAGTACCCCCAAATCACATGAACAAAAGATCAATCGGGAAAAAGGAACCCCCTTTCTCATCGAAGGGGAGAAGGTACTCGCCTGGTTGTTGGTGGGGTTGCGGGAGCCGACGATGGGGTCGCTGCCTCTTCAGGCGCCGTTCACGAAGCATCCGGGGTTGCGGGGGCCAAGACCGAGCTCGGAGAGGAACTCGTACACCTTCCTCCCGAATCTGCCCATGAATCGATCGATCGCTGCCCCCGACGAGGATTTGGATGGATCGGAGAAGGATTAAGCAGCCAACGGAGGAAGGGAAGCGGAGAGGTGCGACGAGTGAACTTCATCGATTTGATTTTAAAAAGTGAGTGAGTGAAACCTTGGGGTTTTACAACTCCTTATTGATCCAACGGTTTGTATCATTTTAGATTTAATTTAGACGAGAATTTAACAATAGACAACATTAAAAAAATAGTAATAGATAACGCTTTTCAAGAAGTGTTGTCGTTGACCCATAAAAATCACTAAAAGATAACGGTTTTTAAAAAAGTTTTGTCTATTAGTAAAAAAAAGAAAAGAAATAGACGACACTTTTTACTAAAAGCGTTGTTAAAAAAAACGACAACGTTTTAAAAAAAAACATTGTCTTTTAAGTGTTGCAAAAGCCCAATTTTCTTGTAGTGGTGGTTCCATAGTGAAAGCTTCTCAAGCCCTTGTCTCAACCTGAGCTTCCTTTGCCATGAGGAGGATAACCTCCAACTAGAACTCTGGTGGCCTCCCCTCGGGTGGCTACTTTTAGGAGCTCGAGTTCCTTCCAGTTAGCCTCCAATTCATCTTGGGTGGCTACAACCTTAGTTATGGCCACCTTTAGCTCCATTTTCTGCATCTCCGCAACAACTGTCAACCTCTCCACCTCTTTTTGGTACTCCTCCTCCCCTGACTTCAACTTCTCAATCTCGATCTTGAGGGATTCAACCTCCCTCTTCATCATGTCCAGACTATGTCACTTGGATCCTCTCTACCATCGCGTCTGCTATTTCCCTCCTTAGTCGAGTAATCACTGCCTGATCAGAAGCGGGGTTAGCCTGTTGTTTGTTCAAGTGGTCAATCTTTGACTATGCAAGGGCCATTTCTTCTTGCGTCATGGTCAAAACCTCCTAGGAAGGGGTTGCGACTAGCCGAGCCTCCAGTTTGGTTACTCGAACCCATAGTTCTCACCGACCCTGCCATATCTCAGGGTACCGTTGGCCAAATACCATTAGCTAGGACATGTGCTTAGCATCATTTAGCATAAGCTCCTCTACTAAGGTTTAGATGGGCATGCTCTTGGCCACTTCTTCAGCACTCCTCCACCCAACAACCGTTGGACTATAGAGGATGAGATCCATCTTGCGCTCCCCTGGATTTGTTACTGGGATGATTCTATGGTAATTGAGACATCATCTTCACCTAGAAGATCTTCCCAATGGTCTGTGAGAGGGGTGTGACGGACCAGCCCCAGTGCGGGAATTCCCCAACTCTGTAGGGGATGCAGGAGCCATGGCCCTCTGGAGCGTAAGTAGGCCACATGCTTGGGAAGAGATAGCCATGGTCGAGTGATTCCCAGACTCGATCAGTGCACTCAATAGTTGAACAGGTGTGGGGATCAACGAGCTCAAGAATCTAGTAGAAACTTGCATTGGAGCAGACGAACCCGAAAGACTGGCAGAAGTTCTTGGCAAGCATCACCTCTTCCTGGAAAACATAAGGGGCATGCCCAACTCCATGGACGAAATTGGTTTTGCCTGCTCTAACCGAAAAGATTGAGGCATTCTTGAACTCCCTCAGTGGGCTCAATTTTCTCACTTCTGCTTGAGGGACAACCTTCGTTGGAGTTGCGATCAAGGCTAGGAGTGTCCTTTCCTCGAGTGTTGCCTTATCTGAGGAGAGGTTGATAATTGCCACCCTGCGTGCCTCCAACTTTGCTGTGGTGAGATTCACCACCTTGTTTATGGATGCCTTCAAAATAGTGGTAGCTGCAAGAAATGATATGCCTTAAGTTATATATCAAAATTTAAGAAGGTGAAATTTTTTACCAAATAGAGCTTTGAGGGGAGTCGGGATAGGACTCAATCTGCACATATGCAACAACCCTCCTCGAGTAGATGGGTGTTGTCGAACTTCAAATCTAGCAATTTCTGTAATGCACTAAAATAGCCTTGTTGATGTACGTAGATTATATACACTTTTATGCATACTCTAACATACATCTACTTGTATTTCATTAGCATAATCTATGTTTATTACACCCTATTTCATTATAATGTCATACTTCCATTATATTCTGTTCTGAGATATGCTCTTTGCATATTTTGATTGACATGACGCATATTGGAGCAAAAATGGAGTAAAAATACATACAGGAGCAACTTTGGAAGAAATCAAGCTTGGACCATGTAGGCCACACGGTCGTGTGGACATCCTGAAGTAAATCTTGTTCCGACCATGTGACCCACATTGTCGTGTCAATCTCTCGTGACCAAGCAGTACATGGATGTGCCAAATGGCACGACCATGCCAACAATCCAGAAGCGAAGAAGGTCACAACCATGTGAATCCACACGATTGTGTAACTTTGGTAGAGAAGAAGAAGGTCACGACCGTGTGAGCCACACAGTCATGTGACTCAACCTAAGAGGAAGTCAGGTGAGGTCGTGTGGAGTGTTGGTTGCTACTCGGAAAACCTAATGGTTCCACTGTACAAAAATTTTGTACAAAGGTCTGAACCTTTTCCTAGCTACCATGTGTTCTTTTAAATTAAACTTGAATCTCCTGCGGAACTTAACACGTTTGATCCAAAGTTTAATCTATTTGTTCTTTTAGGTTTAGACTTGGATCTCCTGTGAAACTTAACACGTTCGATCCAAATCACCTAAGTTATTAATTTCATTAAATATTAATTGCCAAAATTGACTTCCAGGACTGCATGGCGAGGCACATGACCTTCTTGGATATGGGAGCAACCACCACCGCCTAGACAAAGCCTTTTAAGGAAAGTTAATATTTAATTTCCTTAAATAACTTTAGGTCAACCGAAAAGAACAATCAAATCACAAGGAAAAGAAAAACAAAGAACACAACATTGAAAACAAATTCGAAATACTAGAATCGCATGCCTCTTGTATTTGGTATGTCACGCCCCGAGGAAGTCCCTGTCCGAAGAAATTTCGGCAGCACCTCCCCTGTACGGGTGACAATCTGAAGCATTTCTACAGACACAATATACATCATCCACATGCGGCTGGAATATATATACACAACCACGCAGTTAAAAATCTCAGCCTACACGGCTGGACAAGTATAACAACAACCACGCAGTTATATATATTTTAAACAGCCCACTCAACTGAAATCAAAACCAATACAGTGGAAAAATATAAAATACTAGCCCATACAAAACCAAATAAATCACTGCTAGCCGGCTAGGCTTACAACACACAACAACACAACACAACAATATAACAATTCCAGAAATAAAATCAGAACACAAAGCTAAATACACCAATTATAAATACCGAAGTAAAAGTACACAAACGCGTAGACATGTCTTCTGATGTGATGTGGGGACCGGCAGCCAGGATACTCCAAGCGTCTCCATAAACAACCTAGTACCTGAAAAAAATAGTGTCCACGGGGTGAGTTCAACAACTCAGCAGATACCTAATTGACATGTATAGTAAACTATAACAAATAGTAATAACTATGGAGTACAGTCTCGTGAACAAAAGAAGGTAATGCATAATGGAAGAGGGCTGAAGAGAACTGTACTCACCAGGTCCACCTATCAGAATAATCAGGTCATCAGACCGAAAGTGTCATAAATCCTGTATGCATGTCAAACATATGCATCCATCCAAATGCAGCAAACACAAGCAGTAAATACATAAATGCGTATCATGCCAATGATGCGTCCTGGTCACCCCTGACGCTAGTCAGTCATCTCACACACAATGGTGAGACCGAGTGGGTAGGGCTGTGACAACCGTGCACTCTACCATCACTACACCTGATGAGTGAGTGAGTGGACGGGATGCTGTCGGAGTACTCTTGTCCTCTGACCCCAAATCATAAATGGAGGAGCTCAATGCTCTCATCTCCCGGTATACGATAACGGGGAGGTATCTCTGCCGGCTACCACACTGAGTCACCTGACCAACGGAGCCAAACAGAGTCCACCATCTGTCGGCTACCACGCTGCTACACTAAATGCCAGCAGAGCCAAACAGAGCAGAACTGTCTGCCGGCTACCACGCTGAGTCCTCAGACCAACGGAGCCAAACAGCATAACCGCCACACACCTGCCTGATCTACCACTAATCCATGAGTGGTGGTGTGTGCAGTACATGTAACTGGCGATGTGCTCAACCATAGTGGAGCCGACAATTGCGCAGCATGCAATCATGATACATGGCACTAAGCATAGCAATAAACTGATCAACATAACCATATCCATTTATATAAAATGAGTACCGTAATATCAATGGTCAAATACGAAGACCTAAAGTACACAGGTCAGATAGGATATCAAAAACCTAGGTCCTGAACATAACAAGCATGGTATGTCACTACCTCTCTGAGCATATATATATATATATATATATATATATATATATATATATATATATATATATATAATCATGTGGGTACTAGCATAAAATGCATATCAGGTGAGCAAACAAGCATGTAACAGGTATTCGGTAGTGACGTACCGAAACAAGGACGAACATAATTATTACTAAAGGCAATAACCTACTAGACATATCAACATGACATATCAAAAAGATAAGTCAAGGTACCCGCCTCCAATATAGATTGAATCAAACCAATCCAATGTTGAGACGCCCGTCTCGAATCACAGTCCTGCAGATAACGTGATATACAATTTAGCTAATTTTATAAACAACAACTAGCTAAATCCAACCCAACTTAATTAGGAAAAATCCTAATCGATCCATCATTAATTAATCCTAATTAATGATTAACTTGAATTAATCTTCTTAATCAATAATCCTCAATCAACACAATCATTTCCTTTCGCTGATCAACTTACGATTAGCAATATGATCATCTCTAATAAATCCAAGGATTAAATCTAATCCAACATAAATCAACTGTACTTAATTCATCACAACTACAATAGATTAAGCCTTCCATAATCACATTAGGTTAAGTTAAACATGAATCCATCATAACTTACCTAAATCCACAATTAATCTAGCAACTGCAGGTTACAATATTTCCAACATAATCCGATACAAATGCATATCCTCCAAATACTCATATAAATACAACCAAAACTCCACACATAACTTACCTTGAATCAACATCCCCAATACTGATCCAAAATCTTCACATTCCATATGCCCAATTGAATTCCTAATCCAAACAGAATAATCTAACATAAAAATCATAAGAGGGCAACCTTGCAACGAAACCAAGCCAACAAAGGGGAAATGATTTGATGCATTTACCTCATCAGTGATATGATGGAACTGCTCCTTGTAAATCTGAAAATCAATTGGGCAGTAGATGCAAGATCAAGCTCACAACCAAAACAAAGGTAAATGGATGATGAGTACATGACCGTGAAGCGCTGTTGGAGCTCATCCTGACAAGAACACACAAGAGAAACTAGTCCCAATGAGGAAGAAAATCTGCTCAATATAACCACTCACCGACAGTACAGGTGGTGATGACTAAGGCACCATCCCGAAGGAAAAACCCAGGAATAAGTGGTCTACTGTGGGGTCGACGGTGCATAGCTACAGACGGTGGTCGGCGTTGGGTCGAGAGACAGCGGTGTCGGCAAGCACTGTGGTGGTCGGCTAGGGCAGAAGGGAGGCCGACGGCACGGTGCAGGATGCTTGGCATCACCGGCGGCAGGGGAGGGGCTCGGACCTCACAGTGGCGACGGGCTCTTGACCTAGATTTCGCCGGCGGCGGCTCCACCTGATGCGAGCAGGGAAGAAGAAGAAGAAGAAAGAGGAAGAAGAAAGGAAGAGGGTCGCGCACGACGGGTAAGCCTTTGGCTGAAGAGGGAAAGGAGGAATCGCGTGAAGTAGGGCACGACTCACGGGGAGGAAGAAGGAAACGACACAGTAGTGGAGGGAAAAGGAAAATAAGAAAAAGAAATAGGAAAAGGAAAATAAAACTTTTCCTCACTAAAACAGGGTAGCCTAAACAGGCTTTCCCGGAGACCCGTTTTATCCCCGTAACCTAGGTCATACGGGCTCCGAAAAATTCCAAGAAAATTTCGAAAAATTTCCTTATCGTTATTCGCCATTCTTCCAGTATTTTACATTCTCCCCCACTAATAAAAATTTGGTCCCCAAATTTCGTTATCTACCATCAGCAAATACTAACAACAGGTAAAGAGTATAAATGCTGAACGGTAAATTAAATCACATATCTCAAGCGAAAAGATGGGGGTATCGAGCTCGGATAGTATCCTCGAGCTCCCAGTTAGCCTCCTCGTCCGTATGATGATGTCATCCGACTTAAACCAGCCGAATAGTCTTGTTCCGCAACTGATGCTCTTTTCGGTCCAGAATCCGTACCGAAATCTCCTCATAAGTGACGTCAGGCTGAACTGGAACTGGGATATCTGTCAAAACATATGTCTAGTCGAACATATACCTCCTCAGCATAGTCACATGGAATTCGTCGTGAACGCCTGTCAGGGACGGCGATAATGCTAGACGGTAAACTATGGCTCCAATCCTCTCCAAGATCTGGAAAGGTCCAATGTATCGCGAAGCTAGCTTACCTCTGAGGTCAAATCTCTTCACCCCTTTCATGGGAGAAACTTGCAGAAAAGCATGGTCGCCAATAGAGAACTCCAAGGGTCTGCGTCTCCAATCAGCATAACACTTCTGGCGACCCTGCACCTCTAACATCCTTCGTCTGATAGTACAGACTAACTCTGCCTCATGCTGAGCTCTATGAGGTCCCAACAGCTGGGCCTCCCCAATCTCATCCCAGAGGGTGGGTGTTCGACAGGGCCTACCATACAATGCTTCAAAACAGTGTCATCTGGATAACCGAATGAAAGCTGTTGTTGTAAGTAAACTCTACCAATGGCAAATAGTCCTCCCAACTGTTTCCAAAATCCAATACACAAGACCTCAGCAAATCCTCTAGAATCTGAATGGTCCGCTCCGACTGTCCATCTGTCCGCGGATGGAAAACTGTACTGAAACGGAGCTAAGTGCCCAAGACCTGCTGCCGACTCTGCCAGAAACGAGACGTGAACCGGATATCCGAAATAATAGTCAAAGGGATATCACGTAATCTGATGATCTCTCGCAATATAGATCTGTCAATCGATCCAGGGAATTAGTCTTCCGGATCGCGAAGAAATGCGCGGATTTGGTTAATCGATCAATGATTACCCAAATTACGTCATAGCCTCGTCGTCTCCTCGGCAAACTCACTACAAAATCCATGGTAATATGTTCCATTCCCACTCAGGAATAGGAATCTGCTGAAATAATCCGACAGGTATCTAGTGCTCTGCCTTCACCTGCTGACAGACAAGACATCTAGCTACAAAATCCGCGATGTCTTCCTTCATGTCGTTCCACCAATAGAAACACCTCAAATCTTGGTATACACGGGTACCACCTGGGTGGACAGCAAATCATGAGCAATGAGCCTCCGGAAGTAACTCCTATAAGACCGGATGAGACTGAAGTACGCATAATCTGCCTCGGAAGTGTATAATACCCTCCTCGTCTCGTGTGAACTCGGTCTACTGCCGGAAGCTATCTGGCTGCCTATATTTTGCAAATGCTGATCACCAGCCTGGCCTCTCGGATCCTCGTCCTGATCGATGACTGAGCAACCATGGTAACCAGAATACCCTGCTCTGTCTGTCCCTGCTCCTCAAGGTCTAACTCGGAGAAACCCTGAACCAAGTCTGTAACTGAAACTCGGTGGCAAGCCAAAGTCCCTCTGGACTTCCTACTAAGTGCATCGGCAACCAACTAGCTCTCCCTGGGTGATAGCTAATGGTACAATCAAAATCCTTCAGGAATTCCATCCATCTCCTCTGTCGGAGATTACGTTCCTTCTAAGTAAAACAGATATTTGAGACTCTTATGGTCAGTGAGAATCTCAAATGTAACGCCATATAAATAATGTCGCCAAATTTTCATAGCAAAAATAATGGCGACTAGCTCCAGATCATGTACAGGGTAGTTCTTCTCATGCTCCTTCAACCGACGAGAAGCATAGGAGACTACTCTATCGTGCTGCATCAGAACAGCGCTCAAACCCTGAATAGATGCGTCGGTGTAGAGGACATATCCGTCCTCTCCAGAAGGTAAAATCAAAACTGAAGCCGACACAAATCTCCGCTTCAGCTCCTAGAAGCTGGTCTCGTAGTCCTCGGACCACGTAAACGTCATGTCTTTCCTGGTCAGGCGTGTCAGTGACATAGCAATCCGTGAGAAACCCTCAACGTATCTCCGGAAATATCGATCCAAACAAAGGAAGTTGCGAGCCTCTTCTATAGACTCCGTCTACTCCCAACGGTAACAACCTCAATCTCCTGTGGAACCACGGTATACTCCTACTGGTGACCGTGTGTCTCAAACATCTCACAGAAGACAACCAAAATACGCACTACTGATCTTCACATCTAGACGTTTCCATCGAAACATCTCTAGAAGTATGCAAAGATGATGTGCATGACTCACCGTGGATCCGAAATAGATCACAACATCATCAACAAAGACAATGGAAACCGATCCAAATATCCTGGGAATACCAAAATCATCAAGTCTCAGAAAACATCCAAGGCTTCCCAAACCCTATTGGTAAAACCAAGACACATAATGTCTGTATCACAGATATTCCTAACCATAAGATCCCTGACAATAAGTCTGAAATATAATCACCAACAATACAAATCACCAAAAATAGATCCTCCAGTGTGAGAGCAACGCTCCATCACACGAAATACCACATATGTGGGAGCAACGGTCTACCACAAGAAATCCTCCTTATGTGGGAGCAACGCTCCACCACAAATAATCCGAAATATGAATCTACAAAAAATATGGGAGCAATGCTCCGCTACAAGAAACCCGAAATATGTGGGAGCAACGCTCCACCACAACAAACAATAATATGTGGGAGCTACGCTCCACCACAAACGATCCATAACATGTGTGGGAGCAACACTCCACCACAACCAATACATAATTGCCCAAGGCACCTAACTATCCAGCTAGAGACTGCACGAGATCTCTCTACCACAGATCATTGTGGGTAACCTAGGGTATAACCACCCAGTAAGCAAATCAAATCCATAATCAACTCTATCATCCTCCTAGTGGGTCGGTCACCCACTAATGGGAGAATTAGTTGACAGGGTAAAACAACCAATATCATAATGTAGACATTTAACATTCTACATTTAACATAGGTAGAATCATCATGATGCTACCAACCATACATCTGACACACGTGCACACACAACATATGTATGATCGACATAATCCTCCAATTAGTACACACCAAAAATACTCACATTATAGGTATAAATCACCGTGATACCTCCAACAATGTATACCGAACCCATGTTCACATACCACGACACAGATTTAAATCGATAAGATATATACCTCCAATATGTCAATCAGGCACGTACAGCTAACTAAATAGCTATAATCCACAAGGAACCTACAATAACCATATCTAGATGGGAATACCCACACTATCTACAAATGAACTATCCATCATAGAACTCCTTCAACTCATAACAATCATATGTATACTTCATAGTTATGCATAATCAGCATATTTAATCCAATCTACCACACAAACCTTATACCACCTTCTAAGTTATCCAATTAGGTACTTACAGTCTAAAATTAAAGTACTCATGGAATAGGATACATCGATCCTCTATAGACAGACCAAACCTATAATGGTATACGACTAATTCAGTCTTTTCCACGTCAGTACGAGTCATGTACCTAAATGTACTCTAGATATCTAACTAAGCACAAATAATCAAAAGATTCGAACATCTAAAAATAGAGTATGACTGTCCTCTACTAATCAAACCAACAAAACTAAATCAGTCATCTACTAACTAATCAAGAATACCTTAATCCTCCACAAACAACTAAGGTATATCAATATACGACTACCCAAATCAACAAGTGTAAATCAGACTTCTACTGACCAATCTAACAAGAGTAACCAATATTTACTGATGAAATTAACTAAGATAACATGGTATACTACTGGCTAGATCAACATAAAGATATAGATACTATCCACTACACAGCTAATAATAGCAGAGGCAGGTATGTGCCTCCATCTGCTAACTAACTAGTAATAACATAAACTAAAAACTACTGGTGTATGATATGAAAAATCACTAGAAACTGTAACCCTTAATCTCTATCAAAGTCTACCATAACCAGTGATTTACCTAACACATAAAATATATGCTATATCAACTAGATAGGTACTAATAAAGAATACTAATACATGTCATAGACTGTAATAGTGAACAGGGCATAAACTAATCAAAAAGGTAGGATAACATATACCAACATACCTCCTATAGCTTGGAAATGTCCTGCTGCTGCCAGGTCCCAAAACCCGAAAAGTCACATTGAGAAGATCAAAACACGAAATCCGAAATACAGGGAAAATAAGACTCGTAAGTCGATCTCTGATACCAAATAAATTGATATCAGATAAATCTAAAAAATTCAGAACACATAGCAAGTATCGTATACCTGCTCTGATACCACTAAATTGTCACGCCCCGAGGAAGTCCCTGTCCGAAGAAATTTCGGCAGCACCTCCCCTGTACGGGTGACAATCTGAAGCATTTCTACAGACACAATATACATCAGCCACATGCGGCTGGAATATATATACACAACCACGCAGTTAATAATCTCAGCCTACACGGTTGGACAAGTATAACAACAACCACACAGTTATATATATTTTAAACAGCCCACTCGACTGAAATCAAAACCAATACAGCGAAAAAACATAAAATACTAGCTCATACAAAATAAAATAAATCACTGCTAGCCGGCTAGGCTTACAACACACAACAACACAACACAACAATATAACAATTCCAGAAATAAAATCGGAACATAAAGCTAAATACACCAATTATAAATACCGAAGTAAAAGTACACAAACGCGTAGACATGTCTTCTGATGTGATGTGGGGACCGGCAGCCAGGATACTCCAAGCGTCTCCATAAACAACCTAGTACCTAAAAAAAATAGTGTCCACGGGGTGAGTTCAACAACTCAGCAGATACCTAATTGACATGTATAGTAAACTATAACAAATAGTAATAACTATGGAGTACAGTCTCGTGAACAAAAGAAGGTAATGCATAATGGAAGAGGGCTGAAGAGAACTGTACTCACCAGGTCCACCTATCAGAATAATCAGGTCGTCAGACCGGAAGTGTCATAAATCCTGTATGCATGTCAAACATATGCATCCATCCAAATGCAGCAAACACAAGCAGTAAATGCATAAATGCGTATGATGCCAATGATGCGTCCTGGTCACCCCTGACGCCAGTCAGTCATCTCACACACAATGGTGAGACCGAGTGGGTAGGACTGTGACAACCGTGCACTCTACCATCACTACACCTGATGAGTGAGTGAGTGGACGGGATGCTGTCGGAGTACTCCTGTCCTCTGACCCCAAATCATAAATGGGGGAGCTCAATGCTCTCATCTCCCGGTATACGATAACGGGGAGGTATCTCTGCCGGCTACCACGCTGAGTCACACGACCCAGGAGCCCACCGGCTACCACGCTGCTACACTAAATGCCAGCGGAGCCAAACAGAGCAGAACTGTCTGCCGGCTACCACGCTGAGTCCTCAGACCAACGGAGCCAAACAGCAGAACCGCCACACACCTGCCTGATATACCACTAATCCATGAGTGGTGGTGTGTGCAGTACATGTAACTGGCGATGTGCTCAACCATAGTGGAGCCGACAATCGCGCAGCATGCAATCATGATACACGGCACTAAGCATAGCAATAAACTGATCAGCATAACCATATCCATTTATATAAAATGAGTACCGTAATATCAATGGTCAAATACGAAAACCTAAAGTACACAGGTCAGATAGGATATCAAAAACCTAGGTCCTGAACATAACAAGCATGGTATGTCACTACCTGAGCATATATATATATATATATATATATATATAATCATGTGGGTACTAGCATAAAATGCATATCAGGTGAGCAAACAAGCATGTAACAGGTATCCGGTAGTGACGTACTGAAACAAGGACGAACATAATTATTACTAAAGGCAATAACCTACTAGACATATCAACATGACATATCAAAAAGATAAGTCAAGGTACCCGCCTCCAATGTAGATCGAATCAAACCAATCCAATGTCGAGACGCCCGTCTCGAATCACAGTCCTGCAGATAACGTTATATACAATTTAGCTAATTTTATAAACAACAACTAGCTAAATCCAACCCAACTTAATTAGGAAAAATCCTAATCGATCCATCATTAATTAATCCTAATTAATGATTAACTTGAATTAATCTTCTTAATCAATAATCCTCAATCAACACAATCATTTCCTTTCGCTGATCAACTTACGATTAGCAATATGATCATCTCTAATAAATCCAAGGATTAAATCTAATCCAACATAAATCAACTGTACTTAATTCATCACAACTACAATAGATTAAGCCTTCCATAATCACATTAGGTTAAGTTAAACATAAATCCGTCATAACTTACCTAAATCCACAATTAATCTAGCAACTGCAGGTTACAATATTTCCAACATAATCCGATACAAATGCATATCCTCCAAATACTCATAGAAATACAACCAAAACTCCACACATAACTTACCTTGAATCAACATCCCCAATACTGATCCAAAATCTTCACATTCCATATGCCCAATTGAATTCCTAATCCAAACAGAATAATCTAACATAAAAATCATAAGAGGGCAACCTTGCAACGAAACCAAGCCAACAAAGGGGAAATGATTTGATGCATTTACCTCATCAGTGATATGATGGAACTGCTCCTTGTAAATCTGAAAATCAATTGGGCAGTAGATGCAAGATCAAGCTCACAACCAAAACAAAGGTAAATGGATGATGAGTACATGACCGTGAAGCGCTGTTGGAGCTCATCCTGACAAGAACACACAAGAGAAACTAGTCCCAGTGAGGAAGAAAATCTGCTCAATATAACCACTCACCGACAGTACAGGTGGTGATGACTAAGGCACCATCCCGAAGGAAAAACCCAGGAATAAGTGGTCTACTGTGGGGTCGACGGTGCATAGCTACAGACGGTGGTCGGTGTTGGGTCGAGAGACGGCGGTGTCGGCAAGCACTGTGGTGGTCGGCTAGGGCAGAAGGGAGGCCGACGGCACTGTGCAGGGATGCTTGGCATCACTGGCGGCAGTGGGGAGGGGGCTCAGACGTCACAGCGGCTAGGGCTTCGGCTTGGAGGTAGATTCCGGCCGAGAGGGGCGGCGGCGCGTCCTGACCTCAGTGGCGGAGATAGGGAAGAAGAAAGGAAGAGGGAGAAAGAAGATAGTCACCGACTCTCTGTTCCCTGGTGTCGTCGGCGTCGGGCAGAGGAGAAAAGAAGAGGCGGCGCCGGCGCTAGGGCAGCGGTTAAGAGGAAGAGGGAAAGGAGGAATCGGCGCGCAGTAGGGCACGGCTCGCGGGGGGAAAAAGGAAGAAGGAAACAGCACAGTAGTGGAGGGAAAAGGAAAATAAGAAAAAGAAATAGGAAAAGGAAAATAAAACTTTTCCTCACTAAAACAGGGTAGCCTAAACAGGCTTTCCCGGAGACCTGTTTTATCCCCGTAACCTAAGTCATACGGGCTCCGAAAAATTCTCAGAAAATTTCTAAAAATTTCGGAAAATTTTCTTATCGTTATTCGCCATTTTTCTGGTATTTTACATGGTATTTTTTATATGAAGATAAAACTAGTATGATGCGGAAATAAAATACTAGTATACCTTTTCTTTTGCAAGCAAAAACCTCTAAGTCTTTTACCGTATTCCTCTTCTAACCTCGGACGTTGTGTGGGCAACGGTCTTCCGAGATGAGAAACCACCAAAGCACCTTCTTCTCCTCCTTGCAAGGTTCGGCCAAATCAAGTGCACCTCCAAGGAAAAAGAGAAACAACCAACCAAGCTCCAAGGGATGAAAGCTTTCTCTCCTTCTTCTCCAAGCTAGAAACCGGCCACCACTTGATCTCCTAGAGGAAGAGCAGGTTTGGCCACAACAAGGTGAAGAGAGATCTTGAAGGGGCCGACCACACCAAGGAAGAAAAGAGGGAGAAGAATAATTAAGTTGTGTGACATGAAGGCACCCCAACCCCCTCTTTTATAATCCTTAGCTTTGGTAAATAAGGAAATTTAATTACAATAAAATTTCCTTAATTTTCCTTGACATGAATTAATTAAGAAAAATTAAACAAAATTTCCTATTCCTTCATGTCATGGTCGGCCACATCATTAAGAGCAAACAAGGCTATTTCAATCAACAATTAAATTCCTTATTTGTCTTTGGAAATTTTAAAAAATAAAATTTCCCTTTAAAATTCCTTCATGGTTGATAAAAAGAAATTTCTATAATTTTAATTTTTCAACATGTGAATAATTTACAAAGAAAAAAATAAAATATCTTTCCAATCTACAAATAAGGAAAGAGATCTAATCTCTTTCTTTAATCTTTTGTAGATCCTTTTAAAAGAGATATTTTAATTTTTAATCTCTCCAATAAATTATATCTTTCACATAAGAAAATTTTAAAATTAAAATTCTTTTAAATTTAATGGGGGCCGACCACCTAAGCTTGGGTTCAAGCTAGGGCCGACCACCATGAACCAAGGCTTGGCCGGCCCTAGCTTGATCCACAAGCTAGCTTGGCCGGCCCCTACATCATGGGTATGAAGGTGGGTATAGGTGGGTATAGTACTCTATAAATAAGAGGCTACGATAGGGATCGAGAGGAGGAATTGGTTTTGGTCTCCCGATAAAATTAAGCATCCCGTGTTCGCCCCGAACACACAACTTAATTTTATCAATAATAATTCATTCCACTAGAAAACTATTATTGAACTACCGCACCAATTCCAAATTACATTTTTGGGCTCCTTCTTATTATGAGTGTGTTAGTCTCCCTGTGTTTAAGATGTCAAATGTACACTAATTAATTGAGTTACTGACAACTCATTTAATTAGTATCTTAGTCCAAGAATAGTACCACTGAACCTTATTATCATGTCGGACTAAGTCCACCTGCAGGGTTTAACATGACAATCCTTATGAGCTCATCTTGGGGACATTATCAACCTAGATCACTAGGACACAGTTTCCTTTTATAATCAACAACACACACTATAAGTGATATCATTTCCCAATTTATCGGGCTTATTGATTTATCGAACTAAATCTCACCCATTGATAAATTAAAGAAATAAATATCAAATATATGTGCTTGTTATTATATTAGGATTAAGAGCACACACTTCCACAATAACTGAGGTCTTTGTTCCTTTATAAAGTCAGTATAAAAGAAACGACCTCTAATGGTCCTACTCAATACACTCTAAGTGTACTAGTGTAATTATATAGTTAAGATAAACTAATTCCTAATTACACTACAACCTTCCAATGGTTTGTTCCTTTCCATTTTGGCCGTGAGCTACTGTTTATAATTTATAAGGTACTGATAACATCATCTTCTGTATGTGACACCACATACTATGTTATCTACAATATAAATTAATTGAACAACTACAAACAAATGTAGATAATTTGACCAAATGTGATTCTTTATTCAAAATAAATATTTACAGAAGCTTAGGCTTTCAGTATACACTCCAACAATCTCTCACTTATACTAATGACTAAGCTGCCATATCTTCTGCCATACATCTGATTCTCATTCCCTCCACATGCCGATCAAAAGCTTTTGCCGGAAGGGCCTTAGTGAAAGGATCTGCCAGGTTATCTGCTGATGCAATCTTGGCGATGACAACTTCTCCTCGCTTCACGATATCTCGTATCAGGTGGTACTTGCGCTCTATATGTTTACTTGCCTTATGAGCTCGTGGTTCCTTCGAGTTTGCAACTGCACTGCTATTATCACAATAAATTGTGATGATTTTGGGCAAACCAGGAATCACATCTAAGTCCATTAGGAAGTTCCTGAGACATATTGCTTCTTTAGCTGCCTCAGAGGCTGCTACATACTCAGCTTCCATGGTTGAGTCCGAAACGCATTTCTGCTTAGCACTCCTCCATGCAATGGCTCCACCTCCTAAAGTAAACACATAGCCTGATGTAGACTTACTGTTGTCCCTATCTGATTAGAAATCTGAATCCGTGTAACCCACAGGGAGCAAATCGTCTGCTTTGTAAACTAGCATATAATCTCTAGTCCTTCTCAGGTACTTTAATATATGCTTTACCGCAGTCCAATGTCCTTATCCAGGGTTACTATGATATCTGCTAACCATGCCCACGACAAAACAGATATCAGGTCTCGTACATAGCATTTCATACATTAGGCTTCCTACAGCCGAAGCATAAGGAACTGCTTTCATGTCCTCTATCTCCTTTGATGTCTTTGGAGACATCTCTTTAGATAGAGCTACTTCATGCCTAAAAGGTAAGAAACCTTTCTTGGAATCCTGCATGCTAAAACGAGCAAGGATTGTATCTATATATGAAGCTTGGGACAGACACAACATTCTTTTCTTGCGATCCCTTATAACTTTGATCCCAAGAATATGTGCACAATCTCCTAGGTCCTTCATATCAAATTGTTTGGACAACCATACCCTTACGTCCGATAATACCTTGACATTGTTGCCAATTAACAAAATATCATCTACGTATAGTACAAGAAATACCACCACGTTTCCGTTACACTTTTTGTATACACAAGACTCATCCGGACACTGAATAAATCCATATGACTGGATTACTTCATTAAACCGGATGTTCCATGACCTTGAAGCTTGCTTCAGTCCATAAATGGACCGATTGAGCTTGCACACTAGATGCTCTTTGCCTTTTTCAATGAACCATTCTGGTTGCTTCATATGGATGTTCTCTTCAAGACTTCCATTAAGGAAAGCTGTCTTGACATCCATTTGCCAAATCTCATAATCCATATGAGCAGCAATGGATAAGAGTATCCGGATAGACTTAAGCATGACTACCGGTGAAAAGGTCTCCTCATAATCGATTCCCTCTTTCTGAGTGTACTCTTTCGCAACAAGCCTAGCTTTGAAGGTGACTACCTTCTCGTCTGTCCCTCTTTTCCTTTTGTAAATCCACTTGCATCTAACGGCTTTTACACCATCGGGTGGTTCTACAAGCTCCCAGACCTTATTAGAGTACATAGACTCTATTTCAGAATTCATTGCTTTTTGTCAAGATACTGCATCTATATCTTGGAGTGCTTCGTCATATGTACGGGGATCAGGTTCATGTTTACCAGGGATCAAGTCCGAAGACTCTCCCAAAAACATGAATCTCTCAGGTTCCCTCACCACTCTCCCACTACAACGAGGCACCATCTGTGGTTGTGTATCATGTGTGACACATGTTGCAGTCTCTCTGTGGTTGTGTATCATTGTGGATCCTGTAGAGGGATACCCTAGATCGTATGACCGAGGGACGCTAGTGACAGACAAATCCCGCTAACGGATGCCTAGGGCATCAATTTGAAAGGAGAAATAATTCTCTACAAGGAAATAGGTAGTCGTAGTCAATTATAATCCTCATCTCTATGTTTATTAAGTAGTGCATGTGTTCCTATGTTGTATGATCGAGGGACGCTAGTGACAGACAGATCTCGCTAACGGACTTCATAGGAATCATTTCTATTTAATTGCAAGGGATGTTGATCTAACTACCCTGCCGGTTGTCCACTGTAGGGGATAGCCGGTAACTTTCTACATGTGCATAAGAATGGAGGTAAGGAGATGAATAATGCATATAGTGAAACCGAAATCCCAATATCTATCCATCCCCAAATCCAACTCTCCCTCTTTCTCTACTCTTTACCTTCTCTCTTTCCTTCACTCCCTCTTTTCCAATAACCTTCAATTGTCTAGATAGCTCGCCATGCAAAGTTAATTAGTGCTTAATCAACAGTCCCTGTGGATTCAATATCTTTTATATTACTGACGACGTAACTGTGCGCTTGCGGTTCGTAACACCTACTCCAAGTGGTAATCTTTCATAGTGGGAGGCATGGGGGTGGGGGCAATTCTTGTTGCCACTGGGTCGGCCAGGATACTGAACTCAGGGTTTGACAAAGTAAAATTGTGATTTCTACCCCTTGTGTAATGATGGAAGGCCTTTAATGAGGCTAAGCCCAGCTCTGGATGACAAGAAGAAGACTATGCCCTCCATTTTCTTTAAGTAAAAGAAGTGAAAAGTCTGAGGGGATAAGAGAATTCAATACAAACAAAATAGGATAATCCTAACGAATTTGGATCTAGTTGGGACAAGGGAATACGAAAATATTTAGATACTTTGATGAAAAATGTTGGAATTGGAAAACACAACCCTCTCAAAAGATGACTCCTAAAAAAGGTTACCAAACTAGGGAGAGGACGATCCTGCCGGTCATTATTGTTTAGGAACCTTATTAGATGATTGGTCAGGATCTCATGTGTAGTCCTTAACCTATCTAGGGCATCACTAGTGAAGTTAGATTTAACTGACCTATATTAGAGAGCAGAAGACGATTCCCCAACCATTGGGATGGACACTACCTGACTATAGAGGCTCTAACCAAGAAATACCTAATCGAAACAAAGAACGAGAAGAAGGAACCAAGTATCTTACTGAACGAGCAGATGTTAAAAGCTTAAAGATGAGAAAGACGAAGAATGGCAGATATAAAAGCAGCGATTGCACAATTCAAAACAAGGAACGACAAGAAGGAACCCAAGTGACTTATTGAAATGAGAAGACGCTAAAAACTTGAAGATGAGGAAGACGAAGAATGGCAAACACAAAAGTAGCGATTACACGATTAAGTGCAAGGTCATCCTTATATGACATAATATATCACAGCTTGGTCGACCAAGGTTGTTGGATCTCTGCAGTTACATGGGAGGAATGTATTTTCAACCATGAGATCAAGCACATAGAACAAATCAAATCTATGTAATCATTGTTTGGTAAAGGACGCTTAGTTTTCTCTACCACGGATCACATCACATTAATGTAATGCAACCTCAGAGACACACTAATGTATTCTGGGCTCAAGAATAGAGGCAAATGAAGCAGATGACACATTTAAAAGGAGTGGTTGCATTTAAAGACATAATGACCAAAGCGTGCTGATATTTAATGCGTAATTTATTTAGAAATACGCAAGATATATGTTATGTGGTTTGTGTAGTCGAGGCAACTAGAATTTTCCTTTCTTTTCACACTACAGTCCAGTCACTCAAACTCTCTCCTCCTTCGACAATATTTGAAGGGGAGACTTGTAATTCGAGAGATAATCAAAGAGCGCCATGTGGATAAGGGAGGTTGGTGGTGTTGGCGCAGAGGGGCCGGTAAGAGGACACAACGTCTGTAAACAAATAAAAATCTTTCTCTGTTTTTCCAACTAAGATTAGTAGCACTTTCACAATAATTATAATCTCAAAAATAAATAACTAATAAAAAGAAGAGGCAAACAGACTTGACTTGGTTACAACTTAGGTGGTTGTTAATTTAAGGCGGTTGCAAAGCTTTACTAGAAAAATCTCTTTCTTTGTAGGTGGAGAAGCCTCTTACACTCTTTGAAAAGCTTAGAAAAGACTAGGAAATTATTACAGTAGTTGTTCTCAAGCTGTTATTATATTTCATAGCTCCAGGGGCCTTTTTATAGCTTTTAGAAATCCTATCGTAAGCTTGAGGGTGCCTCTAGCAAGGCAACAGTGGATAAGGCTTTATCCGCTGCCAACGGTTAGTTTGACTGGCCTAAGGTGCCTTCCATAGCCTTGGAAGGCTCTTTTGTATTGTTCATCGAAGGCACCTTCCAGCCATGGAAGGAACCTTCCACAGAAGGCACGGAGGTGCCTTCAACAGCCTTTGAAGGCGCCTCCAACAACACTTATAGCTCCATTTCGCTCCTTTGCTTCTACGATTTCTTGGGTGATTTCTGTAAAATACCAGAAAAATAACGAATAATGATAAGGAAATTTTCTGAAATTTTTGGGAATTTTTCGGGAATTTTTCAGAGCTCGTATGGACGAGTTTACGGGGATAAAAACGGGTCCCAGGAAAGCCTATTTAGTCTACCCATTTAAGAGAGGAAAAGTTTTATTTATCTTTTTCTTTTATTATTCTTTTTCCTTTGTTTTTTTTTCTTCTCCCGCGTGCTTCCCTCTTTCTCCCCCTGCCGAACTCGACGCCTTGCCCTAACCCATGCGACACCGACGGTTCTTCTTCCCCGAACGCCCTCACCCCCTCTGCCGCCGGCGACAAGAGCCGCCTCTCCTCTACTCTGCACAGTACCGACGCCGCACGGAAGTGCCGCCGGTCTTCCTTGTGTGCCCTAGCGCCGCGGCTTCCTCTGGCCTAGCCTGACCAATCCTCCTTCTCCTCTTCCGAGCGCCGGCAGCCGACCAAGCTCCTTTGCCCTAGCGACACCTCTTCCCACTAGAGAGCAGTGCCTTCTTCCTCTGCTCTGTCGCGAGATGCTAGGCCCCTGTTGATTGTTGGCACCAGCCAAGGTGTAGCCGACGGTCGCCACTTTTCCAGCCACAAGAAGGTGCGGTGTGTTGTTTGTTCCTGTTACCTTTTCATTGACAACTTTGATTTAAAGGCAGATCGTGAAGTCACAGATTGTATGGAAGCTTCCGGCTGTGTAGAAGCTTGCTGCCATCGCCAATCTAGGGTTTCCGACGGCAAGATTTAGGTGGATTTTCTGTGAGTTCCAACTAGAGTTTCAAAGGGTATGAGTAGCGGAGTATCCTGCTACCGACTATCATTGGAGGTAACCCCTCATTGCTAATAAATGCTTTTGGTGTAAAGTTATGGTTGATGATGATTTTAGGGCATTAGGTTGGTTGGGCAGCAATTTCTCTTGGTGTTGACCCCTGTTATCGACAGGAGGATGTTTCGGTCGCGAGGCAACAGTAGAGTCCTCAGATTTGGGAGGGACAGTGATTTCATCTTCGTTGGCAGAGAGTTATACCAGCTATACGTCATTGGCGGAGCCATCAATTCTGATGAGTGGTTAGCATTGAAAAATGTGTAGTTTAATCTATTAGATTATGGACTTAGTTTATGTGAGTATTTAAGCTTGGAATTAATTAGTCTAGAGGATGAATGTTTTAGTCATGGATTAGTTTATTTGAATTGAGCTACAGATTGAGTTATGGAATGATAATAGTTTATGGATTCTTGATCAGTTTGATGCTAAGGTGTCTATTTGGTTCATGATGGATTTAGCTAACTAGTTCCTACTTGATTAGTTACGTTATGTGTATTGTGATCACAGGGCTTGGATTTTGAGACAAGCATCTCGACATGGGAATACAAGACTTTGACGCGAGACGAGTATCTCGATGTCGAATTTGGATCGGATTGGACCCTTCTATTGGAGGCGGGTACTTTTGACTTTATGTCTTTGATATGCATAGTAGTGAATTTAACAAGTAGCAATAATTATATTCTCTTATTTGTTTCGGTTAATCACTACCCGATACCTGTTACATGATTGGTTGATTGCTTGTTTTGCATCTCATGTATTCCTTACCTGTTGATACATGCTTATAGGGGTAGTGATATACCATGCTTCACCATGTTCAGGACCTAGGTTTTATACCTTCAGTGTACCTTTGATTTGATTCGTTGACCTATGGTGCACTTTTATATAGATATGGATTAGCTCAGGATATTTTGTGGTTAGTGCCATGCACCATTTGCATGATTGCATGCTGTGCAATAGTATGCTTCATTATTGTTGAGCACATCGCCAGTTACATGGATCTGCACACACCACCACTCATGGGTTAGTGGTCGATTCAGGCAGTGTGTGTTGCAGCAGGGACCTTGTTTGGCTCCGTTGGTCCGCTCATGGGTAGCGTGATGCAACGTGTTAGCCGGCAGGGATTCCTCCCCGTCATCGTGTACCGGGAGATGAGAGCATTGCGCTCCCCCATTTATGATTTGGGGTAGGAGGATAGGTGTACTCCGACAGCATCCCGTCCACTCAGTCCACGTGGAGTAGTGACGACAGAGTGCACGGTTGTCACCCTACCCACTCGGCCTCACTATTGTGTGTGAGATGATCGACTGGCGTCGGGATGCATCATTGGCATCATATGCATGATGCATTTATTGCTTGTGTTTGTGCTTGCTGCATTTATATGTTGTATATTGTTTGGATGCCTATGTTTGACATGCATACAGGATTTCTATGCCACTTGGACTGTTTGTCCTTATACCCAGGTCCTGGTTAGTACAGTTTTTCTCCTGTTTACTTCAGTTGCATTTCATCCATTTATATCAGGAGACTGTACGCATGATTAGTGTTAGATGTTATTTCCCTACTTTGCATATCAGTTGTACCTGCTGAGTGTTGGATTCACCCCGCCTCCATTGTTGTTATTTTTCAGGTTGATGCTGTCAGGAGAGAGTTCCAGTTGCTAGTCCCTACAGATCTCAAAGATATTGTTGGTCTTTTGGTTTTCATACTTAGATTATGCTAAACTTGTTCAGGTTGATGGTATAGACATGGTATGGATTTTGTGATGTCGATGGATTTTTATTTGATATGTTTTACTACATGCCTGCCTGGACGGCAGAAGAGGTGAGTTTGTCGGATTTGAGCTTTATAGAGTTATGTTGGTGTAGTGGAGTAGGGTTATTTTCGAGTCTTGGTATTACTGTTTTGTTTATTGCTTATTATACTGCATGGAATGTCTCTGTGTTGTATTTTATTATTTTTATTATTCTAGCCGCCTGTGGCTGAGGTATATGAGGATGTAGAAAAGTTTCAGATTGTCCGCCGTACAGGGGAGATGCTGCCGAAATTTCCTCAGACAGGGACTCCTCTGGGGCATGACAATTTCGGCCACCAGAATAGGGCCCACCCGAACCTAATTTTCGGCCTTCTTCTCGAGCAAGCTTCCGCTTTGGCTTCTCGTCCCTCGAACGTCGCGTACATTCTTTTCGTCCACAGGTGTACTCTTCCGCAACCCTTTCGTCCCTCGGATGCACCGAGTCCGTCAGCTTCCTTCCCGTGTTATTCTTCTCGCTAGCTGCGTCTTCCACTCGATTTACTATGCTCCTAAGCTCCTGCACACTTAGACACAGGGATCAAAACCAAACAGGACCCAACCTAACTTGGTTGATCACATCAAAACAACCACGGGGTCCAACAATCTCCCCTTTTTTGATGTGCATCAACCCAAGTTCAAGTTAGGATAATAATAAATAGTAATAAAAGAATTTGCAAATAAAATATTTTAAGTATAAAGTTTGCAATAAAGAAATTGTAACACTAAGTATGAAATAAACTGATTTATCAATATTCAGACTTATAATAAAGTTAGCAAAAATTCAAATTCAAAATTTTGATAAAATTCTAACTCCCCTTACTCCCCCTAAACTTGTACCTATTCCTCTCCCTTTGATCACATCAAAAAATATGAAAATTTAAGTTTTAGGAAAAAACTTGATAAAAACAAGTAAAAGAAATTTAAAATAATTTCTAATTTATGGAGTTTTCCAAAAATTGACAAATATTGAAATCAATTATCTTAATTAATTTCACAAGCTTATCAATTTATCAATTAAATATTTAATTTAATAATCAACTTCCAGATTGTGGCGAGGCACTAGGCCTTCTTGGTTATTGGATTATCAACCATTTCTAGACAAAGTCTTTTAAAGAATTTAAACATTTAATTTTTTCTGAAAACCTTAGAAAATAATGTTTAATCTAAGTAAGACTTTAGAATCCAATATAAGTTCCTTCCTATTGGGTTAACTAAGAATTTGGGGGGTACATATTCTCTGGGAATTTTTCTAAATTATCCTTGGTGATGTCTAATATACCAATTTAATCTACCATAAATTCTAAGTTTTGATTTTTGAAAGTTATTTGGTTTCAAGCATACATGGTCATTTTTCAATTTTTCGATTTCTATTTTCAATTTTTTATTTTCTAATTTTAAATTATCATACAATTCTAGAGGACATGTTTTCGCTAAGTTCAATTTTAACTTAGCATTTTCCTTTTCTAATTTCACTAGATCTTTAGTAAGAATTTTAATAAAATTAAAGGACTGCTTGGGAGAGAGAGCACGTACCTCACTTACCTCAATTTTTGATGCTCCCCCTTCATCGTTGCTTTCTTCTGATGATCCTCCCCCTTCATCTATGCTCATCTCTGAGCTGGTCTCATCTTCTTGATGAATTGCCATTAGGGCTAGTCTGACGTATGCTTCGATTTTAGATTCGAAGGATGACGACTCATCCCACGTGGCTTTGAGATTATGTTTGGGCCGAGTTGTCTTCTTATTCTTTTCCTTGTCTTTGTTCTTCAGTTTCGGGCAGTCATCTTTGATGTGCCCTTCTTCGTTGCAATACTAACCTTCCTTTTGTTTCGGTAATCTCTCTTTGTCTACGATTTAAATTTATTAGATTTGATAAATTTATTGAACTTTCTTACCATTAGGGCTACTTCGTTTTCATCAATAGATTCGTCGGACTCTGAATCGTTTATTCTTGCCTTCAGGGCAACATTCTGACTTGGTCCTTTTCTTTGTCCTGCACACCGAGATTCATGTAATTCGAAAGTAGAAAAAAGACTTTCTAAAGTACTTACCTCGAGATCCTTGGATATATAGTAGGAGTCTACTATAGTTGTCCATTCATGTGTTCTTAGGAACGCATTTAAAACATACCTTTGTGCGTCCTGATTCGTTACCGTTTCTCCAAGGTTTGTTAGTCCGGTGATCAGCTCCTTGATTCTTCTGTGTAGTTGTGCTACTGACTCTCCTTCTTCCATCCGGAGGTTCATCAGTTGATTTCAGAGCATGTTCCGTCTCGCTAGCTTTGTTTCGGAAGTTCCTTCGTGCAGTTCCAGGAACTTCTCCCAAAGTTCCTTTGCTGAGTTGTAATTGTCGATTCGATTGACCTCTTGTGGCGGAAGAACGTTGAGCAGATGGAATTCTGCTTTACCATTCGCTACGAAGTCGGCTTGTTCTTTCTTCATCCACTGATATTCTTCTTTGTCTTTTGGAACTACAAAATTATATTTCATTATTAATAAAATTTTAAAATCTGTTTTGAAGAATACCTCCATCCGACGTTTCCATTGTGCGAAGTCTCCCTCGAATTTTGGTGGGTGAATGCTTGCACTGGCCATCATCTTGATCTTGATGCTTCAGTCGGCGATTAGTCCTTCTGAGATGATTGGACTCTGATATTAATTGTTGGCGCAGTGGGGCCGGTAAGAGGACGCAACATCTGTAAAAAAAATAAAAACCTTTCTCTGTTTTTCCAACTAAGATTAGTAGTACTTTCACAATAATTATAATCTCAAAAATGAACAACTAATAAAAAAAAAGAAGCAAATAGATTTGACTTGGTTACAACCTAGGTGGTTGTTAATCTTGTTAGACTGTATACTAAAAGACTAGCTTTTTGTATGAATATTTATTTTGAAATGAGAATCACATTGGTCAAATGTCTGCATTTAATAAAATGTAGTTGTCCATTTAATTTATATTGTAGATAACATGGTGTGTGGTGTCACACAGAAGATCATGTTATCAGTTCCTTATAAATTATAAATAGTAGCTCACAACCAAGATGGATTGGGGCAAACCATTGGAATGGTTGTAGTGTAATTTGATACTAGTTTATCTTGACTATAAAATTATACTAGTACACTATGTGTGTATTGAGCAGGACCATTTGAAGTTGTTCCTTTTATACTGACTGCATAAAAGAACATAACCTCTGTTATTATGGATTTACGTACTCTTAATCCCGATATAATAACAAACATATATACTTAGTATTTATTTCTTTGATTTATCAATGGGTGAGATTTATTCGTTAAATCAATAGGTCCGATAAGTTGGAAAATAATATTATTTATATGGTGTGTCGTTGATTATAGAAGGAAACTGTGTCCTAGTTATCTAGGTTGATGATGTCCCCTTGAGGAGCTCATAAGGATTGTGATGTAAACCCTGCAGGTGGATTTAGTCCGACATGCCAATGAAGTTGAGTGGTACTACTCTTGGAGCTAGATATTAATTAAGTGAGTTGTCAGTAACTAATTTAATTAATGAACATTCGATATCTTAAACACAGGGAGATTAATGCACTCATGATAAGAAGGAGCCCATAATATAATATGGGATTGGTACGGTAGTTCAATATTAACTCTTTAGTGGTATGAGCTATTATTGATGAACTTGAGTTGGGTGTTCGGGTCAAACACAGGAAGCTCAAGCTCATCGGTAGGCCAAAATCAATTTCTTCTCTCGGGCCTTGTTATAGCCTCTATAAAGTCTTGCGTTCACCCGTTTTGATTTTCCTTCTTACCCAAATGAGGGGTTGGCCACATCCTTACTTGGTGCCCAAGCAAGGGGCCGGCCGGCCAAGCCATGCTTGGTGCCCAAGCATGGGGCCGACCATACAAGAAGAGAAAAGGAAGTTTTGTTGAAAACAAAATTTTGTTAAAATATTTCCTTTTATAGCTTTCTACAATGGATTAAAAGAGAGATTTTAATTTTGTTAAAATCTTTCCTTTTTTGTAGTTATCTACAATGGTTAAAAGAGAAATTTTAATATTGTTAAAATATTTCCTTTTTATAACCAACCATTATAGAAATAAAAGGAAGATTTTGTTTAAAATAAAATTTTATTGTAATCTTTGCTTTTATAGCTATTTATAATGGTTTAAAAGAGAGATTTTAATTTTGTTAAAATCTTTCCTTTTTTGTAACCATCTACATTAGCAAATAAAAGGAAAATTTATTAAAAACTTTTCTTATTAGCCACTAGCAAAGATTATAAAAGAGGAGGAGGGAGGTGCCCAAAAACTAACACAACCTAAGGCTCCTCTTTTATTCTCTTGTGTGGTCGGCCCTTCTTCTATCTTCTTCTATTGCCTTCTTTCCCTAAAGGTCGGCGGCATCCATCCTTTCTTCTTCATTAGGGCTGGCGGCCCTTTGGAGAAGACTCTACCTTGGTGGCCGGTTGCTTGGACTAGAAGAAGAAGAAGAAGAAGAAGAAGAATAAGAAGAAGGCCTCTTCACTTTGTATTCTTTGGTGGCTGAAAGCTTGGAAAAGAAGGAGAAGGTCGGGTGTCTTCGTCTTGGTAGATTGTCGCTCACACGACGTCCAAGAAGAGGAGAGGAATACAGCAGAAGATCAAGAGGTCTTTAGCTACAAGGAAAGGTGCAACTAGTTCTTTATTCCGTTGCGAACTAATTTAGTTTTTCTTTGTATGGATCCTGAAATACCAACACAAAAGGCTAGCGATTTTGAGTTTCGATTTTGTGTTTCGATTTTATGTTTCGATCTTATGCTTCGATTGAGGTCTCTTTAGTTAAACCTAGGGTTTACTGTGAGGAGTTTAAATATTCAATTTTTTTGAAAGACTTTGTCTAGGAAGTGGTGGATGATCCCATAACCAAGAAGACCGAGTACCTCGCCAACGATCTGGAAGCCAATTCTTAAAATAGATATTTAATCAACTTCTATAATATGGTTTAACTTCTGAAGAACACATGAGTTGAACTTGGAGTAAAAATGTTAAGTTTTGTTTCCAATCCAAGTTTAACTTATGAAGAACACATGGTTTGAACTTGGAGTAAAAATGTTAAGTTTCATTTCCAATCCAAGTTTAAGAACACATAGGTTGTTAGGAAAAATTTTGTGCTTGTATAAATTTTTATACGGGGGGAACATAACGGAATTCCATGTAGCACCCAACAAATCCAAGACGGTTACAAAGCTCTATTAGAAAAATCTCCTTCTCTATAGGCAGAGAAGCCTCTTACACTCTTTGAAAAGCTTAGAAAAGACTAGAAAATGATTACGGTAGTTGTTCTCAAGTTGTTGTTGTATTTCCTAGCTCCAGGGGCCTTTTTATAGCTGTTGGAAATTCTATCCTAAGCTTGAGGGGGCCTCCAAGGTGGATAGAGAGCGCCTCTAGCAAGGCAGCAGCGGATAAGACTTTATCCGCTGCCAACAGTTAGTTTGACTGCCGAAGGTGCCTTCCATAGCCTTGGAAGGCGCCTTCGCACTGTTCATCGAAGGTGCCTTCTAGCTATGGAAGGCGCCTTCCACAAAAGGCGCGAAGGTGCCTTCAACAGTCTTTGAAGGTGCCTCCAACATCACTTACAGCTCCATTTCGCTCCTTTGTTACTGCGATTTCCTGGGTGATTTCGGCCACCGGAATAGGGCTCATCCGAACTCAATTTCTGGCCTTCTCCTCAAGCAGGCTTCCGCTCCGACTTCTCATCCCTCGAACATCACGTACGTTCTTTTCGTTCACCGGTGTACGCTTTTGTAACCCTTTCATCCCTCGGATGCACCGAGTGTTAGGATCTTTCGTACGGCTAGAGAGGGGGGTGTGAATAGCCGCCCCAAATTCTCGCGTTTCTTCCTACGATTAGGGTTAGCGCAGCGGAAAATACAATGTAGAAACGACAAAGAAAGAGATCAAACCTCAACGCATCGATGTAACGAGGTTCGGAGATGAAACTCCTACTCCTCGGCGTGTCCGTAAGGTGGACGAGCCCTATCAATCCGTCGGTGGATGAGTCCCCGGAAAACCGGCTAAATCAAACACTCCTTCTGGGTGGAGAAACCTCGCCACAAAGTCTCTTGCAACAGCAAGATAAGTGTACAAGAAATACAACAAGAAGCAAGAACAATAAGAATGTAAAAACACACACTATCTTGCCTTCGACTGGTTTCCGTTGACGAAGCAGCAACTTCACGGAACAATAGCAGCAGCTGACCAGCCGGGGAAGCTCACACGAAGCTTCACGAAGTAGAGAGCTCAGCAAAGCTCAAGCACAGCAAGAAGCAGGGGCAAAGAGAAGAAGAAGAAGAAATTCAACAGTAGCTTCTCAACCTCTTTTATAACCTGCGAAGAAGACAGAAGAAACTAGCCGTTGCGTCGCAACGGCTAGAACCCTGATCGGTCTGTGGACCGATCAGGGAAGAGGCCTTTGCTTCTGTTCCGTCCCTGATCATACCGATCAACTTCTGATCGGTCCGGGGACCGATCGGGAGCTTTCTGTTCCGTCCCCGATCGGTCCATGGACCGATCAGAACCTCCTGATCGGTCCATAGACCGATCAGAACTCTCGATCGGTCCGGGACCGATCAGGGAGTGCTGATCGGTCCCCGACCGATCAGCCCTCGCGCCTCGCTCGCTTCGATCGACTCTGATCGGTCACCGACCTATCGGTTATCACACAAGATGCTATCGATAGATCGGTCACCGACCGATCGAATATTCATGATCACCGGATCGATCACCGATCGATCCGACTCATGGTTTTCGCCCAAACCAAGTTCAAACCAACATCCGGTCAATCTTGACTGTTGGTACATCATGCTTAGCATCCGGTCAGTCCCTTGACCTGCTAAGACTCTCCACCAAGTGTCCGGTCAATCCTTTGACCCACTTGACTTTCCTCTTCGTGCCAAGTATCCGATCACCCTTGATCTACTTGGACTTCCCAACACCGATGTCCGATCACCCTTGATCCATCCGGATTTTCCTGCCCGGCTTCACTCACCGTGACTTTCACCTAGCTTCACTCACTAGGGTTTTCACCGCTTCACTCACCAGATTTCCAATCCGCTGGCTTCACTCACCAGGACTTCCAAACCGCCTCGGCTTCACTCACGGACTTTCCCAATGCCCGGCTTCACTCACCAGACTTCCACTTTCACCTAGCTTCACTCACTAGGATTTTCACCGCTTCACTCACCAGATTTCCCTTCGCCTGCTTCACTCACGGGACTTCCTGGCTTCACTCACCGTGACTTTCCATCGCCTGGCTTCACTCACTGGACTTCTCCACCTCGCTTCACTCACCGGGACTTTCCACACCGCCTAACATCCAGTTAGGACTTTCCCACCGCCTGGCTTCACTCACCGGACTTTCCCTCGTGCCAAGCTCCCCGCTTGACTTCTCCGTGCCAAGTCTCCATACTTGGACTTTTCCAGCCAAGTCTCCATACTTGGACTTTTCCGTGCCAAGTCTCCATACTTGGACTTTTCGATGCCAAGCTCCTGCTTGGACCTTTCCAGCCAAGTCTCCATACTTGACTTTTCAGTCAACCAGTCAACCTTGACCTATTACACCAATAATCTCCCAAACATCTATTCTTGTCCCATATCAAGAATAGAACTCCCTCACGAGTGTCAAACATCAACATGCAACTCAACTAGGTCAACCTTGACCTAAAGTTGCATCAACAATCTTCCCAAGTCAAACATCAAAATACAACTCGAGTCAAGTCAACTTGAGTCGGGTCAACCAGGTCAACCTTGACCTAAGGTTGCACCAACAATCTCCCCCTTTTTGATGTTTGACAAAATCATAATCAAGTTAGGTTAACCCGATAACCTAACTTAGGTTTTCCAACCATCTTCCAATGTCCAATGTTCTTTCCTTGAACATTCTCTGGACATTCTCCCCTTAGGTTAACCCGATAACCTAACTTGGGTTCTCCAATAATTCTCCCCCTTTTTGACACACATCAAAAAGTATTCCAATGTTCTTCCTCGAACATTCCTTGACAATCTTCCCCTAGCTTAGGTTAAACCGATAACCTAACTTGGGTTCTCCAATAATTCTCCAATGAACGCTCTCCCCTTTTTGACACACATCAAAAAGAAAAAGGAGAGTATCAAGGTCAAGAGTTTCTTCCTAATGAAAGTCCCATACCTTTCATTGAAACTCTTAATTTCCCCCTTGGTACTAAACTCAACAATCAACTTAGCGATAATCCCATATCACTAATCCTTAAAAATCTTAAGGAGTAAAAACTCCCCTAAAAGCCAACTCCCTTGACCATTGCACCAACAATGTCTTTGGGAGTTCCAAACCTTTAGAAATCTACAAAACCCAACTTCCACCTGAAATTTCAGACCAACAAATGAAATCGAATCGACGCCTCGATCGGTCCCGCACCGATCGAAACCCCATGGATCGGTCCCGGACCGATCAGGCCTTCACCGATCGCACCTGCTCATCGAATTTATCGATCGGTGCACCGATCCATGCTTCAGATCGGTCCGCACCGATCAGATTTCTGGATCGGTCCCCACCGATCCGCTCGATAGCGATTTCAAATTTCCTTCCGAAATTCGAAACTCCTAGAAAATTCCAGAAAATTCAAAAATGTGAAATTCGAGGATACATTCCTCATAACATATACTACCATGGAAAATAGTTTTCTATGAAAGTAGTTTCCATTTTCAATCTTGATACAAAGTTCAAAAACTTTGAAAAGTTCAAGTTTAACTCAACTTTGTATCACAATGTTCAATGATGAATTCTATCACTAGAAAGCTTCATCAAGGTTTTTCAAATCAATTTTAAAATGCTTTTAAAACCATTTGAATTTAGGACCATAATCTTAGGGCTATATGCACATAACTTGTACACAAGCTTTCCCTATGATCCTCCATATCTTGAATTAGGCTCATCTAGGTACAAGAACTATGCACCTTGATCCTAATTCATGATCCTAATATCTCACACACATCTAAAGTGTATCAAGCACATCCATGTCAATTTTGATGTGAGATATGGGTTTAGGTATCTTAGGCTAAGGTCTCATGCATTTTCTAAACACAAATTTGATCTCAATATCAAAATATGTTTTTCATCCTTAAATCAATTCAATTGATTATTAATGCAAGAGATGATGACATGGCATAAAATGGTATCATAAATGAGAACATGTGCCAATGTCATGATGTCATGGCATAAAGTTTGAAACTAAACTAACACATGACATATAAACTAGCCTAAGTATTATCATGACATTTCAAATGATAATAAAATAAATATGATGTCATGGCATGGCATATGGCAACCAATCATGGCAAGTTAGCTCAAATAAAATACCTAAATCCGTATCTAAGTATCCTTAGCCTTAGCTAACTTAAAATCTAACCCTAGATTGCCCATATATCCCTAAGAGAAACCAAAATCCCAATTATGGTATTTCTCTAGGTTTTCCTCAAATTGTGCCAATTAAAATCATTCTTTTCCATAATGGCACATTTTACTCTTTAAGGAGTAAATAATAATTCTTTTTCATTTCCAAAGGTTATCAAGACCTTGAAAATGCTCCTTGAGTGTCAATTTCCTCAAAGTTGGGTTAACTACCCTTCTAATTGAGTTGACACTCTCTAACCCATCTATGGGGTAGAGAAGATGCTCCTAGGAACCCAATACCTATTAGAGCTCATTGGGTTCACTAAATATTCACTAGGGATGACTTCCTAGCAACTCTCCTAATGACCCTCTTAGGCTTTAAAGCCTTGGTCATTTGGGACTCATCAAGATCAACTCTAGGGGTGACTCCTTGTGACCTTGGTGGTGGTCTTCCTAGCCCTAGGTTTTGTTCCATAATTGAATGGAACATTATGATAAGTGGGCTTGACCACTTGGGACTTAGGTTTGTGACCCAAACCCTTTTTGTCCTTGGACATTGGTTTTTGACCCTTAAACCCTAGAGATGACTTCTCCAAGTTCTTAAGAGCCTTTTCAAAGTATCAAGTCTTGACCTCAAGACTTGATTCTCCTTCTCTAATACCTCAATTTTGATTTGTCATTTTTCTTTGAGGCATTCCTAGGCATGTGTCTAGTTGATTTGGGATTCCTACCTAGGTTCTCCTTAACCTTAGATGAGGTAATTCTAGGGTTGGCTTTCCTAGGGTTATCCTTATCTAGGCTCACATGTTTGGCACCTAAGCATGTGTATTGATTTCTAATGTTATCATGCTTATCATTATTGACTAGTGCAATAAAATTTCTAGCATGTATCTTACTAGTATTGCACGAATGAGACTCAAATGATACCTTAGGGTTTGCCTTAGCTCCCCCTATAGAAGTGCTCGGTTTCTTGCCCTTGTGAGGTTGCCTCCCCCTCGGACAATGACTCCGATAATGTCCCCTTCGCTTGCATTGGAAGCACACCACGTGCTCCTTGCCCTTGCGTGTCGGGACTCCGGCTACCTTGACCTTTGGCGCCGGTGGAGTCTTCCTTACCCTCTTTGGACACTTACTCTTGTAGTGCCCAAATTCCCTACACTCAAAGCATATTATATGTAACTTATTTGAAATTGAAATGCTTGAGTTACCTAGGTTTGGGGATGGGTGTGAGCTCTCTTCCTCATCCCTTCCGGAGGTAGATGTCTCTTCTTCTTGCTCCGAACTTGAACAAGAGGAACTCTCCTCCTCTTCTTCCTTGGATGTTGAGTAGCCCTCAACTCCCAATTCGCTCCCTCCATGATGTGAGCTATTTGGCTCACTAGGCTCCTCTTCATGGCTTGAAGTGGAGCTCTCCTCATGGTACTTGGCCAAGTTATCCCATAATTCCTTGGCATTGTTGTATTCACCTATCTTACGCAAAATATTAGTAGGTAATGAAAATTCAATTGTTTTAGTTACCTCATTGTTGATCGTGGATTGATGGACTTGTTCCTTTGTCCACTTGTTCTTCTCTAGAGGCTCTCCTTCTTTATCCATTGGAGGAGTAAAACCTTCTTGTACACAAAACCAATTCAACATATTAGTCCTAAGAAAATACATCATCCTTACCTTCCAATATGCGAAGTTGTCGTTGTAGAAGGGTGGAATGGTGATGTCTTCTCCGAATTGATCCATCTCTAGCTTTGCTCCCACGGGTGTTGATCCGATGAAGAGCGACCTCGCTCTGATACCACTTGTTAGGATCTTTCGTACGGCTAGAGAGGGGGGTGTGAATAGCCGCCCCAAATTCTCGCGTTTCTTCCTACGATTAGGGTTAGCGCAGCGGAAAATACAATGTAGAAACGACAAAGAAAGAGATCAAACCTCAACGCATCGATGTAACGAGGTTCGGAGATGAAACTCCTACTCCTCGGCGTGTCCGTAAGGTGGACGAGCCCTATCAATCCGTCGGTGGATGAGTCCCCGGAAAACCGGCTAAATCAAACACTCCTTCTGGGTGGAGAAACCTCGCCACAAAGTCTCTTGCAACAGCAAGATAAGTGTACAAGAAATACAACAAGAAGCAAGAACAATAAGAATGTAAAAACACACACTATCTTGCCTTCGACTGGTTTCCGTTGACGAAGCAGCAACTTCACGGAACGATAGCAGCAGCTGACCAGCCGGGGAAGCTCACACGAAGCTTCACGAAGTAGAGAGCTCAGCAAAGCTCAAGCACAGCAAGAAGCAGGGGCAAAGAGAAGAAGAAGAAGAAGTTCAACAGTAGCTTCTCAACCTCTTTTATAACCTGCGAAGAAGACAGAAGAAACTAGCCGTTGCGTCGCAACGGCTAGAACCCTGATCGGTCTGTGGACCGATCAGGGAAGAGGCCTTTGCTTCTGTTTCGTCCCTGATTGGTCCACAGACCGATCAGGGAACTTCCTGATCGGTCTGGGGACCGATCAGGGAAGAAGCTTTGCTTATCAGGGAACCTCCTGATCGGTCCATAGACCGATCAGGGAACTTCCTGATCGGTCTGGGGACCGATCAGGCTTTGTGCTGATCGGTCCCCTGACCGATCAGCCCCTCTCGCGCCTCGCTCCTGTTCGGCTTCTGATCGACTCCTGATCGGTCACCAGACCTATCAGTTATCACACAGTATGCTACTGATGTGTTACTGATCGGTCACCAGACCGATCAGAATATTCGCGGTATCACTGGATCGATCACCAGATCGATCCAGCTCATGGTTTTCGCCCAAACCAAGTTCAAACCAACATCCGGTCAATCTTGACCTGTTGGTACATCATGCTTAGCATCCGGTCAGTCCCTTGACCTGCTAAGACTCTCCACCAAGTGTCCGGTCAATCCCTTTGACCCACTTGGACTTTCCTCTTCGTGCCAAGTATCTGATCACTCCCTTGATCTACTTGGACTTCCCAACACCAGATGTCCGATCACCCTTGATCCATCTGGATTTTCCCTTGCCTGGCTTCACTCACCAGGACTTTCACCTAGCTTCACTCACTAGGGTTTTCACCGCTTCACTCACCAGATTTCCAATCTGCTTCACTCACGGGACTTCCAACTGCCTGGCTTCACCAGGACTTTCCCGAATGCCCGGCTTCACTCACCGTGACTTCCACTTTCACCTAGCTTCACTCACTAGGATTTTCACCGCCTCACTCACGGATTTTTCCATCGGCTTCACTCACCGGGACTTCTTCCACCTGGCTTCACTCACCAGACTTTTCCACTTCCTGGCTTCACTCACCGGACTTCTCACCTGTCCTTCACTCACCGGGACTTTCCACACCGCCTAACATCCCAGTTAGGACTTTCCCACCGCCTCACTCACTGGGACTTTCCCTCGTGCCAAGCTCCCGCTTGGACTTCTCCGTGCAAGTCTCCATACTTGGACTTTTCCAGCCAAGTCTCCATACTTGGACTTTTCCGTGCCAAGTCTCCATACTTGGACTTTTCGCATGCCAAGCTCCCTGCTTGGACCTTTCCAGTGCCAAGTCTCCATACTTGGACTTTTCAGGTCAACCAGGTCAACCTTGACCTACGGTTACACCAATAATCTCCCAAACATCTATTCTTGTCCCATATCAAGAATAGAACTCCCTCACGAGTGTCAAACATCAACATGCAACTCAACTAGGTCAACCTTGACCTAAAGTTGCATCAACAATCTTCCCAAGTCAAACATCAAAATACAACTCGAGTCAAGTCAACTTGAGTCGGGTCAACCAGGTCAACCTTGACCTAAGGTTGCACCAACACCGAGCTCGTCGGCTCCCTTCCCGTATCATCCTTCTCGCTAGCTGTGTCTTCCGCTAGACTTCTTGTGCTCCTAAGCTCTTGCACACTTAGACACAAGGATCAAAATCAAACAGGACCAAACCTAACTTGGTTGATCGCATCAAAATAACCATGGGGTCCAACATGTGGTCTTGTTGAGATGGTGGTTCAAGTCAAGGGATAATCGAGTCGACCTCGTCTTCCTAGCAACCTCGACTCTTTGGCACCCTGACTCCTTGGCACCCCTGAATCCATGGTGCCTTGACTCCATTATGGTCCCTACTCCTTGGTGTCCCCGACTCTATTGTGCTCCCGACTCCTTGGCATTCCTGACTCTATGGCACCCCCGTCTCCTTGACGCTTTGACTCGAGATTTCAAACTATTTCAGGAAGAGAATAATGCTCATGTAAATCTAGGGATTTTAGACAATTTTAGAAAGAGAGTAGCGCTTGCATAAATCTATGAATTTTGGACTATTTCAAAAGAAGAATAATGCTCACATGGATCTCGGGATTTCAAATTATTTCATGAAGAAAATAACAATCCTGTGAATTTGGGGACACGTGAAGAACTAGAGATTAACCACCACCCTATAAAAGGTAATCCCCTTGGATGATTAGATGTACGTGAAAAAACATATCAAAAATCCTAAAACTACTCTTTTTTGTTTCTACTTCTTCCACCACCATCGCCGAAAACTAAGTTGAGCGTAGAAGCGGCTGCACCAGGGAACCCCTTGACTATCATTGTAACTCTTTTTCTATAGTCTTCTTTTAACCATGCTCTAGTAGATGTCCTCGCCAATGCTCTTTGAAGCTAGGTGATCGGTGATAAGTTATCACCTATACCAACTTACTGATGGTTCATCTGTAGCATTTTCATGCAAAATCATGTGATATGGTAATCATACCATTATTGATTGCACTAGTAGTGATCATAGAAGGATTGCTTACATTTTCTCAAAAGATATTTTCCTAACCTTAGTACTCTTACTATCCTCAATGAATTTAACGTTCCTTGTTTCTTTTCATGAGGCCTAAAGGCCTAGCCTCAACTGGATGACCTCAGACGTATAAATACCTAATGCTAGACTTCCTAGTCGTCCCCATCTCGACTGGGGTTTTAGTTACTGTCTTACTAGGTATTCTGTTAAGTAAGTAAACTGTAGTCTTGAGTGCTTCACCCCATAAAGATTCAGGTAAAGAAGTAAAAGTCACCATACTTCTTACCATATCTTTTAGGACACGATTGTGTCACTTAGTTACACCATTATGATTGGAGTACCAGACATGTATATTGAGGTATAATCCCACACTTAGCAAGATAATTCGTAAAAAAATTCTGGACGTTGTGTTAGAGTGTATACTAAAAGCCTAGCTTTTGTAAGCATTTATTTAGAAATAAAAGAATCACATTGGTCAATATCTACAATTATTTGTTAAGTGCAGTTGTTCAATTAATTTATATTGTAGATAACATGGTATGTGGTGTCACACACAGAAGATCATGTTATCAGTTCTTTATAAATTATAAATAGTTGCTCACGACTAAGATGGAAAAGAACAAACCATTGGAATAGTCATAGTGTAATTAGGTATTAGTTTATCTTGACTAATAAATTACACTAGTACACTCTAAGTGTATTGAGTAGGACCATTTTAGGTAAGTTATTTTTATACTGACTTAATAAAAGAACTAGACCTTAGTTGCTATGGAAGTGTGTGCTCTTAATCCTAATATAATAACAAGCACATATATTTAATATTTATTTCTTTAACTTATCAAAGGGTGAGATTTAGTTCGATAAATCAATAGGCCCGATAAGTTGGGAAATGATATTACCTATAGTGTGTATTGTTGATTATAGAAGGAAATTGTGTCCTAGTAAATTTAGGTTGAGAATGTCCCCAAGAGGGGCTCATAAGGATTGTCATGTTAAACCCTGCAGGTGGACTTAGTCAGGCATGACGATGAAGTTGAGTGGTACCACTCTCGGAGATAGATATTAATTAAATGAGTTGTCAGTAACTTATTAATTAGTGGACATTCGTTATCTTAAACACAGGGAGACTAACACACTCATGATAAGAAGGAGCCCATAATGTAATTTGGGATTGGTGCGGTAGTGCAATAATAACTCTCTAGTGGAATGAGTTATTATTGATGAACTTGAGTTGTGTGTTCGGGGCGAACACGGGATACTTAAGCTCATCGGAAGACCAAAACCAATTTCTCTTCTAGGTCCATGTCGTAGCCTCATTAAAGCCTTAAGTCCATCCATAAAAGGCTCATCTTGGTGTCCAAGAAGGGGCCGGCCCATGGCTTGGTGACCAAGCCAAAGGGGCCGGCCATAATCTCCTTAAGGTAACCGGACACAAGAAGTTTCAAGGGTGCCGACCACATATTTCAAATAAGGAGGGGTGTTTTGAATTTTTTAAATCTTCTCTTTGTAGATATCTACAAGATTTAAAAGAGAGTTTTTAAAATATAAAACTTTCCTTATTTGAATTATGCCACATGGTTTAAAAGAAAGTTTAAAAATTTTAAAACTTTCCTTTTTTAAACCATCCTCATGGTTTTAGAAAAAAAGGAAGAGAAGTTTTAAATTGAAACTTTCTATTTTTGTAACCATGTTAAAAAAAGAAATTTTAGAAGAGAAGTTTTAAATTTTAAAACTTGGTTTTAATTTTTTAAAACTTTCCTTTTTTAACATTCGCTTTAGGAAATTAATAGAGAGCTTGTAAAATTTTATACGAGTTTTTTCTTTGCTTATAAAATTTTTACAAAGTTATTTTCTTCCTTTTAAGGGGGCCGACCACCCTTGCTTGGTGCCCAAGCAAGGGGCCGACCAATATATTAAACCCATCATTGGTTTATGATTAAAATCAATCAAGAGAAAGGAAAAGGAAAATAAAAGGGGGAAAAGGAAAAACAAGAGGAAGATTTTATTTTTTGTAAAAATCTTTCCTTATTTGCCTTGGGCAAGTATTATAAAAGAAGGGGAAGAGAGACCTCAATTCTAATTCAATTCTCTTTCTCTCTTCTCCTAAGTCTTCTCCAAGGGCCGACCCTTGCTTCTCTACATGCTAGGGCCGACCACCTCTATGTGGTTGTTTTGTATGGCCGGATACAAAGAGAAGGAGAAGAAGAGGAGAAGTAGGGTATGCATCTATTCTTATTTTATTGATTGTGCTCTCTCTTGTGGCCGGATCTCTTCCCTTCCCTTTCCCCTTGCTTTCTTTGGTTCCTTGGTGGTGTTGGTGGTCGAGTACTAGAAGGAGGAGGAGCTTTTCGGATGGTATTCATCTTGGAGGATCGTCACCCACACGACGTCTAAGGCGAGGCGAGGAATACAACAGAAGATCTCGAGGTTATTAGCATACAAAGGAAAGGTATAACTAGTAATTATTTTCTGCATCATGCTAGTTATTTTTCTTTGTATGAATTCCAAACACAAGAGGCATTAAATTCTAGTTTTTCGGATTTGTTTCGAAGTTGTGTTTTCTTTGTTTTGTTTTTCGAATTTGTGATTCGATTGTTCCTTTTGGTTAAACCTAGAGTTATATAAGGAAATTAAATATTAGCTTTCCTTAAAAGGCTTTGCCTAGGCGGTGGTGTATGCTCTCATACCCAAGAAAGTCATGTGCCTCGTCATGCAGTCCTAGAAGCCAATTTTGGAAATTAATATTTAATGGAATTTATAACGTAGGTGGATTTGAATCAATAGTGTTAAGTTCTGCTTGCAATTCATATCTAAACCATTAAGAACAGATAAGTTAAATTTGGAATCAATGATGTTAAGTTCCGTCTGCGATTCCTAATTTAACTTCTAAAGAACACAATAGGTTGTTTAGGAAAGGTTCGACACTTGTACAAAATTTTTATACAGTGGAACCACTACGATCTTCCTAGGACCAACCAACACGTTGTTCACCTGATCCACCATATAGATTGTAATATTTACATCCATGATCAGATCTGACGACCTTAATGTTCTTACCTAGTTGATTTTCAACTTCGACTTTGAAAATTTTAAGCATGTCTAAAGATTGTGACTTCTCATGAATAAGGTACAAATAGTCGAATCTAGAGTAGTCGTCTATGAAACTAATAAAATATGTATGTCTATTCCAAGATGCCTTAGGTAATGGTCAACATATGTGTATATATATTAGCTCTAAAACGCCACTACAACGGCTAGCCCCCTTATTCTATTTGTTAGAGGTCTTCCTCTTAACATAATATGCAAATATCAAAATCTGACATGTCAAGGGAACTAAGAATTTCATGTGACATTAGCTTTTCTATACATTATTTAGATATATGTCCTAAACGCATATACCATAACATGAAACAATTTTCGTCAGTTAATTTGTGTTTCATACTTATACTATGCATAATTACATTGTTATTCAGAGTTAAGGTGTTTAATTTATACAACTTATCAACCAAGGAACCATTGCTAATCAACACTAATTTTTTTTTAAAAAAAATACTAAATATTCTATTCCCAAGTGAACAAGAATAACCTAATTTTTTCAAATAAGAAATTAAAATCAAATTCTGTCTAAATAACGGTATAATAAATGTATTTTCTAAATTCAAATAGACATCGATTCTTAAATAAAGCCTGAAAACACCTATAGACTCAACTTTAGTCTTCTTTTCATTCCCCATATAGATGTATCTTTCGACATCAAGTGGAAGATGGCTTTTGAGACAAACCAGCATAGTGACATTTATGTGAGTAGTAGTACCGGTATCTATCCACCAAGTATAGTGGATAGAATAACAAAATTAACTTCTGAACTAATAAAATTGAGAAATTTACCTTTCTTTACACACCAGTTGACGTATTTAGGACAATCTTTTTTCACATAGTCTTTCTTATTATAGAAGAAACAAGTGGACTTTTCATCCTGTTTCTTATGCTCCTTATAACCATAGACCCCAAAATCTACAATTTGTTTACCCTTTGTTTTATTGTTGATCCTTTTTCACTTCTTGCTCAAGCCTTGAGAACCCGATGTTAGGTGAAGACTCTCCTCCTCTTGCACGCATTAATCTATAAGCTCATTCAATGTCAACTTTTCCTTTTGAATATCGTAAGAAATCTTAAAATTAGTGAATTGTACAGTAGAGACATTAAGACGAAATACACTAACGTACTCTCAAACATTTCGAGTTTTAGTGTTTTCAGACTTGTGATAATATTGGGCATTTCCATAATGTACTCCCTGATGTTTCCTTTGACATTATACCACATAAACACCAACTTTGAAAGAAGTGTGATAGTCTCGACTTTTTTGTTTGCAATGATAGTCTGCTAATTGGCTTAGGAAACTCCTAGTATCTTCCCCTTCAATTGTCGAGTCTTTAATTGGTGCTAGAATAGAAAGCCTCATGATACTTAGACTCATGCAGTTTAATCACTCCCACTTTTCAAATTCATCCCTCTGTTCTACAATGCTAGCACTAGTCAAGGGTGATGGGTGATCGTGTCTTAATACATAGTTTAAGTCCATACAATCTAAGACTACGATTATGTTCTCTTTCCATTTAGCAATGTTAGAATTAGTTAGTGTGGGAATATTATTAATATTGATAGTTACTGATTGCACTGAAAATACTATAAGCTTTCGATTTAATTAAAGCCAAAAACAAATATAAGTTAGATAATAAAACACAAGATTATGCAAATAAAAAAATTAAATACATTTGAATTAATTCTTTATGACATACCAAATGCAACATTACATTTACTCTTTGGACTAAAATATAATTTGTTAGTGGTACTTTTTGATATAACTCAAACTTTAGTTGACCACATACTATATCTTCCTTTGGTCGATCTATTGTACACATAATTTGACACTTTATATGAGTTATATATTAGTTTATAGCTCATATCAACCTTTATCAGTGACGTAATATCATTTATTTGAGCTGATATATTTTATGCATGATCTGAACAAAAATATTTTGTTTCTTAGTTGTAAGCTACTGTAAACATATATCTGGCATAAAAGTAAATTTTTTTGAACCAATTACTTTTAGCATAGATATAAGTCTATTTATATAAAATACACTAAACCTACCTAAAGTGTCTTCCTTTGGGCCAACACAATAATTTAATTTAGTAGCACATGTATAGATAGACCCAAGAAATCTCTATGAACATTAATCGAATAGATAAGTACTTAATCAACCTTAATATCTTGAGTTTAGGTTTATCAGTCGATTGATACCATACAGAAATCAATTGGCTACTATCAATCGATTATCCTAATCGACTTGAAAGTCTACTGTATCCAACTTTACGACCATCATTCGATTGATGTTGTGTATATCGATTAATATCACCCAATCAATCTCGCTAGTCGATCACTGAACCGTCTGTGGTCAACAACACACTTATCAATCGATTGTTGATCCTTGGCAATTGATTGGTAATTACCAATCGATCAGCCAGTTGATCCTAGAACCTTCTGTGCTTGACTTCCAAATTGATAATCAATTACTGGAAAAACCAGCAATTGATTACCTCAAGCGGTCGATCTGGCTAATTGATTTAAGTCCATTTTGTGTTCGATTTTAAGGTTGTCAATTGATTGGCATAAATTGGTAGCTTCAATTAATTGGATTGATCGATTCAAATCGTTACTATGTCTAACCTCAAGACCGTCAATCAATTGGTGAAAAGATAGCAGCAGTCGAACCGCGTAATCGATTAAAAATTATCCCGCGTTCAATCCAGTTGTGTCAATCAATTACTAATTTAAGCAATTGATCAATGTCTTCTAATCGAACCGGCCAATCAATTCCCATCTATTCTATTCGCTAATTTTGGCTTAGCAATTGATTGTCAGACGAAGACAATGATAGATCGAGTAGTGCAATAGAGGGGGGGGGGGTGAATATCGCGTCTTTTAAAACTTTTCTTTTCGTATTTTAACACTCAAAGTTAAGCAGCGGAAATTAGAAAGAGACACAATTCGGTTACTTCGTTCGGAGCCTAGCTCGACTCCTACTCGAAGACCCTTGACCGCATCGATGGGCAAAGCACTATAATCCTTCTTTCCGAAATCCTCGGAAAGAAGTGAATCGTACAATGGAGCAAGATAGTAACACCCTACTATCTTGCTTAAATAAAATTACAATGCAAGCTTAAATTAAATTATACCGACAATTGTATTGCAGATGAGGCTTAGGTCGACACTTCGGATGATGTTGCTTGATGAGCTGACGAAAGTTGAGTAGCGTGAGCAGCTTGCAGAGGAGCACAAGAATTGATCAAAAAGTTATCTATGACCTCTGTCTTCGAGCCTGTTTTTATAGGTGTACTAGAGGTTCGGTCGACCGATCCCACTATTCGGTCGACCGAACCCGCTCCCTTCCTTCCTGGCTGAAGTTCGAAGCTGGCTCGATCTTTTGCATTTACTGGTCTTTAATGGTTCGGTCGACCGATCATGCCTTTCGATCAACCGAACAACTTCCTTCCATGTTCGTCGTGATTTTGCCGAGATCATCCTTTAATGCTGAATAAATACTGATTGGATCAGTCGACCGATCCCTAGGTTCGGTCGACCGATCGACTTATTTCCTTTGCTGTTGATCGGTGCTGATGATCTATCCTGTGCTGAGTCACTATGGTTCGGTCAACCAATCTTACATTTCGGTCGACCGATCAGGCTTTGATCTGACTTGAACTCAGTTCTGATCTGATCTGATTTTTGTGCTGATTCTACTTGGTTCGGTCGACCGATCCTACTATTCGGTCGACCGATCAGCTCAGATCTATAAAACAGTATTAGACAAAAAGTCTCCTGCAAAACAGATGTTAGAGGAATAATATAAAGCAGGAATAATATGTAAGATAGTAGGACTGTCTTGATCTCAACTTTTGAAACCTTCCCCGTTTTTCCAGTTGGATCAGCGACCTAAAGTTGTTCCCTTTAGGAACCCGATCTCATTATCGCTCCTCCAGTTGCATACTTCAACTTACCTGCCAAACATTGGTCCTCCAGACCTGTTTGGACTTTTTCCTGCTCAGTGTCTGATCGCCCGACCCACTAAGACTTTTCCTGCAATACTACATTAGCCAACAGCAATAATAGTAATACAAAATACAATGGTAAACCTAAACCTAGATTTACCGAGATCCGCTGGTCCGGTCGACCGCGCGCGGTCGACCGGAAACCATCCGATCAACCTTGCTTGGAGTTCACTCCTCCAAGACTTCTCGTTACCTAAGGTTACCACCCCCTAGGATTTTCTCCACTTGACTTCACTCACCAAGACTCAGTATTCGGGTACCCAGGGATAAAGTCCTCCAGACCTATCCACCTAGCTTCCACGATATACTGAGATTTCCCTTACCTAGCCTACAACTAGGACTCAGTATTCGGCTACCCAGGGATCAAGTCCTCCAGACCTATCCACCTGACTTCCACGATATATCGAGATTTCTCTCCTTGCATAGCCTCCAACTAGGACTTCCCTTGCCTAGCCTACAACTAGAGCTTTCCTAGATCAAGCTCCATACTTAAACATATTTGTCTGACATTAAAACCTTGGAGGTCGATTGCACCAACAGACAATCAATTACACCATTGTGATTTTGTCCTAAACAGATCAAATCGTGATGGTTCTCCCTAAAGACGGTGGCGATTTACCACTATTCTCCGTGTTCTTCATGAAATACAAAAAAACTTGACAAAAAAAAACAAGTCTATCCTATGATTTATGTTCAAGAGTTTTCAATGATCAAAGATGATTTTATACTAGCAAAACCTAATCTAACATTAAAACAACAAATTGACAAAAAAAAAAAATCCTAACTTTATTACCATGAAAATAATGAAACATAACTTTGATACCAATTGATGGAAATTAAAATTCCTTAGTCCACATGAATTCAAGAAATTCGGAATGAAATATACAATCCTAAGCATGAGATCTAGTTTCATTAGAAAGCATGTCATAACATAATTATATGCAGCAAGCATGTCATAACATAATTCTATGCAGCAACGATAATGAAACCTGATTGTAATAAAAAAAATCATTGTCGTATAGCATCGTCTTCTTGATCTCGAGATTCTATAGGAGACGCCTTCCGAAGGAGTTAGGGAGACAACACCGAAAAAATCTCGCCAATGGAGAATGAAGAGTTATGTCAAATGCCCTAATCCAACAAAAACCAATTCTTTATATAGAAGATCCGGTCTGTTATCATTCCATAGATAATAATAAAACGGACTAAAAAATTCTACACATCTAACTCACATCTAATAATCCGAAACCAAATAAACCAAAATTAGATCACTTAAACAGGTTCAATTCCTATTCACATATTCAAATTACAAGTATGCCCCAACACGTAATTCTCCTTTTGTTATTTATATGACCCAAAATATTTAGACGAATGATAGCTTTCTCAAGAAGCTCAACGATAGGAGTATATAAACAATATTTGTTTTGTTAGAAAGGAACAACCGATCAGTGTCAAATGGTAGTTTGGCTTTTAAATGCCCTTTCTTCGAGGGCATGTTCTTCTGTTGTGTCCTTTTCCAAAGCAAAACTTACATGAATACGTTCTTTTAGAGATAACAACCAGTGGGCTTTCAGCGAAAGAATATCTGGCTTCGATGCATGTTCTACGATTATGTCCACTTCGGCCACATAATTTACAGTGTCGCAACACATTGTGACTCTTTTCCTGTGTTTCTGAATCCAATTTTGATCTACCACAAGTACGACGATTGTGGCCTCTTCCACCACAATTGCTGCATCTGAATGGCATTGGACCTGAATTTTCCCTTAAAATCGAGCAATAATGTCTCCGGTGCCCTTGCTCCCCACAGTTACTGCAGTAAAACTTCACTCCTGCATGCCGTGAAAGACTATCACAGGGAATATAAGAAGAATTCCACACAATATGTAGGCGTGCAATTAGCTACCAACATTTTGAAATTACAATGAATCAGTGGAAATTCATGTTACTGGTTTCGGTTATTTCTATAGTCATTTCGTTCCAATTTAACATTAAGCTAAATTTCTAATCAATTTTTTGTAAGAAGAAAGCTGTTCTAAAATAAATAAATAATCAATTTAATACAGGATTGTATTATTACAATTACAGTCAATTTTTTTGTGAAATAGGGGCTCTTCCTGTGTGCTACATCGACTTTAGAGAGTAGGAATAGTCTCTGTTTCTTCTTCAATCCTAGCACTTAGGGACAGTTCACATTTTTTCTTCTTCATCATCACATTCTATTAAATTTGTGAGCTGCATATGCACCGCCAGAAAGTCAATGAAGACATCAACCGAGAGAGAAGACATGAACGGAGACAAAAAAAAGGTCTTATTCTCAATTTCCTGTCCCTGGGAAACTATCGAGTCGTTCTATTCATTTTTAGTTAAGACCTAAATAATATAGCTATTTTGATCTCACTTTATTATGTCCAACACA